>NC_052472.1:8458579-8516250 GCF_009730915.1 Dioscorea cayenensis subsp. rotundata | reverse complement strand
TATAATAAAAATAGAAAATAATAATAATAATAAAATAAAATAAAACAACAAATAACTAATAAACTAATAAATAATAATAATAATAATAATAATAATAATAATAATAATAATAATAATAATAATAATAATAATAATAATAATAAGTAAGAAGAAGAAGAAGAAGAAGAAGAAGAAGAAGAAGAAGAAGAAGAACAAGAACAAGACCAAGAACAAGAACAAGAAGAACAAGACGAAGAACAAGAAAAAGAAGAATAATGTCAATAATAATAATAATAAATAAATAAGACATAATAAGAAGCAGTAGATGAAGAAGTAAAAGAAAAATAAATAATAAAAAATAAGAAAAATAATTAATAATAAATAAACAAGAAAAAGACGAAGAAGAAGTAGAAGAAGAGGAACTATAACAAAAAAAATAAGATAATAATAATAATAATAATAATAATAATAATAATAATAATAATAATAAGAAGAAGAAGAAGAAGAAGAAGAAGAAGAAGAAGAACAAGAAGCAAGAAGAACAAGAACAAGAACAAGAAAAAGAAGAATAATGTCAACAATAATAATATATAAATAAGTCATAACAAGAAGCAGTAGAAGAAGAAGTAAAAGAAGAATAAATAATAAAAAATAAGAAAAAATAAGAAAAATAATTAATAAGAAGAAGAAGAAGAAAATTAATTAATAATAAATAAATAAATAAAGAAGAAATATAATAAATAATAATAATAATAATAATAATAATAATAAAAAAATAAATAAGAAAACGAAGAACAAGGAAAAGAATATTGTTAATAATAATAATAATAAATTAATAAATTAATAAATTAATAAATTAATAAATTAATAAATTAATAAATAAATAAAGAAGAAATATAATAAATAAATAATTAAGAACAAGAAGAACAAGAAAAAGAAGAATAATGTTAATAATAATAATAATAAATAAATAATAGTAAGCAGTATAAGAAAAAGAAAAAGAAGAATAAATATAATAAAATAAGAAAAATAATAAATAAATAATAATAATAATAATAATAATAATAATAATAATAAATTAATAAATAAATAAGATCAACGAGAACAAGAAAAAGAAGAATAATGTTAATAATAAATAAATAAATAATAATAATAATAAGCAGTAGAAGAAGAAGAAAAAAAATAATAAACATAATAAGAAAAATAAAAAAATAATTAATAATAAATAAATAAGAAAAAGAAGAAGAAGAGGAAGTATAAATAAAATATAAGAAAATTATAAATAAATAAGAAGAAGAAGAAGAAGAAGAAGAAATATATTACAAAATATGAAATAATAATAATAATAATAATAATAATAATAATAATAATAAAATAACAACAACAACAACTAATAAACTAATAAATAATAATAATAATAATAATAATAATAATAATAATAATAATAATAATAATAATAATAATAAGAAAAAGAAGAAGAACAAGAAGAACAACAAGAAGAACAAGAAGAAGAACAAGAACATGAACAAGAACAAGAACAAGAAAAAGAAGAATAATGTCAATAATAATAATAAATAAATAAGACATAATAAGAAGTAGTAGAAGAAGAAGTAAAAAAAGAATAAATAATAAAAAAAAAAAAATTAATAAATAAGATAAATAAGAAGCATACGAAGAAGAGGAAAAAAAGTAATAATAACAAGATATTAGCATTAAATTAGAATTACACATGTGACCTATTTTAGGACTGATTGAGGATTAAATTAGCATCAATTATAGATTCACCTGCCTTAGTAATTATTACCTTGTATGCTCACCTCCTTTAATTATAAAAGGACGGCTCTTTGTACAGTTTATACAAACAATACAAGTTATTCTTCAATCTCCCTCTCGTCTTCATTTTCTTTCATAGTTTTATCAAAATATAAGAATGACATATGCTTAGTTCAACAATGAGATAAACATCGGCACAAGCAACACGAAACAAATCAAAGCCTTAGACATGTAAACTAGTCTCTCAAAGAGACCCAGAAACAGGACATAAGAAACTTAACAAAAACATACTACACAAAAATGAAAAGGATTTTAGATTTGAACTGTATACTGCATAAGCAACTTTTTGTTGAATATGAAGAGACAACAAACCTGCTCTTCATCCCACCAGGAATCCCAACAATGGTCACCCTTGACCCCAATTCCTGTCTTTATAAAGAAGCTTAGCAGTCCAATCATCAAAGTCCTCCAGAGAAGACTTGGATTCGAGGGGAAGGCAAAAAGGAGTATCTTTTTTCTATACTATATTGGAAGAATTCCTACACTCAGAATAGGAGAGCAATGGTCACTATGGGGACTCTACGGGGTCTAAGGAGAAGTGGAATATAGATACTGGTGACTTCTACACTCGTATAGCGATCGAAACACTTGTTTTCTGATACTGGCTGGAAATACCCTAGCTTAAAATAGCCTAGTACGGCTAGAAAGATCTTGAAAAGACAATACAAATCTTAACAAGAAAGACTCGAATAGGGCGAAGGAATCCTGGTGTACACCTGTCTAGATAGTCCAGCGAATGTGTTGCACACGCCATGAATAAACATAACATTAGGGGATCAATATCAAAAAAGGTTGTTTTGTTGAACTGAACAAGAATGGATGATAAACTAGAAATTAAAATGTTCTTATGGCAAACTATAAAAGTAAGAAAATAGATTTAAAATAAAGGGTGGGGGTGATAGCATCAAACCATACTTCTGCCACACAAACAAAGAAGGATTGATAATATAAGGTGCAAAAAGCCATGAAATGATAAGAAACCAATTGCTGACAATGAGGTGGATAAGAGATGATGCACCATCCTCAGTATATCCACAAACTATACAATATGGAAATGCACTTTACAATTATTGCCAGCATACGCAATGTTATAGCAAACATAGCAAACAAATCCATACTTACTGTTGAGATTTATTGTATGTTTTAATATTTTTAGATTTTTAGAGGACTATGGAAAATAGGTAACTATGAAATAGTCCAGGGTTGTTTGAATAAGAGTGAGGTGTAAGGCTCTATATAAGCCCAAAAAATTTATTAATGAGAAGTAACAAAAAATTAAAAATAATATGGTATCAGAGCTGGGTTTGATTTAGCAAAACCCTAATGAAGTTCCACCGCGGCTATAGTACCGCCGCACAAAACCCTAATATGGTATCAGAGCTGGGTCACGTGAGATCTATGTGATCTAGACTTTGATACTTGAGATTGATCGATGGAGGATATTATGAAAAAACTGAATGAAACAGAGCTCAAAGCCTTGCTTCTGGTGTTGGGTCGGCAAGGTGAGGGGTCAACACCAATATATCTACAGCCTATGAGGTTGGATCACCCTCTTGTAGATCTGAAGCTTGATGTACTAGCCACATAATTGAGTTAGTCACATCGGATCGAGGCTGCTCTAGTGGGGAGATGCTAGATGGATACCTGACATGAGTCAAGGCTAAGCCAACGAGTGAAAGCACTGAGGAGGATAAGTGGAGGACCACACACACCTTGGTTTACACCTGGCTATTGAACTCAATGGTTCCAAAGGTTGCTTAATTAGTGGATGGTATTCAAAAGGTAGAGGATATTTGGGTGAAGCTGAAAAGGACCTATGCTGGGGTTGAGAACCACATAAGGGTGTTCCAGATCCAGCGCGACATAGAGGTGGTGGTGAACGGTGATAGATCTATTCAAAAAGTACTCCATGGAGCTGGAACAATTATGGCAAGATCTTGTTCATTTTTCACCTATATCGAGCTACAGTGATCCAAGGTGCAAGAGCAGGGAGTACAATGCACAGATGAGGACTATGCAATTCTTGGCTCATCTAAACCCGGCCTTTGATAAGAGGAGATCAGTTCTTCAAGCCCAATCAAAGATCCCTTTATTGGATGAGGCTGTCTCTGCTATGATACAAGAGGAGAGTCACATGAGGCTACACTCTGAGTCGAGTGGACTTCTAGGTGTTCGATCAGCTTTGGCTATCTTGAGCTTATGTATGACAAGCGCTTAGGGGGAGACCCGCAGGTGCTACAACTATGGAGAAGTGGGCCACCTGAGTAATGCTTATCCAAAGCCACCTAAGGAGAGAGAGACAGGTGGGCATGGACAATCTTGAGGTCGTGGTCGTGGACATAGGGCCATAGAGGAGATTGAGGTGGAGGTTACCGAGCACATTTGATGGCAGATCCACAAGTAGAGAAGAAGTCAGTCCTTACTGAGGAGGAGCATGAGCTCTTGGAGATGCTAAAGGAAGTAGAGAATGGCAGGACATAGGGGGAAAAAGTGCATGACAGATGAGATATCCACATCTGACTCCAGGGGTAATCTTTCTACTTTTGCTAATTCTGCAACATGTATTACACATGCTTTTGCCTCTATACCTCCCACTAGATCACTAGAATGGATCATAGATTCTAGTGCATCTCGACATGTAAGAGGGGAGTCTAGTAAGTTCACTTCTTTCACTCACTTGACCCCTCCAGAAAGCATCCAAACAGAGAAGATATAGCCCAGCCTGTGGCTGGTAAGGGTACAATTAAATGTATAGATTTAGTGACCTTGTCCAATGTATTTTATGCTCCCTCATTTCCAATAAATCTATTGTTTATCGGTGCTATTATCCTCCAACTAAATTGTATTGTTTCTTTTGATACTCCTAAGGTGAACTTCACAGAGAAGGGGACAAGTCGGAGACTTGAGACTGGCACGTGGTATAGAAGATTATGGTACATGGACAGAAAGGGGATGGATTCAGCGTTGACATCTTTGGTAGAGGGGGTAGGAGTAGAAGTGTCTAGGATGACTGTAGAAGAAGCGTTTCTACGGCATCATCGGCATATGGGACACATTTCATTGCCCATTTTGAGTCAGTTGTACCCTTCATTGTATGAAAGGGAAAATAAAGAAAAGTTAGTTTGTGATGCTTGTGAGTTAGGAAAACATTCCAGAAGCTCTTATCATAACTCTAGGAATACGAGTTCTAGGGTTTTTGATCTTATTCACTCTGATGTGTGGGGACCTTATCCAGCAAATACAATAAATGATTATAAATATTTTGTGACTGTTATTAATTGTTTTTCTCATGTTACTTGGTTGTATTTGGTGAAAAATAAAAATGATGTACTTGTTTGCTTCAAAGACTTTCACAAAGCAATACAAACTCAATATAGTTGTCACGCCCGGTCCCGCGGGTCCCACACATGACATACCGTCACAAAAACCCAGGAGAGGCCCAACACCAGACTCAACCCTAGATCGCAGTAGGGCTAACTTGTTCCCTGTACAATATTATATAACAACAAGAAATTTTTTAACAATGAGGACATGCAATAATATTACTACACAAGAACAACATTGAAACACAAGAATAAAACATGGATAATCACAACACAGAAAGCCATAACCATAAGGATAACATACCCCAAACACTGGGTATAACTCTCATACACCACATAGTCTGGACTGACACAATTAGGAATATCAAAGAGAAGTAAAACCAAATATGAAGGTATAAAATCCTAGTGGATCCTTCTAATACATGCCAAAATGTTTTAAGTATCATACACAGCTTAAGAAAATCACAAAATAAACTCTGCCAAGCACTTCACACTTTTACTCCGCTATTGTGCTATCACTCGGGAGGGAAAAGAAGAAGGGATGAATAACTAAGTTACTCAGTGAGGGGCTAAACATGGAACTACATCTCATACATGATTGAATAAAAATAAAATGCCAAAATATACTTCAATTCTCAAAATATTTAAAATATTTAAGATAGCAAGGATATCATAAAAAATGCACAATAAACACCTTTCACATCATCACGGAATCCATAGAAGTATGAAATCCAAATTTAAACATTTCTTTAATAACTCATAGCTCAAAATGTTCAGAAATAAATAAATAAACAATTTAGATTAATCAACAGTATCACAACTAGCCTCAAAAACCCTCCATTCGCTAACCGTGGCCTCAGTTAGGTAAGGAACCACCAAGATGCGCGTATCTTGGTGTTGGCCATTGGGGAACCCGTGTGGTGACTCTGGGCACCCAACCCTGCACACCTTTCAGGCTCTCTACGCGCCCCCAGAAAGGGTGAAACCTCACCTGAGTACTCCACACAACCCCAACTAGGTCGGCCCATGGAAACTCAAACCCTTACTGCCGTAGGTATTGGGGATCCCCCCATGTCACCATCAAAACATTTAAATCACAATCCAGCCCGTAGGCTCAATATACACCTCAATATGATAGCATAAGTCTCATCAAGGGATCACAAGTTTCCATGTAAGCAACTTTCACCCCAAGAGTGAATAACTTGATTATTACATCTTCTTTGAAACCATTTTCATCATCAACATCATACAAGTGTAATCTTTGAAAATATACTTTGAATATAGCATCATCACAAGGAAATTCATTTTGGTTCATACATGCCTTTTTAATCATTCTAAGAAGAATATCAAGTCTTTCGAAATACAAAACTTGAAAACATATATTTCAAAGCATAGGGTTTCCAAAGAACAAATAATATATATAATCTTTACCAACAATCATGAAAGAAGCCAAGTCATAAATCATCAAGATTTTTAGATCCCATGGAAAACATTTCAAAACTTTTAACAACAAGAAGTTTATCATTTCAAAGGTAAGCAATTCAAGTACTAGCAAGCATGCATGATTTATAGCCCATGATTTAGTAAAATCCCACTAACAAACTTGGCGAGCTAAAACACCCCGGTGTTACTTCTCCACCGGTTCTTTCCCCTTGATTGAAGTCTAACCTCCTAGAAGCATTTGAACAACCAAACAAGCAATGAAACCCCATCAATGACTTGATCAATTGAAATGAAGAACAATGCTCAAAATGGGAAAATGAGTGCTTCTAGGGTTTAATAAACACTCTAGCAAGAAGATCTAGCAAGGATAAAACTCTCACAACCTTCAAAACTAACAAGAAAAGCAAAAGAAACCAAACTTGGTTCGGAGCTACAGTAACCCTAATTTAGAACATGAAAGATCTTTCTCAAATCTCAATGGATTCATGGTAATACAACTTCAATCTTCTTATATTCTTTAAATCTAAACAAATCCCATGATTATCCACCAATAACTTCAAAGAAAATCGAAATAAGAGAAAGGGAGAAGAAGAAGATCAAATAAAACACATCCTTACCTCAAAGCTTCACACAGCCCTAAGGAAAAGCACGTCTCAATAGAGGAAGAAGAGATCTTCGAGTTTCTTCTTGATTCAAGGCAAGTGATGATGGGTTTGAGAAGTGGGGATGAAGGTTCTAGAGGAGGAGGAAAGTGGAAGAGAAAAGGTCTCAAGGAATGGTGTAAAAAGAATGAGGAAAAGATGAGAAAAATGGCTTTTAAACCCTAAATTTACGCCCTGAATCGACCCCCATACGGCCCGTCTGACCTAATAGAAAGGTTCTGGAATTTTCAAACCAGGGTGTATCCAGCCCGTATGGACCCCGGTATACCCATTCAGCCTATACTAAAATGGCTCTAAACGACTCAATTGGTGTCCGATAAACCTAATTTTTGTTTCTAATGACTTGGGACACTCTTAAACACACTCCCACATGAAAATTACTCAAGAAAACACATTGAAACATTAGGGAAAAAGAATATACATATATATATATACATGAAAAAGTTGAATTACCACAATGGTGCTGTGGTTAAGGTATTGAGATCCGATAATGGGACAGAGTACACCAACTAGGTATTCGGGGAGTACTTGTCTACACAGGGAATACATCATCAGACTACTTGCCCATATACATCGGCACAGAATGGGGTAGCAGAACGGATGAATAGACACCTTCTAGAGGTAGCCCGATGCATGATGATATCGATGAATGTCCCAAATATCTAAGGGGGCAAGCGGTCTTAACAGCTGCTCAGCTGATCAATAGGATGCCCTCGAGAATATTGGACTGGAAGTCTCCCTATGAGATGTTGAAGGGCGATAATAGAGGAGTTCTTCCCATGAAATTGTTTGGATGTGTGTGCTTTGTGAGAGACAACAGACCAACAGTGGGGAAGCTAGATCCTAGAGCAATCAAATGTGTTTTCATAGGCTACTCTGCCACTCTGAAAAAGAATCTGTGTTGGAGCCCAGGAGAAAGGCGATTGTTTATAAGTATGGATGTGACTTTTCACGAGTCTGAGCCATACTACCTCACCCTTTGGTGACTAACCAGATTGTGGAGAAATAGGGCCAGAGGGGGAGAAAAGTGAGGGAGAAAGGCTGATTCAGTTAGAGATGGGATCGGGTCTTGTTTTGAGGGAAGAATCAGTTAAGGATGAGCTGGAAGAAGAGGCTGAAATAGAGGTGACAGGAGAAGAAGGAGGGGAAAATCAAGCTCATAGGAAGTTGAGAGTGTACTAGAGGAGGAGAAAGATAAATGTACCTATGCCTACAATGCCACTCATGCCAAGTTCTTTATCTCGGCCTTCGCCAACTCCTGAGACACCTACATCATCCACCACAACCTAGGTGATATGATTCCTCTCTCTTCTTCTCCCGTGATATTAAGAAGGACTTCTAGCAGCAATGCGGGAAATCCTCCTGATCATTTTGGGTTTCCACATAATATTGACCAGTCTGTTCAATACTCTAATCTATCATCCACATATGGAGTATTCATTGCATCTTTGGACATTATCTTTATACCCAAGTGTTGGCTGGTAGCAAAGGAGGACCTGAAATTAATTTAAATAGCCATATCTCTAATACCATGTACTTTTTGGTGAATACAACCTCATAATTTTATTCATTGATGAAGTTTCTTATATAGATTTACAAGAGCAATCTAAATAGAAAACAAACTTTCCTATAAAAAAGGACCTACCTGATAGCCTACTGCTAATATCATTGAATTAGGTTAAATCTGATTCTTTTATTTGAAAATTAACCTTGCATACTTGACTAATTCCTACACAAATAGGTTTGAATGATGTCAAATTTTACTTACGAAACAATAGCAGTTTGAGCATTTTAAAATATTCAACATTTGAATATACATATTAGTCTAAGAAGAACAAACTTACCTTGTGAATAATTATCGAAGAATTTCCAAAAGGATCAATGTTTGTGAAAGATCCATTTTCTTCGGGATAAAATTTTCACATTAGATTCTCATGAGCAAAAGGTCTGCCATAAGATAAAGGGAAGACAATAGATAGTTTTCGTGAGCCCTGTGAGCCAAATTTGGTAGAGGATGAACAAAATTTTGATCAGATTCTGCTAGTAGGACATAACAGCATTTTGCATATCAAACAAGGCATTTAGATTTACAACTACATTTTTTATAAAATCTTAAATTACAACCTTTTTCATTAATATTTTCTAAATTAAGCTTTTTTTTTAGACTTTTGTTGCCTAATTTTTTTTATATTAAAGAATGGAAAATTGGGAAAATCAAGAGAAATTTTATTATATATATATTTACCCACTCACCAAAGGGGTCATAGCCTAGAGGTACTTTGCCTTATTACGGAAATCGTGTGTGAGACATTCAAAAGGTCTTGAGTTCAAGACTCGTTAGAAGCAACAAACCCCTCATCCCCCAACTGAGGTTACGTGGGTTGGACGATTATTCCCAGCCCATGCGCAGGCCCCTGATGTATATAGTACTTGTCTCTTTCGTCATATATATATATATATATATATATGCACTCACTCTTCATTTATAGTTGCTTCTTCTAGCCATTGCACAAAAGCCCATGGTCTATTATAGACAATATAACCCTTGAAAAGCATTAGGAATAATGTGGATTATGTGAATAAGATTTAATAAGATTATATGTATGTAAAATGTATGGTGTAATTATAGTATTATAATGAAATCCCTAAATCTGAGAAATTGCACATAATGCTTATTATACAACATGTTTTGAGATGAATAGTTCAAAAATATTTTTATTTCTGCAGAATGCTTATCCAACTACTTCATTGCAATATATCAAAGTGTAAGTAACACCTAAATATAAATTTTGATCCATTCCATTTGGGAGGGGTTTAACAACAAAAGTTGGGATCTTATCCATCAAATTATCTAACTTCCCAGAGTGTAAAATCTTTGGTGAATCCACCCATCCCAGATCCATTGCCATCCTTAACCTTTATGTACCAATAGTACATTATTTAACATTGCTTGTTGCATGACAACTACATGAAAGAGCCTCCTTCTAAAACCACTTGATTTTTTTTGCATCCTTTGGTATTATTTGCAAGATGGAGGAATAGGTATTAGGCAACCTGCCTTCAAAAGGGGCTCAGATTTTTCCTTTTCTCTTATTCATCTTTGAGAATGCTTCTTTGGATCATAGGAATAAAGGCTTGGAATGTACTAGATTATACGTTAGTTACAAGAAAGGGCCTTTAAGATGTACTAGAAGTCATTAAATCGAATAACAAGAAAATTTAATGAAATCTTTAATTAAAAGCATTAGAGGTGCAACTTGCATTGGTATTTACAATGTAATTTAAAGTCATGAGTTAAAATAATGTTTCTAAAATTAAATCTGGTCAGTCTTGAAAATTAATAATGCATTAGTCTCAGTTTTCTATCTACAAATGTTTAAAGGACAAATATGCAAGCTGGAGACTGAAAAAACTTTTGTCTTTGGAAGTGATTTTGACCCAAACATATAGGAGAGTTTTGTTTCTCTCAGAAAAGGAAATGTTAAGAGGAAAAATAAAATACTCTAAAACATCTACAGTTTATGCATTAAAAAAATTCCAAAGAACTAAGGACCCAGCAAAACAATAACGATAAAATCTATGAATTAAATTTATCACATTATCCTAAGTTGGGATAATACTAGGTAATAATTTGTTAGAATGTAATGCCACTTTTCCATACAACTTGAAAAATTTTTAGAAAAAAATTACCTTAGATAGGGAAAAATAATATTAGATCAACCAGTCCACTCAAAACTCTCGACTATATGCTAATAAAGCTAATGACACAGTATATTATACAATACAATATGGAATTGTTCAATGCCCAAGAGATATCATGGGTATGCCTGCACACCATTAATATAGGTTGCAAAAATAGTGGCCGGTACATCATTTGTAAACTCCTCCGATGAAGTGGATGGAAAAACCATAAAATCTGCATAGTTCCCTGGAGATAGACTGCCAACTTCATGATCTAGGAAGATTGCATGGGCAGCTGATATGGTGTACCTACAAGAATCATGAATAGAAAAACATCAATGTCAGTGGAATATTTGGTGAAGATGTAATACATAATAATAATGTAGTCTAAAAGTAAAAGGAAAGGCAAAGATAAAAGCCCTATTTTTTAATGGTGGTTTAAACTAGTAAGAATTTGAAGTAGCTCAACTATTGACACTCTTAACAAATTGAAACTAATAGGAAAAATTTCAATGGGTCAACAGGGTGTAGATGAAAAAGAGTTGGCTTTTCATTGTAGCAAGGCAATGGTGTGCAAGTTATATCAAAGACATCAACACATAAGATTGAAATGATGACATCTGTCTCTTTGCACTGCACTGATCTAAAATGATATGTAACTTCCAAATGATAGGACTATATAAAAACAAAAAATACCTGTTAACCAGTGTAAAGTGAAACATACATTTTACACATAAAAGTGAAACTTTACACAAGACGGAAATATGTTACACAAGAAATGCCTTTGTTACACAAGGAAACATACATTTTACACGGTAAAATGAAACTTTACATAGGAAAAAGTAATGGTTACACAAAAAATCTTAAACATACGTATTGAAGCATATTATTACACATATGTTTAATAACGACAGCATAATATAGAAATTGGTATGATAAAAACAAAAAATACCTATCAACCCTTGTGTTCAGGTAGAGAGTGAGGGTTGATTGCTCGAGATTGGTCAATCTTCCAAGACATAGATAATTCTTCTCCCGTGGCAAGAAGCCTGTTTTGGCCTTCTTCTACTCCTCATGGTAGACTTGTCCCCCTCTGCTAGTCCCTGGTATGGGACCAGAGCAAGCAGCTCCTCTGCCGGTTTATACTTTCCCGAACAAGTGATTGTCTCGAGCAATATGTCAACATCGCGCAAGACAGCCTCTTCCGGTTCTGACAAGTTAGAGTCATGTTATTCTGTTTCAACAGTTTTTCTTCTTTTGTGGAGGCGGGACCCTTTTCCTTGGAGCTCTCTTCGGTTGTGGTCTCTTTGGTGGTGTCTTCTTGACTAGGCTGTCTTTTGGTGGAATTTTCTTCTGAGAAAGTTCTCTTACAATATGTTGATGTGTATCTACCACAGTCGTTCATTGTATAACACACCTAGGGGAGTCTCTTAGGCTGTTACTGGAACATTTGTGGTCATTGGGGTCACGGGACGGAAGAGAGCAGAAGGAATTTCATCACGGGGGCCTCCGAAACAGGATTGTCATTAACGGGGACCTATGCTATAGCTTTTGACTAGGGTTGGTGACTTGCTGACGGGGGAACTTGAACATCCTCCCTAGTAGCATCCTCATGATGTGCAGGAATTTCGCCACGGCCAGTCTTCGTGTCATGCCAAAACTGTGCTACCCGTTTGAACCTTGTACCAAAACTAGTGGACTGATCTGATGAAGGAGTAGGATGACCGATATCTGTTGGTGTCACACAGGTGGCTGAATCCAGAGACGGTGATGGTGGCTTGCCCCTCTTTCGCTTTACATCCTCTCTGTCACGCTCATCTATATGAGCGCAAAGATCATGAAACTCAATTAAAACTTGCTCCAATAATCACCGCATATCATTGCCATCTAGAGGAACCTCGCCCGACTTCTTAATCAACATCTGATGGTGGCTGATTTTGTCAGAGTTCGATTGGGGGATTCATCCTGAGCTCGCTTCTTTGCTAGCTCAGCACTTGGCTTATTACCAATGTTCGGCGGGGACTTTTTTTTTAAGGCCTCGTCGGCCTAGTTGGTGGTCGGGACCTCCTTTTTGAGTTGCCTAGATCAGATGATCTATCAGAGATTTGTTTGCGGGTCTAACTGCCATTACCAACTAAGACATTCTCTTCGTCGTTTGCTGGTATAAGCTCCAAGAACTCCAAAGCAAACATGCAACAAATAGAATGTCGTCAGCATATCATACACAATTAATATAAAAATATACACATAAAAGTCGAGACAATACATAGTAACTATTATTTTTACACAGGAAAACATAATCCTACACAAGAAACTAATATGTTACACAGGAACGTGATACTTTATACAGGAACAAGATATCCTACACAGAAGTATCATATAATACACAATAAACCATTATAATACACATGAAATAGCTTATTACACCAAAGTAGCAAACATTTTACAAAGCAAGAGGAATAAGTTAATTGTGTTCCTTTGAGTGATTTCAATAGTGGCCCGATAGACGCCATCTTTATGAAACTTTACTCCCCGTAACACATTATACGGGGTGTCCGTCCCAATCGTAGTTTCTTCACATTGCCCTCCACCTCATAGAACCAGATGATCAAGGCAATGGAGAACCTTTTCATGTAGCCTACAGAGGTGTACTTTTCTTTACACAGAAATTGGATACGGGCGGCGGTTATAGCAACATTGGCCATCAGCTACTTGTGAATTGCATGTGCCAAGCATAACCACTGAGCAAGGCTAGATCATCAGTAAACCTTGCTTTGAATGATGG
This sequence comes from Dioscorea cayenensis subsp. rotundata, assembly GCF_009730915.1. Taxonomy (NCBI): domain Eukaryota; kingdom Viridiplantae; phylum Streptophyta; class Magnoliopsida; order Dioscoreales; family Dioscoreaceae; genus Dioscorea; species Dioscorea cayenensis. The sequence goes on along the minus strand of NC_052472.1, from coordinate 8,502,544 downwards.
CGCATTCAAAGAAGTATTAGGGAATTAGACAGTAGTCATGAAGTACAAAATGAGGAGCTTCACAAAGGTCTCTTTCTCACCGTCTTTACTGCGTACAAGCCTGAATAGGTTTTCTTTAATTGCATCGCGGTGATGGTTATGCATTTTATGAAGAAAAGTTTTCTCAAAATCAAATTGGACCCTCTCGTGCTTGAAGGATACAGTATTTCCATCGCAACGGAGGCCTAGAATGAGTGTGACATCTTCTGCTCTAAATGAGAGCATGCTTTCACATATCTTAAAGCGCTGGTTGCAGTCATCATACACCTGCAACAGTGCGTCAAGAACACCTCTTTCTTGAACCACGGGTGCGACATCCATCAAATGGGCAAATGGCATACAATGGAGGATCTCCCAGTGCCGCCTCTTCATTTTTGTTTAACTCGGAGATCATTTCAACAACAGGGGCCAAATAACACCGAGCGTTCACAAGTGTTGTTACCATCTTCTGTTCTATATGGAAAAATACACACACCAAATCAATAACTGAAATATGAACATAATATTAGACACATCAAACCACAAATGTTACACAGTAACTACACAACCAAAGCCAAAAACATTATGATCTACACCCCACTGAATGTTGATATTTACAAAGGAAATAAACAAAATTACACAAAAAAATAAAGAATACCAATCAAATAGCCATTCTTCAATGGACACTAGTGAAAGTTATCTCACCTTTGTGCTAGATTTTTCCATGAAGCAAAATCACCAATCTTCATTTCAACGAAGCTCTTGACGGAGATCTTCACAAACAATTCAAAACCAAGGATGGGACACTCCGAGTAACTCAAAGAAAAAGTTCTGCAAGAAAAAGGGAATTTCAACGGCCTTCACCACTTAAAGAAGGAGACAAAGAGATGCGGCATCAGTGACAATAGGGTTTCCAAAGCGAATCCCAACACTTCACTCGCTACCCGTTGGCACGCCTACCTGCTCGCAAGTGATTCCCAAGGTATTCACAGGGCTATTTTTCGTCATTTTAGAATGTTGACAAGGTTGGAGAAGGCACGGTTTCAGGTTGTTAAGATCATGGGCAACTAAGTAATTTCCTCTCTCACATAACATCTATAGTGCCTCCGTTAAGTGTAAATGGGTTGAAAAATAAATAAAACAAAAAGGAAGGACCTATTAGGAAACCCCAAACTTGCAGGGATTTATGGGTACTTTCCCGTAAATAATAATAATACTAATAATAAAATAAATAAATAAATAAATAAATAATTATAAGAAGCAGAAAAAGAAGAAGAATAAGAAGAATAAATATAATAAAAAACAAGAAAAATAAGAAGAACAGAAGAATAATAATAATAATAATAATAATAATAATAATAATAATAATAATAATAATAATAATAATAATAAGAAGAAGAAGAAGAAGAAGAAGAAGAAGAAGAAGAAGAAAATAGAAGGATAAATATAATAAAAAATAATAAAGATAAATAAGCAGAAGAAGGAAGAAGCTAAAATAATAATAATAACAATAATAATAATAGTAATATTAGTGATACTAAATAAATAAATACATAAATAAATAATAAGAAGAACAAGAACAAGAAAAAGAATAATAAACAAATAATAATAAGAAGAAAATAATAAATAAATAAAAATAAATAAATAATTATAAGAAGAAGAAGAACAAGAACAAAAACAATAACAAGAAAAAGGAAAATAAATATAATAAAAATAATAATAATAACAACAACGTGTAATCACCAAAATAGTCATTGTACTTTTCTCTCTCTTCCCTTTGGTCCCTGCACTTAAAACCACTCATATTGAGTCCTTGTACTATATAAAATAAGTAAATCAGAAGAAGAATAATTATATTAAGAAAATAATAATAAATAAGAATAATGACAACAATAATAATAATAATAAATAAGAAGCAAAAGAAGATGAAGAACAAGAAGAAGAAAATAATAATAATAATAATAATAATAATAATAATAATAATAATAATAATAATAATAATAATAATAAGAAGAAGAAGAAGAAGAAGAAGAAGAAGAAGAAGAACAAGAAGAACAAGAAGAACAAGAACAAGAACAAGAAAAAGAAAAAGAACAAGAACAAGAACAAGAAGAATAAATATAATAAAAACAAGGAAATTAATAATAAATAAATAAATAAATATAATAATAATAATAATAATAAGATGAAGAAGAAGAAGAAATATAATAAAAATACGAAAAATAATTAATAATAAATAAACAGGAAAAAGAAGAAGAGTAGGAAATATAATAATAAAATATATGAAATAAAAATAATAAAATAATAATAATAATAATAATAATATATAATAATAATATATGGAAGTAGAAGAAGAAGAAAAATATAATAAAAAACTATGAAAAATAATAATAAATAAATAATAATATTAATAATTGTAAATAAATAATTATAAGAAGCTGAAGAAGATAAAGAAGAATAAATATTATAAAAAAAAAGAAAAATAATAAATAAATAAGAAGAAGAAGAAGAAGAAGAAGAAGAAGAAGAAGAAGGAGAAGAAGGAGAAATATAATGAAAAATATGAAAATAGTAACAATAATAATAAATATAAGAAAGTAATAAATAAAGAAGAAGAAGAGCAAGAACAAGAACAAGAACAAGAACAAGAACAAGAAATATAATAAAAAATAATGAAAATTGCCAAAATCACCCCCTAACTTTGCAATATGCACAAAAACAACCCCTTAATTTGTGTATCCCTAAAAACACCTTCCTTTTAAAGTCAATGATTTTCAAACCCCAAAAGGTTGTAACCGGCGTTAACAAAGTTACTTTTTGAATTATATGAGCGAAATTACCCCATGCATGGGAAGTTGTGGTAGTGCAATCATATTTCTGTTTAGAGAAGTGTTATTTTTGGATAATCCTTAAAGACAACCATTACTGCCGTCGGTTATTCTTTTTTTCTCTCTTCGCCTCATCAGCTTTTCCATTTCCAAAGTTGTCTCTGCGTGGGCATCCTTGTCTTGAAGATTAACTTCGCTTTTCACCATTGTCTCAAAGAAGAATTCTCGCTCAAGTGTTCAGCATTTCATCAGTTTGCAGTCTAAGGTATTGAGCCGAGGTAGACAATGTTGAAGAAGTTGTGTTTATGGTTTTTTTTTATAAACGATTCTGTTAGAAAAAGAGATTTTTGTGGTTTTGTTTGTGGTTCTGCTTTTATTGGATGATATTGAAGTCTATAGGGAGATTTATCGTCTAGGGTTTTGTTTTGGTTTTCATTTTTGTCTGTGTACATGATCGAAAGAGATTTTTCGATTGTTATGCTATGTAATGTTTACAATGTGGGTTTCCCCTTTACGTTGATATGGTTGCAGTTTTAAAAATGAGGTTTCCGTTCAAGTAATGGGATTTTATTTAAACATTTTATGTTTATGTTTAAGAGTTGTTGTTTCTATTTAAATATTTATGTTTCCGTTTAATAATTTAGGTTACCATTTAGAAAACTTTACTTTTCGCCTAAATTTATCTTAATACTTTTTAATGTATAGTTATTATCACAAGCTTGTAATTATGGCGCTTAACCTAGTTAATGGGTGAAGCTACTTGACACCGATAGTGGAGACTTTGGCTAAGTTAAAAATTCACATGAGTGGATGACACTGGGAGATAATCTGGAGGACACCGTTTGCTGCATTCTCTAAGATTGAAGCTATGTTCCAAGAGAGGGCAGGGCCCTCCTTAATTCTTTGCAGCAAAGATATGATGGCCGCACCAACAAATTCAAGATTAAGGAAAGCTTGGTAAGTTTCAGGCCCGAAGATGTGGCTCTCGTTCTTAGACTACTTTGCAATAGAGACACGATCAGTATTTCAAGAAGAAGAAAAGCACTCTCCGCTTTTTGAAGATAGATGTTTTTCCAAAACCTATGAAAGACACAGAGACTCCATCAAGAGAACACTTGAGCAGCTTGTTTAGTAGAGCAGAGAAGAAAAATATTTTGTCAAACTCTTGATGGTGTACCACATGGGTATGATCCTCTTCCCAAACACGTCCTGCTCGGTTCCAAATTGGATCGTTGGCTATGTCGATGACCTACCTGTAATTGGACGATATGCATGAGCGCAAGCGACGCACAAGTGGGTCGATGGAGGGACGTCCCACAGAGGGCCGCTTGAGTGCAAGCGAGATGAGCCGGGAAGAAGACGAACACGGGATACGTCAAAGATTGCTCGGTTGCACTGAACATCTGGGTTTACGAGCTGAACAGCACTAGAAAGAAGGTGCGATTTGGCAAGATCCCAAGGATGATGTGCTACAGTGAAAATAGTTCTTTGGAAGCAAGTGTCGATAGAAGCCATGTTGTCAGTTTGCTCGAAGGAAAAGAGAGTAATAAATCATGAGTCATTGTTTAAATATCAAACGTTTCTATTTAAAAATATAGCTTAGTGTTTAAAATAGCGGTTTTCTGTTTAAATATTTGTGATATCATTTAAAAACCTAAGTAAACTATTTAAATAATTGAGTTAACTGTTTAAAACCATTTGTTATTGTTTAAATTGAATGTCTTCACTACCATTGTGTTGGTTAACTATGTTAGTTTCCTAAGCTGGTCGTGGCGAATACTGATGAAGAAATCTTCGTTCGGGCCATCCACCAGGGAGATGCTGTTGCTCGCGCACCACTGACTCGAACGCAGGATGAGAGGCCATCCTCTTCAAGGCGCCCTCGACGCCGTCTAATGATAGGCTAACCCGCGCACAAATTTCTCGGCGCCGGAGGAGCCCCGTCCTACCCCACCAAGCAGAAACACCCTCTCCTACCGGAACAGCCCCTCCTCCCCAATCGTAATAGTTCCCTCGACAGCTACGGCCCCCCTTGGCAACGATGTCACCGCTGTCTACTGCAGGTGTACCAGAAACTAATGTTCGTGTTCCCTCGACCTGTTGCTCGGGTGGAGGCTTTGGAAGGATGGGCACAATCAAATGTGTCGTCCCTACAAACAAATGGCATGGACGGTACCCGGAAAAGCCTGGATGCAGCCAAGGTAGCCATGGTGATTGCCGAGGAGGTAAGTGGAATGGCGTCGGATTTTGATGACGATGACGTCATTGGGATGGCCGTTCGAAGAGTGCCACATTTGAAGAGAATCGCCAAAAGAAGAAAAACAATAATGTCTCTCCCTCCACTGGCCGATAATAAAACAATTGCTGCACCACTTGCAGTTGATCGGTCGGCTACAATGGCAACATTTGAGGAAAATACTCCAGAAGAAGATGCAGCTGTAGTTGATACGAGAGCCAAAGAGATTCCCATCTCGGTGGAACTGGTAGACAACACTGCCTCGTCAAAGATAGATACAATCCCTCGACAACAAGAACCAGCAAAGATTGTGTCTCCGGTTGATGCTATCGTCATGCCTATGATTTACCAAATCGTTGATAGCATTGTCAATGAAATCCCAGTCTCAGTTTAACTGGCAGATGGTACCGCCGCATTGAAGGGAGAAACTCTCCCACAACCATCAACAATAGCACCTGGCGATGAACCAAATGATGCTGCTGACGAGGGGCAAGGAAACGTCAGCGAAAAAACAATGACCGGTGTTGTGGTTCACAGTATGATCCTCACCAACCAACAATACAAGGAAATGCGAATGGACTTTTGACCGAAGAAGAAAAGATACCTCGGACAAGGGCACCTCGATGTATTCAAGCAGGAGTTATTAAAGATCCTCCTGAATTGCTGGATGGATTAGTAAGTATCAAGTATTTCCGTTATACTTTAAATATATATATGACATCATTTAACATTATGAGTTACCGTTTAAGTATGTTAGTTTCCATTTAACATTATGATGATAATGATAATGATAAATGAAGAAGAAGAAGAAGAAGAAGAAATATAACAAAAAACAAATATGAAAAATAATAATTAATTAATTAATTAATTAATTAATTAATTAATTAATTAATTACAAGAAGTAGAAGAACAAGACCAACAAAAGAAGATTAAATATAAAAAAAATAAGAACAAAATAATAGTAATAATAATAATAATAATAATAATAATAATAATAATAACAATAACAATTAATTAACTAATTAATTATAAGTAGCAGAAGTAGAAGAAATAGGAAAACAAGAATAAATATAAGAAAATATAAGAAAATATAAGAAAAATAATAAATAAATTAGAATTAATAATAATAATAATAATAATAATAATAATAATAATAATAATAATAATAATAATAATAATAATAAAAGGAAATAGAAGAAGAAGAAGAAGAGATATGTTAATAATTAGAAGCATTAGAAGAAGAACAAGAAAAAGAAAAACAAGAATAATTATAACAAAAAAAATAAATAAGAAGAAGAGGAGGAAGAATAAGAAGAAATATAATAAAACAATTCTGTTAGAAAAATAGTCAGTATTGTTTTGTGGTTCTGTTTTTATTGGATGATATTGAAGTCTGCAAGGAGATTCATCGGCTAGGGTTTTGTTTTGGTTTTCATTTTTCATCTCAGTACTACGATCGAAAAGAAATTTTTTGATTGTTATGTCAGTGTAATGTTTTACAATGTAGGTTTTCCCTTTACGTTGATATGGTTGCAGTTTTAAAATGAGGTTTTCGTTTAAGTAATGGGATTGTATTTAAACATTTGATGTATCTGTTTAACAATTGTTTTTTCTGTTTAAAATGTGAGTTTTCTGTTTAAATATTTATATCTCCGTTTAAGAATTTAGTTTACCGTTTTAAAAATTTTACTTTCCACTTAAATTTGTTTGAATACTATTTAATATATGGTTATTGTCGCATGCTTGTGATTATTGCGATCAACTTAGATAATGGGCGATGCTACAGAGACGCCGGAGAGATGGTAAGTGCTTTGATAACTAGAGTTTTATAAATGTGCTCTTTTAGTCTGGATTCTAACATCAAATTTTAAATCTCGACAGTGGAGACTATTCGACTATTGTGTCGATATGGATCTCGGCGAATCAGCGACTCTAGCCTACCCCCTTGTCCACGACACTGACACCCCAAGGTAAAAATGAAGAAGTGTCGACTGCACCGTCTACATCATGCGGTTAATCGAACAGCTGCTTGACGGTGAAAAGCTACGACTACCGCAAGCAAACGTCCCTTACATGCGCTTAAAGTATGTTACTCGCATACTTAAGGAAGGGAGCACAACCGGCATGACTGAAAAGGGGGATTCGTCGATGAGGGAGAAAAAAATTGATATATAATATTGTACAATAGAGTTACCGTGTAAATAACATTGTATATCATATACATATCATAGTTTTTGTTTAAATATCTTTGTCTCTGTTTAAATTCTTAGTTTTATGTTTATTTTTTGAAGTTAACGTTTAAATAAAATTGTCTCCATGTTTAAAGAATCATTGTCTTCGTTTAAATATATTTTATATTGTTTGAATATCGTTGTCACTGTGTAAATTATTATAGTTTCTGTATAACTTTTAATTTATTTAAAATACTGCTTTTGATTCTCAAAATGTTTAAGTAAAATGTTTAAACGGCAATATCTCTGTTTAAATATCAAATGTTGACAGTCAAATAAGTTATTTTCTTTTGAAATAATTGTTTATTTACAATGCCTAGTCGGCGACAGTTTCATTGTAAGATCTATGGTTGAAAACGCCTTGAAAACATTGTCTGATATCCAACGACAACACTTCAGATTAATCTGACAAGGAAGGAAGGCATGCCACACTGTTAGGGTCGCTATGAGGTGGAACGGGACCGCTCGCAGAATCCGAATTCCTTCCGACACTGAGTTTTAAAGCGGAAAAGGTCAATGTTTTAAATGGAAATATAAAATGTTTAAACGGTATTTTAAACATGTTTTTAAATGGTAACAAAAAAATATTTAAGCGATGAAGTAAATAGTTTTAAACGGTAAAAGCAAATATTTGAACATAAACAAAAATAATTTAAGGGCCAAAGCAACATGTAAATGGTAACGTAATATATTTAAAAGGTAAATGGGATAATTAAACAATAATTAACTTATACTACTTCATAAACATAAAAGAGAAGAACTTTACAATGAGAAGAAATCATTTTCAGTAGGATATAACAATGGCACATCATCTGTCTTAACAATAAGGTCGACTACAGCGCATTTGAAGATGGAGTACCACGTGACACATGCTATCTGAAGTCAACCTCGCTTACTCTCGGACAAACCGTTTTATGTCCATCGGGTGTGACAAACTTCACCCTGACATGAGAAATATCGAGACCCCATCGCTCATATATCTCACTAACAGCGATTCCCCAAGAAGTCGGGCACGAGAACATTAGCACTCGCTCCTTCCCGTTGTATCTAGCAATAGCACAAAAACTCTCAAAACAGCCCTACATGTTTATAAGTTGTTACTCCCTTCCCGCAGAATGATCAAACTGAGAGCAACGAAGAAATTCTCACCTTATCGGGAAACTAGCAGAACTCAAATCGAACAAACCAAATGAGTTGAAGAAGAAGAAGAAGAAGATGTAATGAGTCTTCTAAACTTTGTTCGACAAAAAGCAAGCAGGAAGGCCATGCACAAATGTATGCATAAAGGTCAGACTTGATGTGATTGGGTGGCATTTTTTTCCACCATTTGCAAGGGTAAAAATGGAATTTCATAACATGGACCCACTTCAAGTGACCGATAGGGGATAAAGGGGAATTTAAACTATAACAAAAGGGTTGTCCGGGCTATACAAGAGTTGGAGGGGGTTTTTAGGGATTTTTGAAAATAATGAAGGCCAAATAGTAATTTTCCATAATAACAATAAGGTAAAATTACCTAAAAGTCCCTGTAAAGTTTCAAACTTCCACTGCAATTCCTCTGACAATTTTATTTCCCATTAGATCCCTCTTTTTTTGAGCCATGTTCTCTTTAGCCCTTGTTGTTAGTTTCGTCAGTTAAGTGGAGGTAAAATGACTCAAATTCCCATGTAAAAATGTGAGATCGAAAAAAACAAAAAGTTTCCCTCCAAGTCACATCACATTTAATATAAAATATGGCCAAATATTCCAATGAAGCTTCCTTGTCAGAGAAGAGATGATATTTCACTTCTTTTTCTCAAGGTTGCCATTGTTTTGAACTTGTGCTTGTTTATCTTGGTGCGGTCTCCAAAGCTTCAACCGTCTCCTAACTTGTTTAGGGTAGCAGATTGAAGTGAAGATATTTTATACGTAGTCATTATTGCTCCTCTATTGTTGTTGTTGTTGTTCTTCTTCATCTTCTTTATCTTCTTCTTCCTCTTTCTCTTCTTCTTCTTCTTCATCATCTTGTTTATGTTGTTCTCCTTCTTTTACATCATTTTCTTCATTTTCTCTTCATCAACTTCATCTTTTTAACCTTCGTCTTCGTCATCTTCCTCATCTTCTTGTCTTCATCTTGTCTTCTTATTCTTCTTCTTCTTCTTCTTCTTCTTCTCTGTAATTGTTATTCTTGTAATTGTTGAGCCCAATTAAGCACGCTTTTGTATTTCTAATATGCTTCTTCACTTTTGTCATTTTTGCAATTCCATGTAGGCGTCATTAACAATGGAAACATTTTTCCGCCATGGCATGATACAAAGGTGAAGGACATGGCTTCAATTCTGATCTTAAGTTCATGGGAGTCGATCAGTGAGTGAGATATATGCTCACTGAGCCATAGATATTACTCAAGAGAAAGTGAAGTTCGTAACGCCTGACGCATACAAAACCCTTTGCCCAATTGAGTCTGACGCTGATTTTCAACGTATGTGTCATATCTACCATAGTTTCAACAAATTTGTTGTGGACATCATCATCAAGGATGTGAGTGTCTCTGAGATAGAAACTTCGGCCTCTTGATCTCATTGTAATACCACAATCACTAATTTTCTTTGTCGTTTATTTTGTTCCTTTGTTAGTATATTATGTGTATTAATATATCTTACCGTGATTAAACATATTTCCTATGTATAATACCCATTTCTTGTATCTTATTCTGATTTCCGTGTATAATATGTCTTTCCTATGTACAATATTTGTTTCACGTGTATATTTTTAAATTTGTTGTGTGTGAAATACATTTTTCATGTATATACTTTCACTTTACTATGTATGTTATATGTTTTTACGTGAGTACATCCGAATTTATGGCTATTTCATAGGGTGTTATATGTTATTGCATGGCGACATTTTTCAATTCTGAGACCATAGTCACTACAAATGCAAGATCTCACATGTAATTGCGTAACTGTTCAGGTTTGTTTCCAATACTTTATACATTTTTCAACATCAGTCGGTGACGCATTGTCAAACTAGTGTGCATTATCACGGTTCTCCCTTTTCTTCACGCCTCACTTCATCGGGGGTAGCATATTGAGTGAGTGGATTCATTCTTGTCGCCCTTGTCCCACTGACGGTGTTCTTCTCTTCGTTGGCATGTTTTTGTGTCATTAGCCGGTACCCTTCTCACCTTCATTGTTCTCCTCACTGGCGGCCTCCTTCATAGTTTTCGACGTCCTTCTGAAATCGTCGGCGTCCTTGTCACCTTTGTTGTCTTTCTCTCCGGCAAAGCGTCCTCCTCGGCTTCCACGTCCTTGTCGCCCTTAGTCGTTCTTCTTCCAGTGCGTCATTCCTTCAATGATCCTTCCTCATCTTCGTTTGTTCTTCTCCGTGGTAGCCTCGATCACACCTTCTATGTCCCTTGAAACTTTGGTACATCACTTCTCTCTGGTGGCTTTCTTCTCACCTTCTATTTTCACTGAAACCTTAGTTTGTCCCTCTCCCACAGTGGCCTCCTTCTCACCTTCTATGTCACGGTAACGCTTAGCTATCCTTCTCCCGTGACATCCTTCTCACCTTCGCGTTATTCTTCAGTACAAGTGGTTGGTATAATTTTTCCTCATTATCCGTAGAGTATCACGATCGATATATCGGGAAGCGGAGGATTTGGAAGTCTAATTGTGATATGGACAATTCTTCCCTATTCAGCTGCTCCATATATCGAATGCAAAACGCTTAGCAGCAATCAATGAAGTCTTAGGGGATTACTGCTTTGAGGGCAATCCCGTACATGCTCAAGTGGGAGGTCTCGAAATGGATTACTTTTGGTGTTGACCTCGAGCCATAGTTAGAAAAGATCAGTGAGCAGGTTTAATGGAACATGTTGAGTCACTAAATAGAAGAGAGCATAGGAAAGCATATCATAGTTCTATAAGGTATTTTTACGTCACTTACCATGTCCATGGCGTCGAATTCTAAATGTCGAGATAGCGATGAGTGGTGCATGTCATACGCTTCTCATTATCGAAAAGCGGCGGATGGTAATGACCATGAAATAGGATTGGCATAAGTATAATGTTAGTTGTTTTGGTACCGTATACTGACATCTTCCATCGAAAGTGCGGTGCTTGTTCACGATTGCAAAGTGCACTAGCAAAAAGCGGGGTCATGTGACAAGCATACATCTCTTGAATGCGAAAGGATTTGTGTAATTCCCTCACGGAGCATGAGTATGAGGGCATTCAGATACATCATCGTGGACATTTTCCTTCCCATCGAGGAGGACGAGCAGGTTGAGGCGATGGTGGTATACCCATAGTGCGTTATCATCCCTCCATATGCGGAGATGCGTACAAAGGCCACTTTTAGTAGAGCCATGAAATGCGCACGATGTAACGATAAGATACATAGTAAATAACGTGATTTTACGCGAAACTAAAAATTTACACACGAAAATTAATTATATACCAGAGTGAAGTATATTTCCACAAAAGTAAAATAAATATTTACAACTTTTGTAACATAAATATATACATATGAACATGATTTTGTAATATAAACATAGGAGAAAAAGTACCAGTCGACACGTGTGTTGAGGAAGATGGTGAGTCTGCCTTTTGATTGCTTGAGCTTTCCCAACCGGGTGGGACTTCGTACATTGTAGGAAGCGAGTGTAAGCATTCTTTTTCTCCTCAAGTACACCTACCCTTACGGTTGTGTTGGTATGTGACCATCCTGGCTGTGTCTCTTCTATAGTTTTTTCCTTTCTCAAATCGTTTAGGGATTGAAGTAGTGCGTCTCGGTGAGCGTGATCTTTGCCTCATCATTTTCGGAGTCATCGACTTGAGATGGAAACCTTTTTCACCGGGTTTGTTCTTGTGGTGGGGGCCTTATTCCTTGTAGCTCTCCTTGGGTAACACTTTCTTAGTGGGGCTCTCTTTGAGTGAACCCGTTTTGGTGGTGTTTTCTTCGCTGGGGCTCGAGTTTGGTAGAGCGTTTTTGAGATGGACTTCTTTGATGTTGTCTTATGCGACCATGTGTCATGTAACACTTTTGGGAAGCATCTTAGGTCTCTACCATGTCTTGGTCCTGCTTGGGCCTCGGGCGCGAGACATCGGGACGGAGTTTCATCATGGGCTCAGTGTCTGACTACGGCTCTTGCTATTAGGCTTTAGGAATTAGAATTCCATCATTACAGACAGGCGGTCGGAAGAGGGGGACGTGATCGACTTCTCAGCCATTCTTCTGAGTAGCTCTTGGGTGGAGCCGTGAACATCCTCGGAATCATCTTCACTCATCTTTGTCTTGAGGGGATTTCCACATTACACAGCTATACTTCATATTGTACTATGTAGAATAGCTTTTTCCCGAAGCCATGCACACCCTTTGGAAACTAATGTCGGGACTGGGGATGATCACGGCCGGAAGGGCGGTTGAATCCCGATGTGGTGGCCGTGATTTCGAACTTTTTCCGCTTTGCATCTTCACATTCGCTCATCCATATGAGTTCACGGGTCAAGGAACTACGATAAGACTTGATTTAATAATAGCCGCATTTCATCATCACTTTTACGGAACCTTCCCGGCCTTTCTCTGGGTATGTTGGCCCACGGCTAATTTCTTGAGGATGGTTGGAGGGAGTGGTTACGGTGTCGCTTCTTTGTTAGCTCGGCACAGATGACTTTTTCGATGAGTGAGGGCCTTGCTTTTCACTCGGGGACTGCCTTGTGTAGTAGCTGGTTTCGATGCTCACGAGGGGGTTTTGCTTGATCATGCTTAACATTACCAACCGTAACATATTATCACCATCGTTACGCTATGCGAAGCTCGGAGAGCGCGAAGTAAATACGAAGACATGCCATAGCGTTAGAACATTATATCTGATAAATAATAAAATATACACAATAAATACTCTATTATACATAAGAACACTATTTTTCTACATAGAAACATGATATTATACACATGTGTCGAGGTAATGGACATAGTACAACATTGTAAAACACGAGAAATAACATATTCATTCAAATTACGATGTCATTTTAGACAGCAATAGGATTAGCTTACTTTCTCCCTTTGATTAAGTTCACGGTGACTCGATAGATGCGAATTGATAAAGCCCGGAATCCCATAGCACATGATCACGAGGTGTTTGGCCTATTCTTTTTCTTGACATTGCCCATCACCTTATAAAAACCAAACAATCGGAGCGATGGAGCAACCTCTCAAATACCACGACTAGGGGCGGGTCTTTACTACGCAGTTTGACACGGGCGGTTGTCGCGAGGATGTCTTCCATCATCCCACTTGTGAGTGGCGTGCGCCCATGCGTAACAACCTAGTGACCCCCAAATCATCGAGTGTAGCCTTACCATGAATGGTGGAGCATTTAGACAAGTGTTGGGGGAACAAAATCATCGTCATGAAATACACCACAAGGAGCTTCACGAAGGTCTCCTCATTGCCATGTTTGCTGCATACAATTCTCAGTAGGTTATCTTTGATTGCATCTCGGTGACGGTTGTGCATTTTATAGAAAGCTCTTCTTAAATTACATCGACCCTCTGTGCTTGAAAGAGGCAGTATCTCCATGGCAACTAAGGCCTAGGATGAGAACGGCGTCTTCGATCAATGAAAGCATGCTTTGTCCCTATCTTAAATATTTAGCCATTCTCATCGTACAGCTGCAATACCGCATCAAGAACCCCTCTCTCTTGCAACACAGGCGATGTTCATAAAATGAGCACAAGCGGCGTCTTGAGGAGTATCTCCCATTGGCGCTTTGTTTGTTGTTTTTCAACTTTGCAATGGTTTCAACAAGTCGGGCCCAAATAACCGAGTATTAACAAGTATTGTTGCCATCTTCTAATCTATATAGCAAACACGAGACTCAATCACTAAGAGATAAATATAATATTATACACAACAAACAACATAGTCTACATAGGAAAAGCAACAAACTTCACACAACAATGTCGATATTATCAAATGAATCACACAACATTACACAGAAAATAGGAAAGTCTACTCGAGATAACCATTGCCTTCCATGGCAATTAGATATGTCTTCTCACCTTCGTGTTGCCTTTTTCCCTTAAGGTACCTCGCCAATCTTTCACAGAAAATCACCGGAGATCTTTGCCGAAGAAATTCCCTTTTTCCCTTAAGGTACCTCGCCAATCTTAAGTCACTCAGATAAAAGTCGCCGTAGATCTCGAAGACGAGGTTTCAAAGAAATAAAACAAATGGAAAAAGGACCCTGTGAGACTTCACCGATATAAGAAGAAAGGCGAGAGGATGCGTACCTTTGGTGGAATGGAGAGTTTTGTTCCCGAATCCTAACGATATACAATCCAATCAAACATCGCCCGGCGGTTACCAAGGAGCGGGTAAAAACATTCTTTTCGGTAGTTGAATTCAATGCAAAGCACACAACTCTCGGGGGTAGCATCATCTTTTCACACAAATTTCAAAACCTCAGTCTTCTCAGTCAAGCGGTTTTGGGCTAAAAGAATTTCACGGGAAGAGGGACCCCTGTGGAAACACAAACTTTTGGGGGATTAAAAAGAATAACTAAACTTTTGAGGGATTTTCTGGCACTTCCTCGTAATAATAATAATAATAATAATAATAATAATAATAATAATAATAATAATAATGATGAAGAAAAGAGAAGAAGAAGAAGAAAAATAACAAATATGAAAAATAATAATAAATAAAGAAATAATTAATTAATTACAAAAGTAGAAGAAAAAGAACAAGAAAAAGAAGAATAAATATAATATAAGAAAAATAATAATAATAATAATTAATTAATTAATTATAAGAAGCATGAGTGAGAAGAAAAAAGAAAAACCAAGAATAAATATAATAGAATATAAGAAAATAATAAATAAATTAGAATAAAAATAATAATAATAATAATAAATAAATAAATAAATAAATAAATAGATAAATAATAATGAAAGATAGGATCTAGGAGTGAACTGAAGAAGGAAACAAAGTAACTAATAATAAATAAATAACAAATAAAAGAAGAAAAGGACATATAATACTAGAACAATAAATAATAATAATAATAATAATAAAAGGAAATAGAAGAAGAAGAGATACGTTAAAAAATATGAAAAATAATTAACAATAATAGTAATAATATTAATAATAATAGGAATAAGAATAATAATAACAACAACAACAACAACAACAACAACAACAACAACAACAACAACAACAACAATAATAATAATAATAATAAGTCCATACGTCCCCAAGAACGTCCCTAGTCTAAAATTATGAGGATGTTTCAACTACAACCGTTGATTCCTCATCTAAGATTGAAATGTTTCTCATCTCTATACACAAAAAACTTTCCTAACAATCGATAACTCCTCACGAGGCCATCCCGACTACCAAGCTCCTCTTGTCAAGGCTCCGCCCTCCATCTCCGCCAAAGTCCATCTCACACTAAGAAGCTCTCTCTTCTTGTCGGCCTTGTCCTCCCCAGGCCGCCCAATACTACCAAGGTTCTCCTTTCTGCATGATGTTCATCCTCGGACTGCAAGCCTTTCATCACTGACTGCCCCATCCTCCCCATCCATATATTTCTGCTTTTAATTGGTTAGTGAATTTAATTAGTATATTTTAATTTTTGTTGATGTATGAACTAATGCCAAAGTTTCTCAATAGATCAACTCCAATATTTGTTAATGATTGTGAATGCCAAAAGATGTAATTATGAATGATAAACTTGAAAGAAATTATTTGAGCAAAATATAATTATATTCCAATTCTCAACTTTTAAAATGATAGAATGCCTAAGCGATGTAACTGTGGAAAAAAACTTGAGAAATTATTTGAATGAAAGATTATATTCCAATCGAATACAGTGATGATAAAATTCACAAGAAGAATACAATTTATTTGTGTCTTTTAATGAACATTTTGCTTAATTTTATTTGTATTAATTAGATGTGATTTTTTTTCTTGCTCCACTATCTTTTATTTCTTTTTTTGTATGCAAGTAAATTATAGGTGATCAGTAAGGTAATGTTGAGGTATTTTTTAGGATTTGATTATCTATGTTAATCTATGATAAGCATAGTTTGAATAAAAGTAATTTTCTCTCATTGTTTTAGATTTATTATTAATGGTCAAAATTAGGCTTTTGGAAATTTTTTGATATGCTTAATATCGTAATTATTTGCTTTCTTGAGAGAACACAGAGAATATCAATGATGATGATTCCGTAGTGAGAATATTGATATTGATTTGAATGAACTCCAATCCTCGCGGGTTAAATGAAGAATTAGCAATGAGTCCACAATCTCAAGATATATGAATTAACAAGAACCCCACTTTGTTGGTATGGAGTTCAAAGATGAGGATGAAGCATTTGGTATTATTTGGATTATGCAATGTCTAAGGAGGTTTGGAGTAAAAGAGGTCATGCAATTGCCCATCCTTGTTCTCAACTAATTACATGTCGGCACTTTGTTTGTGATAAAGAAGGAACTAAGTGAGAGATACAAGAACAATTGCCATAGGATGATAGTGCCAAGAATAAAGAATGGAGTATGGACCATAAAAGACCTTTGATGATGCATAACCATCCTTTACTATGTACTCCCTCCAAGGTAAGCAAGATCCGTCCCACCACATTTAGTGAAACATAAAAATTTGATGGAGATAATGTAAGGAAAAGTAGGGACTAAACCAAATGTGTCGAAATATTGAATGAAACACTTTCAAATACGGGTCTGCATTAATTACTCGAGATGACTATTCAAATCATTTGAAGGAGTTAAAAACAATAATATTGGGCAAGAATGCATGGCAATTAAGTTCTTTCAAGGAGAAAACTTAATGATTTTCAATTCTTTGATATGGAGCTTGAGAGTTGGGCCGAAACTAGATGTGTTTTTGGGGATGAAGATCTAGAATGGCATATCTAGAATTTGTAGATATTGTTGTGTTTGACACAACTTATCAAATAATAGATTTTGTTTTCCTTTCTCCTTTTGTTGAGCCAACCATCATATGCATCCTATTCTATTTGGTTGTGCCTCTAATTCGCGATGAAACACAAGAAAGTTTTTATGGTATTCTAAACATGGTTGAAATGTATACTAGGCATCCACAAACTATTATTATTGATCAAGACTTGGCTATAGGGAAGGTAATTTAAAAAGTTTTTCAAATTACGGTCATTGGCTTTGCTCTGCACATTGGGAGAAATTCCAAATGAAGTATTTAGTAGATTGAAGAGAAAAGAGGGCTTTAAGAGAGACTAACAACTGCTGCATTGCAGTGAATCAATTAACATTTGAGAATAGAGGGGTGAACTAAAACAACATACAACATTGATGATAAACATTGGTTGAGGTAAGAGTTTGAAATTGGACACAAATGGGTTTCTATAATCGGAAAGATATATCACATTAGGAAATGACTTCTATACAACGAGTGAAAGTATTAACTCATTTTGATGGTTTATAATGCACAACTCCACCGGATGAGTTTGTTTTGCAGTGATGATAAGCCTTTGTGTGCCTATACGAAATGATGAAACAAGACTTCAAGACTTTGAACCTATGGCTATAACTTTTATACAGGTCATCCAATTGAGAGACATAGGAGAAGTGCATACAAAAAATCGTGTTTGTATCTTCGTAGAATCAAGATGCTGATAGTGTCCGAACGATTCAGATGGACTCGATCATGCTAAATAAATTTGTAATCAATTGGTTGTATAATAGGGATCAGTAGTGAAGATGGAGAGCCATTGGCATGCCTTGTAAGAAATTTGAGAGAGAGGATGTCTGTGTTGTCATATATTGAAAATATTAAAAAAAAAAGAAGAGGTTGCAAAGATTCCAAATATATATT
Source organism: Dioscorea cayenensis subsp. rotundata (assembly GCF_009730915.1). Classification (NCBI taxonomy): domain Eukaryota; kingdom Viridiplantae; phylum Streptophyta; class Magnoliopsida; order Dioscoreales; family Dioscoreaceae; genus Dioscorea; species Dioscorea cayenensis. The sequence goes on along the minus strand of NC_052472.1, from coordinate 8,484,371 downwards.
CTCCGCGTTGGACTATGGATGCGATATAGGGCCAAGTGTTTTAATGGTTGACAAGCAACAATACCTTTGCACCCTTGATGAAGTGGAGTGCACAAAATATGTGTTTTTATTGACATTCCATATCATCTCTAGAGATATATGAGAAAATTATACTAAGCTAAATGACATCTAAAAATGGTTAATGAAAATGTCTAACATGCGAACATGAATGCACACCGAGCAAATGAGGAAAGTCAAGAGATTATTGGATCTCTTTCTATGTCCTCTCGAGGTGAAGATGATTACAGGGCTCCATATCTGCGATCCAAACCCGTCAAGAGCAAAGGGCGCCAAAATTGAATACAAGGATTAAGTCTAGAAATCGATCTCAAATTATTAGCCAAGAGGAAAGAACTTGTAGATGTAAAAGGTCATTACATGACTATACGTCAGTGGTAAGATTTTTATTTTGTTATATCAAAGGTTGATTCATTTTCAATCATCCATATTGTTTTTACTAATGAAAATTTTCTATCTTTGAATCCGCGGATCAATCCTAGGAAGCTTTCATGGTGTTGGACTATTTATCACTATGTACTGCAATGATTGTATCTTGCATTCGATATATGTTCAAGGATGATTTAACATTTTATTAATGAATCTTTGTCATTGATGTGATTGGTTCTTATTTGTCATTATTTATTAATGGTATTTCAGAAGTTGACTCTTGTTTTCTTAGCAAAACTTGTCTCTAAATTGGGTATCTTATTGTGGTTAGAACTATGGAATGATTCTTATTGTTTTTCATTTTCTACTTTTTTTAATGTGTTTGTGTTCTTTGGTTAAGAATAATATTATGTTTAAAAATTTAGTGGTGTAAAACATACTCCTACCTCAACTATCCTTGAATTTGGATTCAAATATTTTTTTCCCACAAATTATAGTTCCTTTCTATAAATTAGTTGTTAGAGAGTTACCAGTGGTTGGAAGGCATTGGGATCCACCATTCAACATTTTGCTCAAGGAAAAGGTTTTACTGAATTTTTTAATTCTTTTATGTTATTGTGATTGTGCTCAAACATGGTATAAACATAGGGACATCTAGTATTTAAATGAATGAAGAAGAGAAGGATAATTTAAATGCCCGGAGGCATTGGCACTCGGTCTTCATTAAAATGCCTTGGGAGCATTGGCATCACCCTTATAATTTGAAATGTCTATATGAAGAATACAAGTTGTAAGACATTGGTAATTAATCATTAAAAGGGCCTGGGAGGCATTAGCATCACCTAATAATTTACATGTAATTAATTGTTATTTATTAAAAAGATAAATCTTAAGTAATAATAAGCATTTAAATTGAAGTAATTGTTAGATTGTAAGTAATAACGGTTGAGAATTCATCAATAATACATTAATTGTGTGACTTTGTCCAACGTACTACAACCAAAAGATTTGTTTGAAACCACCATAACAAAACAAAAAATTCCCCAGCCCAAAAGAAGAGAAACGGAGATGAGAAAAAACGTTACAAAACCCACTTAACTTCTCCAACGACATTAATCACCACACTGTAACAACTCCAAACAAGTGTATAACTTTGCTATCCAGTATTTTATCAAAACATCCGCGCCAAGACAACCAAACAACAATACAGGATCAAACACTCTTGACTCCTAATTACATCCTTTCATGCTAACCACCAACTATCCATCATTAACTATCCTACCAAATTCCAGCACAACAGTTCATAACAAAAATGAGAGAACCAACAATCTAGACCCTTTACCATTGTTCCACTCCTAGCTGCCGAGATAAAACTAAATGTCTCTAAACAGATCTAATGCTAACATATAGCCTCCTGCGTCATTTACAACTTAACCATGTCAAGTCCCATATGTGCACCATCCACCATCCCACGCAACACATCAACCAGCCACCCAAGTGAACCCACCATCCCACACCGACCTCCGCTACCAGCCTCAACAATCCTCACTTGCCCATCTTCCAATACCTTAGAAGCAAGCCATTGTATGAAGACCGAGACAGGCCCAACATCCGCTCTTGAGATAAGACCACATCCAGAGTAAGGAAATCAATAATTCTAAGATAAGATAGAGATAAGATAAGCGCCTGAGCTACTCTAAAAGAGTAGCCCACCACCAGATCAAAACAATCTAATGAAAGCAAGACATCCCTAGATTTAAACTAGGACATCACAAATACCAGCCCCACACACACACACATAATACACACACACACACACACACAATAATAATAACTAATAGTGATAACTAATAGATAATAATAATAATAAGAAGAAGAAGAAGAAGAAGAAATATAATAAAATATTAAAATAATAATTATCATAAAATAAATAAATAATTAATTAATTAATAAGAAGAAATAACTAAAAAAGGAAACCCACACAATAACAATAATAACTAAACAATAACTAAAGACAATAAAAAGAAGAAGAACAAAAGAACAAGAACAAGAGAAAGAAGAATAATTATACAATAATATAAAAAAAGTAATAAACAAACATCAAATAAATAAAGAGGATCAAGAATAAGAAGAAACATAATAAAAAAAGATCTATATTTATATTAAACAATAATAATAACAATAAGAAAAAAAAAGAAGAAGCAAAGAAGAAGAGAAGAAGAAACATGATAAAATATGAAAATATTAATAAAAAATAACAATAAACAATAATCATAAATAATAATAATAAAAATAAATAATGGTAATAATAATAACAATAATAAAAAAAACAAAAAAACAAAATAAAATAATAATAATAATAATAAAAAAGAAGAAGAAACATAAAAAAAACATGAATAATAATAATTATAAGATTAGAAAAAGCCAGAACGAGACAAGAAAGAATAAATAAAAATAAAATAAAAAAACATAAAATAATAACTATAATAATATTAATAAAACAATAACAATAATAATAACAACAACAACATTAAATAAGTAGAAAGAAGAAGAAAAGATAAATAAATATAATAAAAAAAAAAAAAAGATAATAATAAATAATAAATAAACTAACTAACTATAAGAAAAGAGGAAAAAGTAGAAAAGAAAAATAACAAACATAACTAAAAAAACAAGAAAACAATAACAAAAAGATAATAACAAATGATAACAAACTAACTAACTAACCATAAGAAGAGAAAAGAGGAAAAAAGGTCGAGGAATGTAAGAAAGAAGAACAAACATAATAAAATAAGAAAATAATAAAACAACCAAGCGAAGAATGAATGAATTAATGAATTAATAAATAAATAACAATAACAATAACACAATAATATCAATACCAATAACAGGGTCAATAATAATAATAGAAGAAATAGTTGCAACATGTTAAATATAAATAATAGTAACAACATTAATAATAAGAACAAGAACAACAATAATAACAAATAAACTATAACAACAATAATAATGATGTAACACACAATAATAATAAATTAGTTGTGCACAACTAATATTAGCTGCTAAGAAGAAGAATAAGAAGAAAAGAAATATTAATAAAATTTTAAATATTGAATTATAATAAATAGAACAAATAAATAATAAGAAGAACAAGAATCAAAAACAGAATAATATATAAATTATATTATACAGAAGAAGAATGTTGAAAGTGTAGTAGAAAAAATAGCGTTATAATTATTTATTTATTATTTCTTTTTATATTTTATTTTATATTTCTTCTTCTTCTTCTTCTTCTTTTATTATTATTATTATTATTATTATTATTTTATTATTTTATTATTATTGTTATTATTATTATTACTATTATAGATTTATTTATTTACTATTATTATTTTAATTATTATTATTGTTATTTTTGTTAGTATTTTCATATTTTTATTATATTTCTTCTTCTTCTTCTTCTTCTTCTTCTTATTGTTATTATTATTATTATTATTATTATTATTTAATATTATTAATAATATTTTTTTATTATATTTCTTCTTATTCTTCCTTCTCTTCTTCTTATTTATTTATTTATTTATTACTTTTCTTATTTTTTATTATAACTATTTTTCTATTTCTTTTTCTTGTTCTTCTTCTGCTTCTTATTATAATTTATATATTATTCTGTTTTTAGTTCTTGTTCTTCTTCTTATTTATTTATTTATTTATTATAATTATTATTTTAAAATTTTTATTGTATTTCTTTTTCTTCTTGTTCTTCTTCTTCTTATTATCTATTAGTTATTACTATTAGTTATTATTATTATTATTATTATTATTATTATTTTTATCATTCTTATTATTGTTATTTTTATCATTATTATTATTGTTATTATTATTATTATTCTTGTTCTTATTATTAATATTGTTACTATTATTATATTTCTTTTTCTTCTTCTTCTTCTTCTTCTTCTTCTTCTTCTTCTTATTATTATTATTATTATTATTATTATTATTATTATTATTATTATTATTATTATTATTATTATTATTAGTATTTGTTATTCTTCTTAGTTATTTATTATTTTTCTTATTTTTTATTATATTTATTCTTCTTTTTCTTGTTCTCCTTTTTCCTCTTTTTCTACTTCTTATAGTTAATTAATTAATTTATTATCATTATTATTATCTTTTTTTTTATTTTTTTATTATATTTATTGCTCTTTTTCTTCTTCTTCTACTTATTATTATTATTGTTGTTGTTGTTATTATTATTATTATTATTATTATTACTATTATTATAATTATTATTTATATTTTTATTTTATTTTATTTATTCTTCTTGTCTCGTTCTGCTTCTTCTACTTCTTCTAATTATTATTATTCATATTTTATTTTATATTTCTTCTTCATTTTTATTATTATTATTATTATTATTATTATTTTATTTTATTATTGTTATTATTATTACCATTATTTATTTATTATTATTCTTATTGTAATTATTGTTATTGTTATTTTTATTAATATTTTCATATTTTTATCATATTTCTTCTTCTCTTCTTCTTCTTCTTCTTCTTCTTCTTCTTCTTATTGTTATTATTATTGTTTAATATAAATATAAATCTTTTTTTATTATATTTCTTCTTATTCTTAATCCTCTGCTTCTTATTTATTTATTTATTTATTACTTTTTTTATATTATTGTTATAATTATTCTTCATTTTCTCTTTCTTGTTCTTCTTCTTCTTCTTCTTCTTATGCTTCTTATTATTGTTTATATATTATTATTCCTTCTTTTAGTTATTGTTCTTCTTATTAATTAATTAATTATTTATTTATTTATGATAATTATTATTTTAATATTTTTATTATATTTCTTCTTCTTCTTCTTCTTCTTCTTCTTATTATTATTATTATTATTATTATTATTATTATTATTATTATTATTATTATTATTATTATTATTATCTATTAGTTATCACTATTAGTTATTATTATTATTATTATTATTATTATTATTATTAAGGGGCTAGTATTCTAAGGATGTCCCTAGATTTAAAATCTAGGGATGTCCTTGGCTCAGCCGTTAGATTTTGATCTAACGGCTGAGAGCTTTACTCTTTTTAAATACTTCAAACGCTATCTTATCTCTATCTTATCTCCGGACAATCTGCTCCTTCACCTCCCGGATGTGATCTTATCTCCAAGACCCGGATGTCATGCGAGCCTTCTCCGGTCTTTCATACAATAGCTTTGCCTCTAAAAACATTGCAAGATGGGCACGTGCGGGATGGGGAGTCGAGGGACCAGCGGGGACGGGTGAGATCGGTGTGGAGCGTGGTCTACTTGAGTGGCTCGTTGATGTGTTCTGGTCAAATGATGGCATGGTGCACATATGGGACTTGCACACATGTGCTAGATTGTAAAAAGCCCGGCTTAGGCAGAAGCCATATGTAGCATTAGATCTCGGTTTGAAGACATTGATTTTATCTCGACAACTAGAAGGAGTGAACAACCAAACAAGGAAGTCTCAGTGGCGAAGTTCTCTCATTTTGTTATGAACTAATTGTGCTAGAATTGGGTAGGATAGTTAATGATGTGATAATTGAGTGATTAGCATGAAAAGGATGTAATTAGGAGAAACAAGAGTATTAGCAATCCTATTATTATTAGTTTGATTGTCCTGGCACATAAGATGTTTGATAAAATACCTGAATGGCAAAAGTTATACACTTGTTTGAAATTGTTACAATGTAGTGATTAATCTCAATGGAAGAAAGCTAAATGGGTTTGCCAACGTTTTTCTCATCTCCATTCTCTTCCTCTTTGAGCTGAAAATTTTTATTTTGTTATGGTGATTTCAAACAAATCTTTTATTGTAGTCAAATTGAATTCAAAGTCACACAATTAATGTATTATTGATGAATTCTCAACCATTATTACTTACAATCTAACAATTACTTCAATTGAAATGGCAATTATTACTTACAAGATTTATCTTTTTTAATAAATAAACAATTAATTACATGTAAATTATTAGACTGATGCTAATGCCTCCCCAGGCCTTTTAATGAAGATTGATGCCAATGTCTTACAACTTGTATTCTTCATATAGACATTTCAAATTATAAGACTGATGCCAATGCCTCCCAAGGCATTTTAATGAAGACTGATGCCAATGCCTCCCCAGGCATTTCAAATTATCCTTCTACTCTTCATTCATTAAATAACAGTAACCCCATGCCCCCATGTTTATACCATGCTGAAGCACAATCACAATAACATAAAAATTAAAAAAAATTCAGTAAAACCTTTTCCTTGAGCAAAATGTTGAATGGTGGATCCCAATGCCTTCCAACTTCACACAAGCCAACTCTCTAACAACTAATTTTATAAAAGGAACTATAATTTGTGGGAAAAAAAATATTTGAATCCAAATGCCAAGGATAGCTGAGGTGAGAGTATGTTTGCACACACCCACTAAATTTGTTAAACATATTATTATTCTTAACCAAAGAACACAAACACAGTAAAAAAAAAATGAAAATGAAGAAAAACAATAAGAATCATTCACATAGCATTCATAACCACAATAAGATACCCAATTTAGAGACAAAGTTTTGCTAAGAAAAACAAGAGTCAACTACAGAAATACTCAGTAATAAATAATGACAAATAAGAACCAATCACATCAATGACAAAAGATTCAGTAACAAAATGTTAAATCATCCTTGAACATATATCGAATGCAAGATACAATCAATTGCAAGTACATAGTGATAAATAGTCCAACACCATGAAAGCTTCCTAGGATTGATCCTGGATTCAAAGATAGAAAATTTCATTAGTAAACAATATGGATGATTGAAAATATGAATCAACTTAACACAATGTTTCAAAAAAATAAAATTATCTTACTCAATGAGCATGTAGTCATGTAATGACCTTTTTTCCCACATCTACTATAAGTTCTTTTCCTCTTGGCTAATAATTGAAGATCGATTCTAGACTTAATCCTTGTATTCAATTTTGGCCGCCCTTTGCTCTTGACGGGGTTTGGATCATGAATATGCGACCCACAAACATCATCTTCACCTACGAAGGGAGACATAGAAGAAGATCCAATAATCTCTTGACTTTCCTCATTTTGCTCGGTGTGCATTCCATGTACTCGCATGCTAGACATTTCATTAACCATTTTATAGATGTCATTTAGCTTAGGCATAATTTTCTCATATATCTCTAGAGATGATATGGAATGTGCAATACGAAAACACATATTTTGTGCACTCCACTTCATCAAGGGTGTAAAGGTATTGTTGCCCATCTCAACCATTAAAGCACTTGGCCTATATCTCGCATCCATAGTCCAACGCCGGAGAATATATATATTTGGAATCTTTGCAACCTCTTCTTATATTTTTCAATATATGACAACACAAGACATCCTCTCTCTCAAATTTCTTGCAAGAGCATGTAGCCAATGGCTCTCCATCTTCACTACAATCCCTATTAAATACAACCAATTGATTACAAATTGTATATTTAGCATGATCAGATCCATCTCGAATGCGTTCAGCAAGCACACTATCACTGTCTCGCAATTCTACCTGAAAGATACTAAACACAGTTTTTGTATACACTTCTCCTCCATGTCTCTCAATTGGATGACCTGTATAAAAGTTAGCCATAGAGTTCAAAGTCTTGAAGTCTTCATTTTCTTCATCATTTCGTCGAGCACACAAAGGCTTTATCATACTTGCAAAAACAAACTCATCCGAGTGGAGTTTGTGCATTAACAAAAGCCATCAAAAAAATGAGTTAATACTTTCACTACGTTGTGTAGAAGTCATTCCTGATGTGAATATATCTTTCCAGTATAGAGAAACCCATTTGTGTCGAATTTCAAACATCTTACTCAACCAATGTTTATCATCAATGTTGTATGTTGTTTTAAGTTCACCCCCTCTATTCTCAAATGCTTCAATTGATTCACTATGATGCAACCAGTTGTTGTAGTCTCTCATAAAGCCCTCTTTTCTCTTCAAATCTACTAAATACTTCATTGAATTTCTCCCAATGTGCCAAGAGCAAAGCCAATGACCAGAATTTGGAAAAACTTTTGCAATTGCCTTCCCTATAGCCAAGTCTTGATCAATAATAATAGTTTGTGGATGTTTCCCTAGTATACATTTCAACCATGTTTGAAATACCCATAAAAAACTTTCTTGTGTTTCATCTGCAATTAGAGCACAACCAAATAGAATAGACTGCATATGATGGTTGACTCCAACAAAAGGAGGAAAGGGAAAACAAAATCTATTAGTTTGATAAGTTGTGTCAAACACAACAATATCTACAAATTCTGAATATGCCATTCTAGATCTTCCATCTGCCCAAAAAAACACATCTAGTCTGACCCAACTCATCAAGCTCCATATCAAAGATGAAAAAATTGTCATTAAGTTTTTTCTCCTTGAAGAAATTAACAATTGCCATGCATTCTTGCCCAATATTATTGTTTCGAACTCCCTTCAAATGATTTGAATAGTCATCTCGAGTAATTAATGCAGACCCCGTATTTGAAAGTGTTTCATTCAATATTCGACACATTTGGTTTGGTCCCACTCTACTTTTATGCAATGTCTCCATCAAATTTTTACATGTTTCACTAATGTGGCGGTGAGACCGGATCTTCTTCACCTTGGAAGGAGTACATAGTAAAGGATGGTTATGCACATCATCAAAGGTCTTTATGGTCCATACTCCATTCTTTATTCTTGACACTATCATCCGAGCTTGGCAATTTGTTCTTGTATCTCTACGTCTTTGAATAGCTTTTCCCGTTTGCCTTTTGTCTGTCATACACTTAGTTCCTTCTTTATCACAAACAAAGTGCCGACATGTAATTAGTTGAGAACAAGATGAACGGTACACATGACCTCTTCTTACTCCAAAACCTGTAGACATTGCATAATCCAAATAATATCGAAATGCTTCATCCTCATCTTGAAACTCCATACCAACAAATGGTGTTCTTGCTAATTCATGTATATCTTGAGATTGTGGACTCATTGCTAATTCTTCATTTAACCCGCAAGGATTGAGTTCATTCAAATCAATATCAATATTCTCAATTACGGAATCATCATCATTGATATTCTCTATGACATTCTCTCAAGAAAAATACAAATAATTACAATATATCAAAGCATATCAAAAAAATTTCAAAAGCCTAATTTGACCATTAATAATAAATCTAAAACAATGAGAGAAAATTACTTTTATTCAAACTATGCTTATCATAGATTAACATAGATAATCAAAATCGAAAAAATACCTCAACATTACCTTGCAGATCACCTATAATTTAACACAGACACAAAAAAAAAAGAAATAAACAGATAGTGGAAACAAGAAAAAAAAATCACATCTAATTAATTACAAATAAAATTCGAAAGCAAAAAATGTTCATTAAAAAAGACACAAAATAAATGTTGTATTCTTCTTCAGGAATGTTTATCATCACTATTATTCAAGAATTGGAATATAATCTTTCATTCAAATAATTTCTCTCAAGTTTTCCATTCACAATTACATCGTAGGCATTCACTATCATTAACAAAAATTGAAAATTGGAATATAATTAACATATTTTGCTCAAATAATTTCTTTCAAGTTTTACATTCATAATTACATCTTTTGGCATTCACAATCATTAACAAATATTGGAAGTTGATCTATTGAAAACTTTGGCATTAGTTCATACATCAACAAAAATTAAAAATATATACTAATTAAATTCACTAACCAATTAAAAGTAGAAATATATGGATGGGGGAGGATGGGGCTGGCAGCCAAGGAAAGGCTTGCGGTCCAGAGAGGACAGGCATGCAGGAAAGGAGAACCTTGGTAGTATTGGGCGGGCTCAGGGGAGGACAAGGCCGACAAGAAAGGAAGAGCTTCTTAGTGTGAGATGGACTTGGCGGAGATGGAGGACGAGACCGGGGAAGAGCTTCGTAGTGTGAGATGGACTTGGCGGAGATGGAGGACGAGGCCGCCGACAAGAGGAGCTTGGTAGTGCGGGATGGCCTCGGAGGGAGTTATCAGATTGTTAGGGAAAAGTTTTTGTGTATAGAGACATGAGAAAACATCACAATCCTTAGATGAGGAATCAACGGTTGTGATGAAAACATCCTCATAATTTAAAACTAGGGACGTTCTTAGGGAACGTATGGACTTATTATTATTATTATTATTATTATTATTGTTGTTGTTGTTGTTGTTGTTGTTGTTGTTATTATTATTCTTATTCCTATTATTATTAATATTATTACTATTAATGTTAATTATTTTTCATATTTTTTAACATATCTCTTCTTCTTCTATTTCCTTTTATTATTATTATTATTATTATTTATTGTTCTAATTTTTTATTATATGTCCTTTTCTTCTTCTTTTTATTGTTTATTTATTATTAATTATTTTGTTTCTCCTTCGTCTACTCCTTCTTCTTATTATTTATCTATTTATTTATTTATTTATTTATTATTATTATTATTATTATTTTATTCTAATTTATTTATTATTTTCTTATATTCTATTATATTTATTCTTGGTTTTCTTTTTCTTCTACTCATGCTTCTTATAATTAATTAATTAATTATTATTATTATTATTTTTCTTATTTTTTTATTATATTTATTCTTCTTTTCTTGTTCTTTTTCTTCTACTTCTTGTAATTAATTAATTATTTCTTTATTTATTATTATTTTTCATATGTTATTTTTTTCTTCTTCTTCTTCTTCTTCTTCATTATTATTATTATTATTATTATTATTATTATTATTATTATTATTATTACGAGGAAGTGCCAGAAAATCCCTCAAAAGTTTAGTTATTCCTTTTAATCCCCCAAAAGTTTGTGTTTCCACAGGGGTCCCTCCTTTTCCTGTAAATTCTTTTTTAGCCCAAAACCAGTTGACGGAGAAGACGGAGGCTTGAAATTTGGTGTGAAAAGACGATGCTACCCCTGAGAGAGTTGTGTGCTTTGCATTGAATTCAACCCGCTGAAAGAATGTTTTTACCCCCGTTTTTTTTCCTTGGTAACCGTCGGCGATGTTTGATTGGATTGCATATCGTTAGGATTCGGGAACAAAACTCTCCATTCCACCAAAGGTCGCATCCTCTCGCCTTCTTCTTATATCGGTGAAGTCTGTCGAAGTCCTTTTTTCCATTTGTTTTATTTCTTTGAAACCTCGTCTTCGAGATCTACGGCGACTTTTATCTGAGTGACTTAAGATTGGCGAGGTACCTTAAGGGAAAAAGGCAACACGAAGGTGAGAAGACATATCTAATTGCCATGGAAGGCAATGGTTATCTGAGTGACTTTCCCTATTTTCTGTGTAATGTTGTGTGATTCATTTGATAATATCGACATTGTTGTGTGAAGTTTGTTGCTTTTCCTATGTAGACTATGTTGTTTGTTGTGTATAATATTATATTTATCTCTTAGTGATTGAGTCTGTGTTTGCTTTTTTTATATAGATTAGAAGATGGCAACAATACTTGTTAATACTCGAGTGTTATTTGGGCCCAGTTGTTGAAACCATTGCAAAGTTGAAAAACAAATAAGCAGCGCCAATGGGAGATACTCCTCGAGACGCCCGTTTGCTCATTTTATGAACATCGCCCCGTGTTGCAAGAGAGAGTGGTTCTTGATACGGTATTGCAGTTGTACGATGAGAATGGCCAAATATTTAAGATAGGACAAAGCATGCTTTCATTCAGATCAGAAGACGTCGCTCTCATCCTAGGCCTTAGTTGCCATGGAGATACTGTCTCTTTCAAGCACGAGAGGGTCCAGTCAGAATTTGAGAAGAGCTTTCTTTATAAAATGCACAACCGTCACCGAGATGCAATCAAAGATAGCCTACTGAGAATTGTATGCAGCAAACATGGCAATGAGGAGACCTTCGTGAAGCTCCTTGTGGTGTATTTCATGACGATGATTTTGTTCCCCAACACTTGTCTAAATGCTCCACCATTCATGGTAAGGTACACCGATGATTTGGGGATCACTAGGTTGTTACGCATGGGCGCACGCTACTCACAAGTGGATGATGGAAGACATCCCTGCGACAACCGCCCGTGTCAAACTTCGTTGTAAAGGAAACTGCCCTAGTGCAGGGTATTTGAGAGGTTGCTCCATTGCTCTGATTGTTTGGTTTTATAAGGTGATGGGCAATGTCAAGAAAAAAGAATAGGCCAAACACCCCGTATCATGTGCTATGGGATTCCAGTTTTATCAATTCGGCGTCTATCGAGCCGCTGTTGAACTCAATCAAAGGGAGAAAGTAAGCTAATCCTATTGCTGTCTAAAATGACATCGTAATTTGAATGAATATGTTATTTCTCGTGTTTTACAATGTTGTACTATGTCCATTACTCGATACATGTGTATAATATCATGTTTCTATGTAGAAAATAGTGTTCTTATGTATAATAGAGTATTTATTGTGTATATTTTATTATTTACTATATATAATGTTCTAACGTTGCGATGTCTTGTATTTACTTGGCAGTTCTCCGAGCTTCTGCTAGCGAACGATGAGGATAATATGTTAGTTGGTAATGTTAAGCATGATCAGAAGCAAACCCCTGTCAGAGCATCGAAACCAAGCTACTACACAAGGCAGTCCCGATAAAAACAAGGCCCCCAGCCACTGGGAAAAAGTCATCGGGTGCTGAGCCAACAAAGAAGCGACACCAGAACCAATTCCCTCCAACCATCCCTGAAGAAATTAGCCGTCAACAGTCATCGGTAGAAAGGCTGGGGAAGGTTCCGTAAAGTGATGATGAAATGCGGCTATTATTAAATCAAGTCTTATCAGAGTTCCTTGACTTGTGAACTCGTATAGACGAGAGCGAATGTGAAGATGCAAAGCGGAAAAGTTCTGAGTCACGGTCACCACATCGGGATTCAGTCCGTCCTTCGTCAGGATCATCCCCTAGTCCTGACATTAGTTTCCAAAGGGTTGCATGGCTTCGGAAAAGCTATTCTACATAGTACAATATGAAGTATCACAGTGTCATGCGAAATCCACCTGCACGATGATGAAGATGATTCCGGGGATGTTCACGTTCCACCAGTAGCTACTCAGGAAGAATGGCTAGAAGCTGCATCACAGGTCCCCGCTTCTGATCGCTCTGTCTGTAATGATGGAATTCTAATTCCTAAAGCCGGAATAGAAGAGCCAGAAGCTGTATCACAGGCCCAGGATGAAACTCCGTCTGATGTCTCGCCTCCTGAGGCCCAAGCAGGGACCAAGATCATGGTAGAGACTGAAGATGCTCCCCAAAAGTGTTACATGACACATGGGTCGCATAAGACAAATATCAAAGAAGTCCATCTCCAAAAAACGTTCTACCAAAGCTGAGCCCAGTAAGAAAAACACCACCAAAAGCGGGTTCAGTCAAAGAGAGCCCCACTGAGAAAGTGTTACCGAAGGAGAGCTAGAAGGAATAAGGCCCCAGCTCACAAGAACAAACCTGGTGAAAAGGTTTCCATCTCAAGTGATGACTCCGGAAATGATGAGGCAGCATTACGCGCTGTAGACGCACTACTTCAATCCCTAAACGATTTGAGAAAGGAAAAAACTATAGAAGAGACAGTTGTGATGGTCACATACCAGCGTCAACCAGAAGGGTAGGTGTACTTTGAGGAGAAAAAGAATGCTGACACTGGCTTCCTACAACAGAAGAAGTCCTACCCGGGTTGGAGAAGGCTCAAGCAATTCGAAAAGGCAGCCCTTACCATCTTCCTCAACACACGTGTCGACTGGTACTTTTTCTCCTATGTTTATATTACAAAATCGTGTTCATATGTATATATTTATGTTACAGTGTAAATATTTATTTTACTTTGTGGAAATATACTTTACTGTGTATATAATTAATTTCGTGTGTAAATTTTTAGTTTCCTGTGCAAATACGTTATTTACTATGTATTCCTATTGTTACATGTGCGTACTTATGGTCGGTTGTGTGCGTCTTGTATGCATCTCTGTCATATGGAGGGATGATAACGACTATGGGTATACCACCATTGCCCATCTGTTCGTCCTCCTTGATGGGAAGGAAAATGTCCATGATGATGTATTGAATGCCCTCATACTCATGCTCCGTGCGGAATTGCTAACAAATCCTTTGGCATTCAAGAGATGTGGCGTTGTCACATGACCCCTGGCTTTTGCTATGCAGAATTTGCAATTCGCTGCTGAACAAGCACTGTACTTGATGGAAGATGTCATATACGGGTACCAAACAACTAACATTATACTTATGCCAATCCTATTTCATGGTCATTACCATCTGCTCGTTTTGGATAATGAGAAGCAGAAGTACATGCACTACTCATCAGTTATCTCCGACATTTAGAATTCTGACGCCATGGACATGGTAAGTGACGAAAATACCTTATAGAACTATGATATGCTTTCCTATGCTCTTCTATTTAGTGACTAACATGTTCCATTAAACTGTTCAGTGGGATCTTTTCTAACTATGCCTCGAGGTCAACACCAAAAGTAATCCATTTCGAGACCTCCCACTTGAGCATGTACGGGATTGCCCCCAGCAGGCACCCCGCACCATTGATTGCCCGGTGCTTTGCATTCGATATATGGAGCAGCTTTTGAATAGGGAAGAATTGTCCATATCACAATTAGACTTCCAAATCCTCCGCCTCTGATATATCGACCCGTATACTTCTCGACGTGATAATGAGGAAAATTATACCAACCACTTGTACGAAGAATAACGCCGAAGGTGAGAAGGATGCCGCCGGGAGAAGGATAGCCAAGGTTACCAGGACATAGAAGGTGAGAAGGAGGCCACCAGGGAGAGGGACAACCAAGGTTTCCAGGAAATAGAAGGTGAGAAGAAAGCCACTAGAGAGAAGGACAGCCAAAGTTTCAAGGACATAGAAGGTGCGATTGAGGCTACCACGGAGAAGAACAGCGAAGATGAGAAGGACATTGAAGGTGGGAATGACGCAGCCGGGAAGAAGAACGACGAAGGTGACAAGGACGTGGAAGCTGAGGAGGACGTTGCCGGAGAGAAAGACAACAAAGGTGACAAGGACGCCGACGACGAGAAGGACGTCGAAACTATGAAGGAGGCCGCCAGGGAGGAGAACAATGAAGGTGAGAAGGGTACCGACAATGACACAAAACATGCCAACGAAGAGAAGAACACCGTCGTGGACAAGGGCGACAAGAATGAATCCACTACTGAATATGCTACCCCTGATGAAGTGAGGCAGGAAGAAAAGGAGAACCAGGATAATGCACACTAGTTTGACAATGCGGTCACCGACGATGTTGAAAAAAATGTATAAAGTATTGGAAACAAACCTGAACAGTTACGCAATTACATGTGAGATCTTGCATTTGTAGTGACTATGTCTGTAATTGAAAATGTCGTCATGCAATAACATATAACACCTATGAAATAGCCATAAATTCCGGATGTACTCACAGAAAAACATATAACATACATAGTAAAGTGAAAGTATATACATGAAAATGTATTTTCACACACAACAAATTTAAAATATACCACGAAACAAATATTGTACATAGGAAAGACATATTATACACGGAAATCAGAATAAGATACAAGAAATTGGGTATTATACATAGGAAATATATTTAATCTGATGAGATATATTAATACACATAATATACTAACAAAGGAACAAATAAGCATTTGCAACAAAATTAGTGATTGTGGTATTACAATGAGATCAAGGAGGCCGAGTTTCTATCTGTAGAGACACTCACATCCTTGATGATGATGTCCACGACAAATTTGTTGAAACTATGGTAGATATGACACATACGTTGAAAAATCGGTCGGACTCAATTAGGGCAAAAGGGTTTTTGTATCGTCGGGGCGTTCTGAACTTCACTTTCTCTTGAGTAATATCTATGGCTCAGTGAGCATATATCTCACTCATGACTGACTCCCATGAACTTAAGACTGTAAATTGAAGCACATGTCCTTCACCTTTGTATCATGCCATGGCGGAAAATGTTTCCATTGTTAATGACGCCTACATGGAATTGCAAAAATGACAAAAGTGAAGAAGCATATTACAAATACAAAAGCGTGCTTAATTGGGCTCAACAATTACAAGAATAACAATTACAAGAAGAAGAAGAAGAAGAAGAAGAAGAAGAAGAATAAGAAGACAAGATGAAGACAAGAAGATGAGGAAGGAAGATGGCCGAAAGAGCGAAGGTTAAGAAAGATGAAGTTGATGAAGAGAAGATGAAGAAAATGATGTAAAAGAAGGAGAACAACATAAACAAGATGATGAAGAAGAAGAAGAAGAGAAAGAGGAAGAAGAAGATAAAGAAGATGAAGAAGAACAACAACAACAACAATAGGAGCAATAACAGCTTACGTATAAATATCTTCACTTCAATCTGCTAACTAAACAAGTTAGGAGACGAAGTTGAAGCTTTGGAGACCAGACCAAGATAAACAAGCACAAGTTCAAAAATAATGGCAACCTTGAGAAAAAGAAGTGAAATATCATCTCTTCTCTGACAAGGAAGCTTCATTGGAATATTTGACCATATTTTATATTAAATGTGATGTGACTTGGAGGGAAACTTTTTGTTTTTTTCGATCTCACATTTTTACATGGGAATTTGAGTCATTTTACCTCCATAGCCAGCGAAACTAACAACAAGGGCTAAAGAGAACATGGCTCAAAAAGAGGATCTAATGGGAAATAAAATTGTCGGAGGAATTGCGGTGGAAGTTTGAAACTTTACGAGGGGACTTTTTAGGTAATTTTTACCTTATTGTTATTATGGAAAATTACTATTTGGCCTTCATTATTTTCAAAAATCCCTAAAAACCCCCTCCAACTCTTGTATAGCCCCGGACAACCCTTTTTGTTATAGTTTAAATTCCCCTTTTATCCCCCTATCGGTCCTTGAAGTGGGTCCATGTTATGAAAATTCCATTTTTACCCTTGCAAATGGTGGAAAAAATACCACCCAATCACATCAAGTCTGACCTTTATGCATACATTTGTGCATTTTTTTTGGCCTTCCTGCTTGCTTTTTGTCGAACAAAGTTTAGAAGACTCGTTACATCTTCTTCTTCTTCTTCTTCAACTCATTTTGGTTTTGTTTCGATTTGAGTTACGCTAGTTTTCCGATAAGGTGAGAAATTTCTTCGTTGCTCTCGGTTTGATCATACTGCGGGAAGGAGTAACAACTTATAAACATGTAGAGACTTTTGTTTGGAGAGTTTTTGTGCTATTGCTAGATACAGCGGGAAGGGAGCGAGTGCTAATGTTCTCGTGGCCGACTTCTTGGGAATCGAGTGTTAGTGAGATATGTAGGCGATGGGGTCTCGATATTTCCCATGTCGGGGGTGAAGTTTATCACACCCGATGGACATAAAAGCAGTTTGTCCGGTAGCAAAGCGAGGTTGACTTCGAGCGCATGTGTCACGTGTACTCCATCTTCAAATGCTTGCTGTAGTCGACTCTTATTGTTAAAAGCGGATGATGTGCCATTGTCGTATCCCTCTCGAAAATGATTTTCTTCTCGTTGTAAAGTTCTTCTCTTTTTATGTTTATGCAGTAGTAGTAAGTTAATTATTGTTTTAATTATCCCATTTACCTTTTTAAATATATTACGTTACCATTTACATGTTGCTTTGTCCCTTAAATTATTTTGTTTCTATTTAAATATTTGCTTTACCGTTTAAACTATTTACTTACAGTTTAAATATTTTTGTTACCATTTAAAACATGTTTAAATACCGTTTAAACATTTTATATTTCCATTTAAAACATTGACCTTTTTCAGTTTTAAGCTGAAGTCTTTGGAAGAATTCGGATTACTGCCCGGTCCCGTTCCACCTCATAGCGACCCTAACAGTGTGGCATGCCTTCCTTCCTTGTCAGATTAATCTGAAGTATTGTCGTTGGATATCAGACAATGTTTTCAAGGCGTTTTCAACCATAGATCTTACAATGAAAGCGTCATCGCCCGACTAGGCATTGTAAATAAACAATTATTTCAAAGAAAATAACTTATTTGTTGTCAACATTTTGATATTTAAGCGAGGAGATATTGCAGTTTAAACATTTTACTTAAACATTTTGAGAATCAAAAGCAGTATTTTAAATAAATTAAAAGTTATACAGAAACTATAATAATTTACATAGTGACAACGATATTCAAACAATATAAAATATATTTAAATGAAGACAATGATTCTTTTAAACATGGAGACAATTTTATTTTAAGCGTTAACTTCAAAAATAAACATAAAACTAAGAATTTAAGCAGAGACAAAGATATTTAAACAAAAACTATGATATGTATATGATATACAATGTTATTTACGGTAACTCTATTGTACAATATTATATATCAATCTTTTTCTCCCTCGTCAGCGAATCCCCCATTTTCAGGTCATGCGGTTGTGCCCCTTCCTTAAGTATACAGGTAACATGCTTTAAGGGCATGTAAGGGACGTTTTGCTTGCGGTGAGTACGTAGCTTTTTCACCGTCGAGCGGTGATTCGATTAACCGCATGATGTACGCGGTGCAGTCGACACTTCTTCATTTTTACCTTGGGGTGTCGATGTAAGTGGACAAGGGGGTAGGCTAGAGTCGCTGATTCGCCGAGATCCATATCGACACAATAGTCGAATAGTCTCCACTGTCGAGATTTAAAATTTGATGTTAGAATCCCAGACTAAAAGAGCACATTTATAAAACTCTAGTTATCAAAGCACTTACCATCTCTCCGGCGTCTCTGTAGCATCGCCCATTATCTAAGTTGATCGCAATAATCACAAGCATGCGACAATAACCATATATTAAATAGTATTCAAACAAATTTAAGTGGAAAGTAAAAATTTTTTAAAAGCGGTAAACTAAATTCTTAAACGGAGATATAAATATTTAAGCAGAAAACTCACATTTTAAAACGAGAAAAACAATTGTTAAGCGGATACATCAAATGTTTAAATACAATCCCATTACTTAAGCGAAAATCTCATTTTAAAACTGCAACCATATCAACGTTAAGGGAAAACCTACATTGTAAACATTACGGCATAACATATGAAAAATTTCTTTTCGATGCGTGTACTACGAGATGAAAAATGAAAACCAAAAACAAAACCCTAACCGATGAATCTCCTTTTGCGAGACTTCAATATCATCCAATAAAAAGCAGAACCACAAAACAATACTGACTATTTTTCTAACAGAATTGTTTTATTATATTTCTTCTTATTCTTCCTCCTCTTCTTCTTATTTATTTTTTTTATTATAATTATTCTTGTTTTTCTTTTTCTTGTTCTTCTTCTAATGCTTCTAATTATTAACATATCTCTTCTTCTTCTTCTTCTTCTTCTTCTATTTCTTATTTCTTTTTATTATTATTATTATTATTATTATTATTATTATATTATTCTAATTTTATTTTATTAATTTTTCTTATATTTTTTCTTATATTTTTTCTTATATTTATTCTTGTTTTCCTATTTCTTCTACTTCTGCTACTTATAATTAATTAGTTAATTAATTGTTATTGTTATTATTATTATTATTATTATTATTATTATTATTATTACTATTATTTTTTCTTATATATATTTAATCTTCTTTTTGTTGGTCTTGTTCTTCTACTTTCTTGTAATTAATTAATTAATTAACAAATTAATTAATTAATTATTATTTTTCATATTTGTTTTTTGTTATATTTCTTCTTCTTCTTCTTCTTCTTCATTTATCATTATCATTATCATCATAATGTTAAATGGAAACTAACTGTATATAAGCGGTAACTCATATGTGTTAAATGATGTCATATATATATTTAAAGTATAGTGAAATACTTGATACTTACTAATCCATCCGACAATTCGGGAGGATCTTTAACTAACTCCTACTGAATACATCGAGGTGCCCTTGTCCGAGGTATCTTTTCTTCTTGGTCAAAAGTCCATACATTTCCTTGTAGTTGTTGGTTGGTGAGGATCACTCACGCTGAACCCGACACGGTCATTGTTTTTATTTGGCGTTTCCCTTGCCCTCGTCGGCATCATTTTAGTTCATCGCCCAGGTGCTATTGTTGATGGTTGTGGGAGGTTTCTCCCTTCAATGCTGTGGTACCATACGCAGTTAAAGCGGGCCCAGGATTTCATTGACAATGCTATCAGCGATTTGGTAAATCGTAGACATGCGATAGCATCAACCAGGAACACAATCTTTCTGGTTCTTGTTGTCGAGGGTTGTATCTATCTTTGACGAAGCGATGTTGTCTACCGGTTCCGAGGGATGGGAATCTCTTTGGCTCATAGTATCAACTACGGTGCATCTTCTTAGGAGTAATTTTCCTCAAATGTTGCCATTGCTAGCCGACCGATCAGCGCAAGTGGTGCGACAATTATTTTATTATCGGCGGTGGAGGAGAGGCATTGTTGTTTTTCTTCTGCGATTCTCTTCAAATGTGGCACTCTTGAGCGCCATCCCGATGGCGTCACGTCATCAAAATCCGGCGCTTCATTCACTTGCCTCCTCGGCGATCACCATGGCTACCTTGGGCGCATCGAGGCTTTTTCCAGCGTAGTCCGTGCCATTTGTTTGTAGGGAGACGACACATTTGATTGTGCCCATCCTTCCAAAGCCTCCACGACAGCGGTCGGGAACACGAACAGTGGTTACGGTGCACACTGGGTGAGCCAGTGACGGTGACCGTTGCCAAGCCGTAGTGTCGAGGAACTATTACGATTGGGGAAGAAGGCTGTTAGGTAGGAGAGGGTGTTTCTGCTTGGTGGGGTAGGGCGGGGCTCCTCGGGCGCCGAGAAGTCGTCTTGTGGGTTAGCCTATCATTAGGCAGTCGTCGCGCCTTGAAGGGATGGCCTCTCATCCTACGTTCGGCGGTGGGTGCGCGCAATGACATCTCCACGGTGGATGGCGAGCGAAGATTTCTTCATCGATGATACTGTCACGACCAGCTTAGGAAACTAACATAGTTAACCAACACAATGGTAGTGAAGACATTCAATTTAAACAATAACAAATGGTTTTTAAGCAGTTAACTCAATTATTTAAATAGTTTACTTAGGTTTTTAAAATGATATCACAAATATTTAAAGCGAGAAAACGCTATTTTAAACACTAAGTTATATTTTTAAATAGAAATGTTATGATATTTAAACAATGACTCATGATTTTATTACCTCTTTTCCTTGACAATGACAACATGGCTTCTATCGACACTTGCTTCCGATGTAACTATTTTCAACTGTAGCACATCATCCTTGGGATCTTGCCGATCGCGCACCTTCTTTCTAGTCTTTGTTGACTCGTAAACCCGGATGTTCGAGTGCAGCCGGAGCAATCTTTAGCGGTATCCGTGTTAGTCTTCTTCCCGGCTCATCTCGGTTCACTCAAATGCGGCCTCTTGTCGAGCGTCCTCCACTCGACCACTTGTCGTCGCTTGCGCTCATGCATGTCGATCAATTACGGGTGGGTCGCCGACATAGCCAGCGATCAATTTGGAGCCAAGCGGGGGCGTGTTTGGGAAGAGGATCCTTACCCATGTGGTACACCATCGAGGAGTTTGACAAAATATTTTTCTTCTCTCGCTCTACTAAACAAAATTTTCCAGTGTTCTCTTGATGGAGTCTCGATGTCTTTTCATAGGTTTTTGGAAAAACATCTATCTTCAAAAGCGGAGTGCTCTTCTTCTTCTTTGAAAATCTTGTTGTGTCTCTATTGTAAAAAGTAGTCTAGGCGAGCCACATCTGGGCACACTGAAACTTACCAAGCTTTCCTTAATCTTGAATTTGTTGATGCGGCCATCCCTATGTCTTTGCTGCAAAAGAATTAAAAGGAGGGCTCACCCTCTCTTCGGAACTATAGCTTCAATCTAGAGAATGCGACCAAGCGGTGTCCTCAGTTATCTCGATGTGTCATCCACTCATGTGAATTTTTAACTTAGCCAAAGTCTCACTATCGATTGTCAAGTAGCTTCACCTTTATTAACTAGGTTAACCGCCATAATTACAAACTTGTGATAATAACTATACATTAAAAAGTATTAAAGATAAATTTAGGCGAAAAGTAAAGTTTTTCTAAATGGTAACCTAAATTATTAGCGGAAACATAAATATTTAAATAGAAACAACAACTCTTAAACATAAACATAAAATGTTTAAATAAAATCCCATTATGCACGGAGCACCTCATTTTTAAAAGCTGCAACCATATCAGCGTAAAAGAAACCCACATTGTAAACATTACATGGCATAACAATCGAAAAATCTCTTTCGATCATGTACCACGAGACAAAAATGAAACAAAAACAAAACCTAGACGATAAATCTCCCTATAGACTTCAATATCATCCAATAAAAAGCAGAACCTAAACAAAACCACAAAAATCACTTTTTCTCATGAATCGTTTATACCATAAACACAACTTCTTCAACATTGTCTGCTTCAGCTCAATACCTTAGACTGCAGTGGTGAAATCTTTGAACACTTGGCGAGAATTCTTCTCGAGACAATGGTGAAAAGCGAGATTAATCTTCAAGACAAGGATGCCGCACCGGAGCAACGCTGGAAATGGAAAAGGCTGATGAGGCGAAGAGAGAGAGAATAACCCGACGGCGGTAATGGTTGTCTTTAGGAGTTATCCGATATCACTCCTCTTCAGCATGAAATATGATTGCACTACCACAACTACCATGCACAGACGATTTAATCTCTATATAATTTCAAAAGTAAGCTGTTGCGCAGTTTGGCAACGTTCTGACGCAGGGTTTTGGAAAATCGGTGACTTTAAAAGAGGAAGGTGTTTTGGGATACACAAATTCAGGGGTTGTTTTGTGCATAATATCACTAAAAGTTAGTGATTTTTGGCAATTTTCATTTATATTATATTTCTTGTTCTTGTTCTTGTTCTTGTTCTTGTTCTTGCTCTTCTTCTTCTTTATTTATTACTTTCTTATATTTATTATTATTGTTACTATTTTTCATATTTTTCATTTCATATTTCTCCTTCTTCTCCTTCTTCTTCTTCCTTCTTCTTACCTTCTTCTTCTTCTTATTTATTTATTATTTTTCTGTCATAATATTTGTCTTCTTTATCTTCTTCGGCTTCTTATAATTATTTATTTACAATTATTAATATTATTATTTATTTCATTAACTATCATAGTATTATATTTTTCTTCTTCTTCTACCTTCCTATTATTATTATTATTATTATTATTATTATTATTATTATTATTATTATTATTATTATTATTATTATTATTTATTATTATATATATTATATTTCCTATTCTTCTTCTTTTCCTGTTGTTATTATTAATTATATCTCTTTTATTATATTTCTTCTCTTCTTCTTCTTCTTCTTCTTATTATTATTATTATTATTATTATTATTATTATTATTATTATTATTATTATTATAATTATTTATTTATTTATTATTAATTTCCTTGTTTTTATTATATTTATTCTTCTTGTTCTTGTTCTTGTTCTTGTTCTTGTTCTTTTTCTTGTTCTTCTTCTTCTTCTTCTTCTTATTATTATTATTATTTATTATTATTATTATTATTATTATTATTATTATTATTATTATTATTATTATTATTATTATTTTCTTCTTCTTCTTCTTCATCTTCTTTTGCTTCTTATTTATTATTATTATTATTATTGTTGTTGTTGTTGTCATTATTATTATTTATTATTATTCTTATTTATTATTATTTTCTTAATATAATTATTCTTCTTCTGATTTACTTATTTTTATATGGTACAAGGACTTAATATGAGTGGTTTTTGAGTGCAGGGACCAAGGAAGAGAGAGAGAGAAAGTACAATGCTATTTTGTCGATTACACGTTGTTGTTATTATTATTATTGTATTATATTTATTTTCCTTTTCTGCATTCTTGTTTTACATTGTTCTTCTTCTTATAATTATTTATTTATTTTATTTATTATTTATTATTTTTCTTCTTATTATTATTTGTTTATTATTCTTTTTCTTGTTCTTGTTCTTCTTATTTATTTGTGTGTATGTTATTTATTTAGTATCACTAATATTCCTATTATTATTATTTTATTATTATTATTTTGCTTCTTCCTTCACTGCTTTATTTATCTTTCTTATTTTTATTATATTTCCTTCCTATTTTCTACTTCTTCTTCTTCTTCTTCTTCTTCTTCTTCTTCATTATTATTCTTCTTACCAATATTATTATTATTATTATTATTATTATTTATTTATTATTATACGTTCTTCATATTTTTCTTATGTTTATTATATTTATTCTTCTTATTCTTCTTCTACTGCTTATTTATTTATTTATTTATTATTAATATTATTAATTATTCGGAAAATACCCATAAATCCACCGTTTGTTGTTTCCTAGGTCTTCCTTTTTATTTTTGTTATTTTCATTTACATAGCACTATAGATATATGTGAGAGAGAAATTACTTAGTCGCCCATGATTTAACAACTGAAACCGTGCCCTATCAGCCTGTCAACATTCTAAAATACCCGAAAAATAATAAAGCGAATACCTTAGGAATCACCTGCGGGCGTTACAGTGTGAGTGAAGTCTTGAGATCACTACGAAACCCCTATTGACCATTTGAAGCCACATCTTAGTCTCCTTCACTGGTGGAGGCCATTAAGAAATTCCCACTTCCAACTTTCTTGCATAACTTTTACTTTGAGTTACTGGTTCCATCCTTAGTTTAATTGTTTGTGAAGATCTCCGTCAAACTTCGTTGAAAAGATTGAGTGATTTTCTTCATGGAAAAATCTAGCACAAAGGTGAGATAACTACTAGTGTCCATTGAAGAATAGCTAATTTGATTGGTATTATTTATTTTTTGTGAATTGTTTATTTCCTTTGTAAATATCAACATTCGATAGGTGAATCCATAATGTTTTTGGCTTTGGTTGTGTAATTCTTGTGTAGCAACATTTGTGTTGATTTGTCTAAATTTATGTTCATATTTCAATTATTGATTTATTGTGTGTATTTTCCACATAAACAAAAGATATTAACAACTTGAGCAGCTCTACGTGTTATTTGCCACTTTGTTGAAAATCTCCGAGTTAAACAAAAAATAGCAACCTGGGAGATC
The DNA here is from genome assembly GCF_009730915.1 of Dioscorea cayenensis subsp. rotundata. Lineage (NCBI taxonomy): Eukaryota > Viridiplantae > Streptophyta > Magnoliopsida > Dioscoreales > Dioscoreaceae > Dioscorea > Dioscorea cayenensis. The sequence continues at coordinate 8,458,730 of NC_052472.1, read as the reverse complement.
CTCATTATGCCATTGCCATTTGATAGATGCTCCTTTTAGTGGTTCAAGAAAGAGATGGCTGTGGCCTTATTTATTGCGGTGTATGATGGCGCAACCGGTGCTTTAAGATAATAATGAAACATGCTCTCATTTTAAGTGAGCAATACGTAAC
>NC_052472.1:8393807-8457579 GCF_009730915.1 Dioscorea cayenensis subsp. rotundata | reverse complement strand
ATTGCTTGGGGAGAGATCAAGACGCGAACCGTCAAATATGTCGATGGTAACAGATAATCGAAAGAGCTGTCACCGGAGCCGAGCATCAGTTGAATTGGCCATTTCGTCGCTTTACCACCCCTCAGTGCACCGCCTGAAATTTTTATTGCTCGGTTTCACCACCAACAGCCACCCTCAGGCGTCTGCGCTGCTGCCCCACCATCAGCCAATGTCGCCACTGATCGGCTGAATCATCATTTTGCATTTGAGAAATCCTTGCCTGAATTGGCCGGAGATCGAGCACCCTGCCAGCTTGCACCGCCTCTTTTACCCCAAACAACAGGCCCAACGCCCCACAGTTCATGTTGGTCGCAGCCAGCTTCCTGGTTCAGGTCCAGCCAGGCAGCACAGGGGTCTCGCTGTTTGTTACTGTTCGTATCATTGCACTGAGAAGTTTGGCAACGAATCATTCGTTATAGATATCAACCACAGACCACAGATGCAGACAAACATTTTTTCGATATCTCGCGTCATTTAAGAGAAGATCAACTCGGACCCTCCTCCGCATCCGCCAATACAGTTTTAGATCGACCGGGTTCGGGTCACACTTTTACGAAAATACCTTGGTCAAAAATGGAAAACATGATTTTTCAGCTTGTTTAGCATTTTTACAGCGTCATCACAGTCAGCAAGAATAACCATCATACCATCATAAACATTACTGCGCGAATATCATCCGTGGCCCATAAAATTGTCACCTGTCTCGTTTTATTATGTTATGTGAAAATCGGCAACGTCAATCAACGTCGTCCGGCCGTCGTCAAACCGAAACCGAACATCGCCGCATTAACCCATGCTCAAATAGCCGAAACTGACCACACACGGAAAGAAGACCAACATAGCCAGCCGTTTCACGCCTCACCAGAATCTCGAGTTCTGGCATCGTAATACCGTTTCAGCAGCTACCCAGACAACGAACATCACATGATCGTTTAGAACTAAAGATTGTACCGACACGACGGTCAGCAGCTTGCGAACAACATTCGAATACAAAGTTGTTAATCTTCATCAAACATTCCAACCTTTGTATAAAGAATATTCCCTCTTCTCAGAAGCCACCTGCCACTATGATCAGCTGATATCGGTCGTCGTCGCTGGTCTGAACAACATTTCACTCCAAAGAAATAATCGGTCAATATAAACGAACAGCCAGCCACCATCACAAAATTGCTGTTCGCTGATTTCAGACAACACTACGTTGCTCATACGCCAGCGCCAGCAAGATAGTGACAAAATATTGCCGTCAAGATAATGGTCACCGAATGATCACGCCAGATTGGTTACTTGATGATGAGAGTAGAACACATGATTGTACCGAACGAGGCATATCCGCAGGTCTGAACATCATATTCCAGCCAACAAACCATCGGCTTCACATGGCGACGGCATCAACCGTCACAATAGCTGATGATCAATTAGAATAACCAACATCGACCGTATTCGAATGAGAAAGAGCAGCAGCAGCATCATTACAAAACTTTTCGCAGCTTTCAGATCTCAACTGGTCAGAGTTACTCCCCAACAGGCCAGCGTTTGAACACGATTCTTTTTCACACCGTCTCAAGACAACATACGCATTCATCCTTTCAGCCATTCTGGCACAACAGGCAATACCGCACGCACCATTTGCCACGCATTGGGAGTAGTGCCCATGGCTGCTCACGACAGCATGATCTCAGGCCTCCAACTCTACTAATAAAGAGCTACGAGGAGTTTTTCATCGTTTATTTTCACTTTGAATAAGACAAGAGCAAGACTGAGAGCTCGAAAGCTGCCACATGGTGCCACCATTACTTGCAAGCCTGTGAGCTACTTTTTATAAAGAAGACAGCCACGAAGAGCCTGGGATTAATGCGACCAACAGTAAACAATGATATCCGTATAGCCCAGATCTCATCACGTTAACATCATATCATTGAGCCATAGGGAAGATGAAAAAAGAAGAAGAAGAAGAAAATTACCGTGGTGTTAGTGATTATAGAGGCACAATCATCTGAAAATAGAATTAGAAAATTCATCTAATTTTCTCGTAATGGTTTGGATACTTTTCCTATTATAATCATAAACTATATATATTTATAAAATGAAAAAAAATTAGTTTTCATTATTTTCATAAATGAACAAATATTAGTGTTACTAAAACACGAAAAATAAATTTTCGGGTAACACAACAAACCATGTGTCTTTCAATGTCAATTTTCTTACTACATTTGATCATCAATCCAATTTTCATTTGGTTTAAATAGAGTGTGTTTTCTAATTTATTGTTTTTCTTGGGAGGAGTCCTGGTTCAATCAATCCTTATTTTTCTCCTCTTGTTTTTATGTATATTTAAAAGAAAATTAAAATCAAAAGATTTAAAAGATATTTGATATTTTGGAATTATTAGAATACTAAATTATACACACGTGTATTTTACAAACACAAAAACATACCTTCGTTGTTGTCTTCCAATTTTACTTAGGTTTTGCTTGATATCATATAGCTTTCAAACAATCCCATAAACCAAGTTATTCATAGTGTTGGGTTCTACCCTAATCTTCAATAAAAACATTGGTTTCACTTCAACTTTAATACATTTCATTAAAAAGTACTTATTTGAGTTCACTATTTACAATGTTCAATGAAACAAGAATATTTTTCTATCATATGTGATAATTCTAATTAACAACCGCATCTTTGTTGATTCATGGACTCGTATTTTTGAATTTGAGATGGTGAAACCTCTTGTATGACTCCCAATTTTTGATTTTGAATTTTTTCATTATTTTGATGAAGTTTGAGCATGAAGTAATTTATTTATGATTCAGTCTTTGGTGATTACTATTTTCAATATCACCATCAAAATTACTGATTCTATCAAAGAGCTACATCACATAAACAAATTTTTTAAGTTAAAATTTTAATTAAAAGCTGAATAAATAAAAATATTAGAATCAATTCCTTCTTCATAGGTTTAATTGATATAAAATCATCATCTTCATCATCTCTTGATTGCATAACAACTGATGAAATATTTGAACTAATAGAAAAGCCCATTAACATTGTTGCATCTCAACATCCAAAAGAGTTATTGCAACAAAGAGACCGAATGGTTAACATGCTTCTCAACTCATAGATCAATACTACTCACAGTACTCATGGTGAGTATGTAGTTATATACATATGTTTCTCATATTATATATATGTATATACACATATATGCATAAGTTCCTAATTGCATTGAAATATTGGATTGCAAGCAGGAAAAACATAATCAATAATGCAGACAATTTATGAAGTGATTTTCCTCCAATTGATGAAGCGGAGAACTTCCTTGCTGATATTGTATCAATTGAACCTATGAAGGTGTTGATTCTAATATTTTGATTTATTTATTCAGCTTTTAATTAAAATTTTAACTTAAAAAATTTGTTTATGTGATGTAGCTCTTTTGATAGAATCAGTAATTTTGATGGTGATATTGAAAATAGTAATCACAAGACTATGAATCAAAATAAATAGAAGATTAATACTCAAAGGAAGGAAGGACTCTACTTCTCCATGCAATTCATTCACTGATGATGATTCAAATACATGCTCAAAACTTCATCAAAATAATGAAAAAAATTCAAAATCAAAAATTGTAGAGTCATGCAAAGTTACCATCTCAAATTCAAAAATACAGAGTCAGAATCAACAAAAGGTACTGATTCCATTAATTAAATTATCACACATGATAGAAAAATAATTACTGTTTCATATATTGAACATTGTAAATAAAAAGTGAACAAATAAGTACTTTTAATGAGACGCTGTTTAGAATGTAGCAATATTAAAGTTGAAATTAAAACCAATGTTTTATTGAAGATTAGGAGTAGAACTAACACTATGAATAACTTGGATTTTATAGGATTGTTTGGCTTCTCTTGATGATTTATCTCTCCAAGCAAAACTAGAGAATTCCAAGAGGAAGTTAATTGGAAGACAACAACAAGAAGGTATGTTTTTCTGTGTTTATGCATCTATATACGTGTGTATAATTTAGTATTCTAATAATTCCAAAATATATAAATATCTTTAAATCTTTTGATTTTAATTTTCTTTTTTTTAAATATCTGTAGAAAACAAGAGGAGAAAAAATAAAGTTGATTGAACCACAGACTCCTCCAAAACAAAAACAATAACAAATTAGAAAACACACTCTATTTAAACCAAATAGAAAAATTGGATTGATGATCAAATGCTAGTAAGAAGAAATTAAAGAAACATTGAAAGACACATGGTTTTGTTATGTATTATTTTACACTGAAAAATTATTTTCGTGTTTTTAAGTTTACAAGCACTAATATTTGTCGAGCCTCATTTATAGAAAATAATGAAAACTAATTTTTTTTCATTTATAAATATATATAGTTTTATGATTATAATAGGAAAAATTGTCAAACCATTCTGAGGAAAATTAGATGAATTTTCTAATTCTATTTTCCAGATGATTGTTGCCTCTATAATCACTAACACAGTAATTTTCTTCTTCTTCTTCTTTTTTAAAATCTTTATTTCTAACAATAGTAAATTAATTACTTAAATAATTACCCTGATTATACACAGGTGAATGTGCTTTTGAGGTCCTATGATAGCATTGATTGGGAGTCTCTTAGTCTATTAAAATGGCATTTGTCGATTTTAATTTCTTTCTTTAGTTAATCATTGGTTTTACTTTATTTTTGGTTCCTTCAAACATTTTTAGAGTGCTCAGTCTTTACTATATAGTGATCTGAATGCTTAGAGAAAGTTGTTGTGAATAGAGACCTAGTTTGACAATGTGTGTGAAAGCTAGTGTTTAAAGGGAGGAAAGAGCTACAACCTTTATATTGTAAAAGTCGCTCTAAGGTAAATGGACACTATGCTTGAGGAATGTGTGCTTAATGATTTACCTAGAGTGAGGGTCACCTCAAGGGATTTGTGAAAGCTACTGTTCTAAGGGCGGAAAGTTCTACCAACGTTATTGTGTGAAAGCCACTCTTATAATCGGATACTATGCATTACAAGTGTTTTTTTATGATAAAAGAAAGAAATGGCTACTTCAGGGGATGTGTGAAAGATACTATTATATTACCAAGAAGAGCTACCTTTTTTGATGTGTGAAAGCTGCTCTTCAGTGATTCGATAGTATGCAACATCAATGTGTAGTTGTTGATTTTTCCGGGAGAAAGGGCTACCTCAGGGGATGCGTGAAAGCTACTGACCTCATTGTGATAGCTACCTCATTGTCTAATAAGTTCTTTGTTTGCATAATTTGATCAAAGTTGAAGGAAAGTGAAGTAGGAAGGACTGAATGCATACACATGAGAGGAACCATAAATAGGAGTGAAACTTATTCTTTTATTGGGGTTGCATGTTTTAGTTGACATTTTGGAATTTTTATTTGACTATTGAGACTCATAATTTTTTGAGATCCATTAAAGAAAAAAGCATGAACTCTAAAAGAAGTGTCATGGAGCCAAAGATATGTAAGTATTCTCCTTGTTAAATTTCTCTATTTTTTTCCGTAGTTTTCCTGGTAGCAAATGAATTTATTTTTTATTTTCTTTTAGTTATGTTAGTTTTCATTGATGCAGGAATTTATTTCTGTTGTTACTTCATTGTTGTGCTATCTTTGATGTAGTGAGCAAAGAAGAGTTAGATGTCATCAAAGTATGGTGGCATTTGCATCAATAATGAAGAGTTGTTGTCTTACAAGGATTACAGAAAGAGGATATGTTGATTGGCTGAAAATTTTTGAAAAAATTCATTGATTTATTTCTCAAACACTTGTATATTTTGAGAGTACAGAAAATATATGTTGGTTGGGATGCTGGAAAACTTATTTGCAAAAGAGGTTTGTAATGATCTTCATCTTGCTTTATAAACTATGAATGCTATATATATATAGATATTTTTTTTTTCATATCTTCATTCAAATTACAAATACCGGTCAAATTATCAGCAATGCATCAGAAGTTTGAGATTTAATTTCTAATTGATCATCAATATTAATAATTTTGTTTCCTTGACTATGAGTTCAATCTCCAATGCCATTCATATATGTCTCATAAGTCATACCCAAATGCTTATAATCCAAACATATATTGATATGGATTTTGACATTAATGCAGACCAAACTTAAGGTTAAAAGCTCTATGAGAGTCTACATTTTTAGTCTTCAAGTTATTTTTTCTGGATGTAACTTATTTTATTGTACTGCTGTTGAATCTATTAGGCAATAAGTTTTTAATTTTAATCATATGGTTTTCATATTATTCACTACTCATAGTGAATTCCTCTCCACTCATCAAAATTATTATCTTAATCCCAACATGTTTGATGTATCATTCAATTGATACATTATTATCTTGTGTTGATAGTGTAATAATTATTTTATCACTCTGTCTTGTCAATTTTTTAACTTTATTGGTTTTAGTTTGTGGAGCTTGTGCTATTTCAAAATTTGGCGTGTTGTGTGAAATGGGTAACTTTTGAATGAGTGTTGTGAATCTTTGAAATCAATGAACAATAGTTTGTATTAATTGAAAACAAACAATTGATTTTCTTTTGTTTATATTAATTGATTAACATTTGATTTTCTTTTGAATTGAAAATTAACATTTGATTTTTCTAGTTGTATTATTGATTAACTGATTGTGTTATTAATGATCATATCAATGTGATCACTTAATTAATAAATTAGTAGATATACAAGATAGGAGAGGAGAAAGGGGAAGGGAAATGGAAAGAAGGGTGTGTATTTGTTTTGCCTTTAAGGAAAAGGTTGGAATGACATTGAAGGATTAACTAACTTTTATGAGTAAAGAAAGGGATAATAAATTGCTAGAAGGTTGGTGGTTCTATTTACAGGGTTGGGGATGAGTGCTTTTATGTATTTATTGTTTGGTGTTGTTCCTACACCCAAACTATACAATACTTCTTCTGTCATTCTTAATTAATGTGAAGCATAAAATATCTATGTTTTAATCTTTTGGATTTCTAAAGAAATGATCATCTCAATGTGATGATTTAATCCTCACCGTTGGTTTTCCAACCCAATCCCAACCCTCTATAAAAAAGCAGGTAGAGCACTAGAATACTAGAGCAGGCTGGTCTTCAATTTAATTTACATTCTTAGGTTTCTCAAGTTCTATGGTGGAGATGATGTTGAGGGCAGGGTTGGAGGCCTTGCGCATGTGTGTTGATCAAGGGCTAGTGATCGTCTTTGAGTTTCTATGGTTAGGTCTTCTTTTCCATTATTAGTTCTATGGTTTTTTTAATTTTATTTGGGCATAGGGATTTATTTGGGGATTTATTGGCTACTGAGAAGCAGTGTTTTCAGACTCGGACTGGACCGGACGGTCGGACCGAGTTGACCCGGACCCGGCCTTAAAACCGGTCCGGTTCAATATATAAAACCGGGGTTGAACCGGCAACCCGGGCGATCGGACAGGTGACCCGGTGACCCGGCCGGGTCATCAACCCGGGTTTGCACCAATTTTTTTTTTTAATTCTTATTTTATTTTTATAATATATTAATGTTTGGGGGTTATAATGTAAAATTATAAAACTAAAGAAGGTAGAGACCAAGGGAATATTTTTATTTTAATTTTTTTATGAATTTTTTAGTTGTGTATTTCCTTGTGAATTTTTTTATGCTTCTCAATTAATTTTATATTAGTTTATTCTTATGTTATTGGGTGCATTTTACATTTTTAATGTGTTGTACTTCAATATTTATTTATATAAAATACTCGCTTAAATTTTTAAAAATCATGTTTTTATTTTTTTTTTATTTTTTATTCTTCAATATTTAATTTTTTTAATTATATATAACTAAAAATTATATTATTTTTCATAAAAATTAATGACCCCGGTTCAACCCCGGTTCAACACGGTTGAACCCCTCGACCCCTGAGCCCTACCCTTCTCCGGGTCAATGGCCGGTCCGGGTCTAAAAACCTTATTGAGAAGTAATGCGGATGATGTGTCTGGAGGAGAAGTTTCCATGTTTCCATGGGTTAGGTCTTCTCTTAAAGTGATATGCAGATGATCATGTGCTGTGAGGAAAGGGCTTGGATTGGACCAGCAGGAGATGACGTGTTGTTGGCACAATCGAGCATTGATCACACGGTTCTGATTTTCTTCTTCAAGTATGTTAGCAACATATATGCATGCATGAATGTCGTTGGGTCAACAACAGACACATCGGCGGTTTCTAGTTATAAGTTTGGTTCAAATCAAGAGTATTTTTTTTAATTGGTTGGAGAAGTATTATTAATGGTTGATGTATGTTTCTATAAGTTTGGACTGATTTCTGATGCTGCTTATAACTCATCATTGGGTCTTATTTCATGATTATGTGCTTTTGGCTTTGCACATGTTATCATTGAACAGGGAGTCATTAGTGCAGAAAAAGTATGTGTCACGCCCCGAACCCGGCTCACCGGACCCGGTGCGCAGACAAACGGCCGCAGACCCACAGGGCGTGAATCCCATAGGCTTGCAAGGCCTCAAAATCTGATACAGGACAAGTAAAACTATAACAAACCAACTGGGTTACAAGATTACAGACTTTATAGTATATACAATGCAAAGATACAAGAAGACCAGAAATACAAAATACAGTAACATAGTGATAGACAATGACAAGAACTACAATTTCACAACAGGACAAGCAACATCTACAGGCAGTCTTTCAAGATTCACGCTGATCTATCACTTTTGATCTGAAAAGGATTTAAAGAAAATCCATGAGCTCACTAGCCCAGTAAGTAATCCAGAAATTGTTTTAAAACAACAGGGTTTATGAATCTCGAATTCAGATATTAAGGATAATTCAAAGTTTAAACAAAGTTTAAATAAATACAAAATAAATAATTCAACGAGGTATAGTTCTCAAGTAGTAACCCTATTCAAAAATAATCGAAATCAAAAAGATTATCGGGTTTTCGAACTCATGAGTAATTATTCGCCAAAAATGAGCATAGGTCTTCAAAGCATAATTTAAACAAAACAAAATACAAAGTGAAATATTATAACAAAGAATATTTACAAATATGATTTACTGAATTCAAAACCCGAAATACGATATCAAAAAAATACGTGAAAAATTTCAAGGCGGGACAAATATTTGTGTTTTTTGCGAAATTCAAAAATCCAAAAGCAGCAAAAGCCAAAAAAAGTAACAAATTCAAGTGTATGTCTCCAAAATTCACTCGTAAGTGCCAAAGGTCATTTGTTTATCCTCGGTGATGGACCCTGAGCCAAAAATAATGAGATATCATTTATTTACCCTCGGTGACCCGAGACTGAATACCAGGTGGCCGTGATTATTTCACCGAACGGACACGGTGCGAAACTTGCATCTCTTTTTTTCCCCAAAATTACTTGTCGACAAGGTCGGGGTTTAACCCCCCAGACAAGGGGTTGCATATCGCTCATTTGGAGACCAAAACATTCAGATACAAAATATTTGCAGAGTACAATGTCAGAAATTTCTAAAATTTCCTCAAGTTCATATATATTCAAAAAAAATACAGATAAATATCAAAATCTCACTTTAGGGAAAATAACTCGATAACCATAAATGAAATATAAACATTTAAGCACATGAAATATTTAAAATTACTCAGAACACTAGCTCATTCAAAACTAAATTAAATACTTATATAAATAGATAAATAAATAAATAAAGGAATTAACTAAGTCAATTCAAAAGATAGCATAATCATCAACCCATGCCTACAAAACCAATGAATTTTTAAAAAAATGTTGAAGTAATCATTTGAATGTAATTGCACACTTAGTATAAATAATAAATTAATAACCAAGTTAAAATGAATAGCGATCATTTAATTAACATTACACCAATGTAGATTTACCAAGTCAACAACTAAATAAAAAAATAATTAACTAAAGAAAAATACCTCAAAAATACATATTCCAAATAAATAATTTTTAATATTAACAAAAATAACATATATTCAAAATAAAATAACAAAAATACTAGATAATTATTTTTATCAAATAAAATAATTTCCCAAGTATTGAAAATACGGAGTTATCGGTAGATTACTTACCTGATATTCATAGCAAAATAGTTTCGAAAGCTAAGTTCATAATTTTCTACATATTCAAGATACATATGCAAAAAGTCACTAAAAGAATAGTGTAAAGTTACATACCAAAAATTTAAAAATCCAAAAAGTGATCAAATAATCCTTTAAAACAAAAATAGTTGCAGGGCTCCCACTCTTGGGATATTTTTAAATATATAATCAAATAATATTAGAAATTTTGCAATTAAAACTTGTCAAAAATAATATGTGTGGATTACTTACCTCGAAAATACTCTACTCCAAGACACAATGCGAAGACCCAAAGCCACTTCTCAAGTGGTCCTATAACCCAAGGATTGGCAACCATTACAACTCAAGAAAGAATGAACCAATCAAAACATAAAAATGAACAACATAAACTAGGGTTGTTGGTCATCATCAAAAGCAACTACCTAAGATCACCCAAGGATTGCAAAGGTCACTTTCAAATGCAAAAACACACATTCTAAGGCTTCAGAATTTAGAAGGTGAGTGTGTTCTTCTAAGCATGTACTAGTTGGGCCTTAAGCATGCTTGAAAGAAATAAGAAGACATGCAAAACAACTAATTTACAAGCATAAAGCTTGGGTTTCTAATGGGTTCAAAAACATTAGCAGGTTGCAGGTTTTCATGCAAAAATATGCAAAGATAAACACTCAAATGGTTGCGGTTTTTGATGTAAATATAAGTGTATATGTATACCAACAAAAAGGCTGTAGTTTTTCATGCAAAGATATGCAAGGATTAATACTCAAATGGCTGCAGTTGTCACAAATGCTTAAAAAAACAAAAAAATAATGATTTTTAAGTAAACATTAGATGCTCACCAACAAGGCATTATGCAGCCCATAACCTCATGTCTTTATCATCATAATTCCATCACATCTCTCTAACCTCCAACAATGGACACCAAAGAAGCAAGAGTAGAAACCCACCATACTTTAGATTTAATGAAATCAAGCTTCTTCCAACATTCATGTGTCCAAAACCCAACCATTCCCTCTATCAAGTTTCCACGCCGGAGCTTCGCCGGATTTTCAATACCAGAATTTTCTCTCTCTCTCTCTCTCTCTCTCTCTCTCTCTAAGTGAGAAAACTCTTGAAGAATGATGCTAACCTCTTGCCGAAGTTTAACTTCTGGTGATAGTAATACTCATGTAGAAAAGCATCTCACTTAGATCACCAATGGATTTTCATCTTAAGAGCAAGAAGGTCTTATACTTAGATCAAGACATGAACTCTATCTTCTCCCTCTCCTAAAGGATTGCATTCTCTTCTTACTAAAGGAGCTCTAACATGCATAACTTTCTCAGTGGGTAGAAGAAAGGATGTCTATAGCTGGGCTCCAAAACCATTATTGCAACAAAAGCTTAAAACAAAGCTTCATGAATTCACGGTTTACACAATTGGGAAACTACAAAATTTTCCTTGAATCCAGGCTTTGGGCTTGGTTCCAAACAAATGGAGACAAACAAGACTGAGGCCCACAGTATGAAAATGGAGTTGCATGATTTTATGTGGTTGTTTCTGTTTGAGAAGGATTTACTTGTTGGTATTATTATCTTTATTTGATGTGCTTCTGAAGGCAACTGTTCTTATCATTTGGGGATTAGATTTTGGCTTTTCTATTGGTTTACTGATGCCATCGAAGAGAATTGGTTTGGATCATCTAATAGTGGCCTAGGACTTTTCTTTGTGGTTTGAGCAATGGCTGACTGATTCTCTTTCATGGCAAGATGCTTTGTATTTTTTCAGTTTATTGATGCTATTGTTGACCTTTTTATGTATTGATCATATTTTGCATCATTTCCAAGTTGAACTTGTTTTGATTTGTGCACGTTATATTGGCCTGTTTGATTTTATTTGGTTATTTTTACTATGTACAGCTTCTGATTGGTTGATAAGTTGACAATTATTTATTGGAAATAGAAACATTGACTCTTGAAAGCTAAAAAATCAATCGGTGAAGGTGATTATGAAATATAGATTATAAGTGATGATCAGCAACTCAAATTTTCATTCTCATTGGTTCAGAAGTGCCATTTTTATTGCTATGATTTCATATTGTTTTTAAAACTTGCTCATTGTTGTTTTGGCTGTAAAAGGGAATCTGCTTTTTTTTTTTCCTTCGCTATGCTTTGCAATTCATTGGTGCACCTTTGGCCTAGTAGCTCCACTGCCCACTCTATTTGAATGAGTGCCACTAGTTCAATTTATTTTTCAGTTGTTCTATTGCTATAAAAATGGCTTAATGAGCTACACTTTTCAAAACTTTGGAGACAACTCATAGTGGTGTCAATTTACTTGATTTTTTTAGAGTGTATTCTGGTTGCCAATATGATAGTTGACCCATGCCATAGATATTATTGAGTCTATTTAAGCCTAGGGTATCCACAGATTTCCTTGAGAGAAGTTGATTTTCACAAATTAGTTCTGGAAACCATCATATTGTTTGCTAACCGATAAGGTAATGCTTTGAACAACAAAACTTGATCATTTGTTGGATGTGTAAAATTATGTTGTGTGACAGTCTTTTCTTTGGTTTGTTTTTTGCATGTGTTGGGGGAAGTGAAGCAGAATTGTTACACTAATTTGATATTAATTTTCAAGAGATTGATTCCCTCTGTTGTGTTCTTGTCTTAGGATATTGTTTTATTTTATGTATATGATGGGATTATTTGTTCAAAAGGTAACTTTTGAGTTTTCTTGTTCAGCATAACAACAATGGCATTGGCTACACAAATCTTTTGGAAACACTAGTTAAGGCTAAACAAAAATCATCCACACTAATTCATTAGTATATACATATTTTTGCCATCACAATTACACTACTTTGTTTATGATTGAAGTGACAGTTTATATTCTATTTGTAGAGAAGGAGAATCCTCTCCACCAATTACTTGTATGTGTTTACTTTGTCTACCAATATATTAAGATAAAGTGCTCTTTGAAATGTTCCAACCATCATTGATCTCTTGCTTTGTAGTTCAAGAGCTTTTCCAGAACCATACTAAACTTATGGAGCATTCGGCTGCTTCCTCAATAGCTCATGTATGTCCATGTGTGGCTTACCTCCATCCACTTCAACCATCCTCTTCATCGAATCCCCACATTTTGTCTGAATCCTCCATTGATGGTCATGCATATCATCAGCCCTAGGCTCGGGTACCTGCTCTGGCAAATGTCCAGAATTAGCTTGCTCTTTCCACCAATGAACTTCATTATCGTGGTTGCGAACATAATCCTCAGCATTCTATACCCACTTCTCTTACAAATGCTGTTGATCAAGCTTTAGTTACTTATGCAATAGTTAGGGTTAATTCTGATGGTCCACCAAGGACATGATCTCTTGCCCTCCCTTACATCCTTGCTCATAGCTAAATACATCCCTCGGCTCACTTTCCTTGAACCCGTGCTGGTTTATGATGTCACTAGCTGCTCTTGTACTCCATGCAGCTCAGTGTCTAGAACCGAGTCAATTTTTGCATATCCATAATGCGTTTGTTGGGGACGCTTGATGGCTCGGGACCATAGTCCCACATCGCTGTGGGAGGCAGCTCCCTCTAGTTGATATACTACCACCAACCCTTCCCTCGTGAAGCTGCGGTTATGGAGAAGTTAGGGTGGTGGGTCCCTGTCTTAACATGGTATCAGAGCTATGGCTAGGATCTTGGGTCCCACATCCGCTGTGGGCCCAGGGGGGGTGTTGGGAGCGCTTGATGGCTCAGGGACCATAGTCCCACATCGCTCGTGGGAGGCGCTTCCCTCTAGTTGATATACTACCACCAACCCTTCCCTGTAACTGCGGTTATGGAGAAGTTAGGGTGGTGGGTCCCAGTCTTAACAGCGTTAATAACTCTCAAGTCTAGGGCCATGTCAAAAAACATCATTATTTACATCACAACTCGAGTGTGTGTTGATCAAGGTCGTGATCGTCTTTGAGTTTCCATGGTTAGGTCTTCTTTTCCATTATTAGTGTCTGGATGCATGTTCTGTGGATCTGAGGTTTTTATAGAGAAGGTTATTTCATTATGGTGCTTGAAATATGTGTTGTAGCACTTAGGCTCTTGGATAGCATTGAAATGACTGAAAATAAAGTTTGTTATTTAGTAGGACTTTGATGGTGTTTTTGTAGGACTTGCCAAGGATATTCCCAAGACATCCTATGTTGGCTGAAGATGGTAGAAATTCTTTGAGGCAGTTGCTCATAGCATATCCTTCGCACAACCCATCAGTTGCCTATTGCCAGGTAATTGATCAAGGCTTAAATGTTGAGACTATCAAATATTTTTCATATACCTTCACAAATATTAATTGTAACAATTTTTCTTTTTCGTAACCATAATTTTGCTTGTCAACTGTTGCTTTTTTTGTATTTCTTTGGGTTTTACGATTGATGATTCCTTGGTTTATTTGTAATAGTGTCTAGTAATTGATTTTCTGTTATACTCCTTTACTATGTAAATGCACAACATTGTCTGACACTTAGCTATAGTTGGGTGCTTGAGATTCCCTTCTTTTAGCTTTTCATCACTTTTTTAGCTTGAACTCTTAGTTTAATTTGAGCCTTCATTGTGTACAGGATGCGATGTACTTTAAGCTTTAACTCAATGCAATTGATTGCTTGATTCATTCATCATGTATGAACAATTTTATTATGATCACCTATTTATTTATAAGTAGAAGCGTTGCTCTTCTTTTAACTCTAGAAATGGAAGCTTCTGTTCCTATCCTTAGCATGTGGCCTGTGTCTTAACTATTTGCATAGTTATGATCTGGTACATAATCCCTCCTACCTTAGCATCTTTCAAATATAAAGTGGAACATTGTGGTCTCTATTCGAAAGATCATGTGGTTGGGATTGTGCCTTCCTTGGGGTTAAGAATTTAGTATGACATGAGTAAATTGAACTTAGGATAATGCAAGTTTAAGATAGGTCAGAACTATTGGCTCCTCCAAACGAATCACTTTATATGTTTCTTCTTTTACTTGGGTTCTGTATGCTTCAAGCTTCTTTGGTATAAACTCTAAATTTTTGAGGTTCATTATTTTGTACTATATTAATTAATTAGCTACGTGGTTAAACTATATGTTATAATTAGTTAATCAAATTTTTATATGCAATTAACAAATTATGAGCTTTGACATTCCAATTTGTAATTTTTTGTGTTCTATATATCACATGAAATTATACTTATATGTTGGCCAAATTAGCATCATTCTCTGTTGATACTCTTGTTGTGGAGCATTAAAAAATGATACATCAAATTGTACATATCTAGATTGTGCCAAGAAATTCTAGCTAACTTTTTAAATCTATTGCAAATTGTTGCTCTTCTCAATATCATTATATCGATGTAGTTTTAAAGTTATGTTGTTTAATATCAGAATTGTATGCATGTAATGTCTTTCGCTTGCTTAAATCTGGTTCGGAGTTTTGCTAATTTTTGCTTTTGGTATCTTTTGGAAGAGCCAATATGTTCATTCTCTCTCTTTCCACTTCTCTTCCTTTAATATGTCCTCATTACATTGAGTTGGCATGTATTTTCATTAATTTTCTTTACCATGCAGGCCATGAATTTCTTTGCAGGCATATTATTGTTGATGGCCAAGGAAAATGCATTTTTGTAGGTTTGTAATTTGGATTATAAACTCATATTGAAGTATTAAAAAGCCTTTATCTGTGTCTGTGTATTTAGCATTTCAAATTGTTAACTGCAATTTATTTAGAATTTGTATGTTCTACTTATTTGTTTTTAGAACTTATTGGGCATAATTGATGACTTCTTTGATGGCTTATTATGAGGAAATGATAGTCTCAGCAGCCCTTTTGTTGGCTGAGACTGTACCAAATTTTCAGATATGTTTGGTCATGATTATCCCAATTGATGCCTAGGAAGATTGTTGTTGATGCCCATTGTAAATAGTATTTGATGTTTTTTTATTGAGAAGTATTTTCCTTCAGGTTACTTGTCCTTGAGGAGATAGTGTGTGAGGGATTCCCCAAACTGGGTCTATATTTTTTTTTGTGTAAAATTGTGGACGCAACCATTTCTAGTTGTTAAGGTTCGATGATCTTATAATATTTTTATGCTTGTCTTTGCTGTTAATCATCTTGATTACCTTGGAGTTCAGGTTACATGGGTTGCTGGTCCTTGTTTCCTTTCGATTTTTGCCAATATGCTTCCTTAAGAAAGTGGTCAAGTTTTACTTTGAGTCATACTGCATTTCATTTTGACACAATGAAAATTACTCATCATGACAATGTAGTGATTCCTCATTATAATTATAATGTGCTATTTTCCCATGCTAATTATTATTATTATTATTATAAATCAGCCTATTGCAAGAGCTCATATTTTTTATGGTCATTGATCATATATAATTTCAGTTCTTTGTGTGTGGAATGTGCTTCTTCTCTTTGATGGAAATCATGTAATGTTATTTCGCACAATTGCATTGATGGAGTTATATGATATTTCCCAAACACTTAAGTCTAATATATATTTTTTTCTCTATTGCTGGAGTAATAGTCTTGACAGTTATCTTGGAGTTATATTTTTGTTAGCTAGATAAAGGGTTGATAGGTTTTATGATTCTTCATCATTGTACATTTTTCAAATACAGGCCCTTCATTGTACATTTTCAAATGCAGGCCCTGCATTAGTGACTACCAAGGATGCTGGTTTTGTTGTTACATTATTGCAGTCTCTTGCTAGTTCTACCTTTGATAACAGCCAACTTGTCCTAACTACTTGCGTGAGTTATCAAGCTGTGAATGAAATAAAACTCCAACAGTTAAGCAAAAAAGCATAGGCTTGACATTATAGCTACCATGGAGGAAAGGTGTAAAGGGCTTGGTATTTTCAATGGTTCCAAGGGTCTTAGTATCAAGTTTTATATTTTAAACATGACCCAGGATCTCTGTTGTCCAAAACGATGCTAGCAGAAAATTTAGGTGACATGCATACAAATGTGGATTATCAACTTTCTGGTCCTGAGTCTTTAGATAGTGGAGGGTTCTCGAATAGTGAAATGGTGGATGCTGAATAGGTTATAGGCTTAGCTTAGTGTAACTGAATATATTGAGTGTGTGGGCCCCACACATTTTTTTTTTAATTTATTTCATTTAATTGTTTTGCATATAAGGCTGTTACGGAAGAGGAAAAGAAACTTTTCTTTTTTATTAATTTTTTTTTTCTCTTAATTCTTATATCTTATTAGGTTTTTCAAACCCCTAGCCGCCCTACCTTTTGTTTCTTCCGATATAGTCTCTCGTTTGAACCAAGAAAGAGGGAGAGATCTTGCCTCTTTCCTTTTCTCTTTTCTTTTTGGTGTGTGGTGCAGTGGCGAGGACGGAGATAGACCTCTTCGTCGAGGTTGTGTGGTTATCGTTGGGAGGTAGCGTGCTCTTTCCCTAGATCTAGGGCTTCCTAGATCTAGGGTTAAAGTGGTGTAATCTATCTCCCTAGATCTTGTTGTGGTATGTTAGTGTTTATTTATGGATTAAGTGGTGAAATTCTTTTTATCTCCCTAGATCTCGTCGTGGCATTACTACATATTCTTGTTTAGGGTTATGATATACGTTTAGTGGTTTGATTATTGTAGGATAAAACCGGCCATTACACAGTGGTTTTTCTACATTGATTTGAGTGCTTCTTGTTGCCTTCATTCATGCACAAATTCTTTATGTTTTTTAAAAAAACATTATTATTATTATTTTTGGGGAAAAATCAGAATTGTTTTTCAAATTTTGTTTTTCATTTGAATGTGGATTTGCAATTAGTGTGCTGGCGTCACTAAGCACACACACACATAATATATATATATATATATAAATTAAATTGATAGGTTATAATGGCTTCATGATCTGTGTAGAGTTGTCCAAATCTTTATATATTGATAATATATATATTCTTTTTATTATAATGAAGCATAATTTTGTAATTTTTGTAATTATTATTTTATTAGTTATTAGAGTTCAGATGCTCATGAATTTTAATGATGATAATGTCATTAATTTTGTTTTTTTTTTCTAATTATTAGAAACTATTCATGTATGGTATTGGGTTGTTGGATGTTTAAGTGTTATGATAGTTAGTGTAGGAATTTGATCTACTGTATATCCTTGTGTATTTTTAGTATGTTTAGCATCTTAATACCTTTGGGATATGCTCTCAATTATAGGGTATTTTGTGGAAGCCCTAATTTACGTAGGCGCTTATAGTTTTTGATGTTAGCTAGTCGGGGTAAGTAAACCACCTATAAATATTAATATATGATGTATTTGTGACACTTGTTAAATTGTTTTTTTGTTAAATTATTTCTTCTATTATTTGGTCACTTGGCTATCTTATTAGTAAATTATTATTATTTTTTTAACATTGATTTCAGACTTATTTTTGTTTAATTCTCAGTATTATTCTGTTTTTTTTTTTATTTTGTTTAAAAATGTGAAAAAAAAATCCTGGATTATTTGATGATTCAGTATTGGGTAAATTTCTATATATTATGTTTCGATGAGGGTTATTTCTTTTTGAATTCCAAGTTATTTGTATGTATATAGGTGTGTATATATATATATATTAACTTTGGCTATTTATTTATTGTTTTGTTAAGTGTGTTATTGTTGATATAATTGGTTTTAATTTTTTTGTAAGAAAAAAAGCGGGATCACCGAGTATTTTTGTGTGGACAATGATTTTTAAACCCGACATATTTTTGTTATAGAAATTCGTGAGTCCCCAATTAAGCTGTGCAATAACCCCATGCCATCGGGGGTTAAACATCGGCCGTAGTCGACACGCATGCTCGACATAGAAACTATAGTTTCGCACCGTTCCGTCGGTGAAGAATAGCGGTTTTTCGATATTACGGCTCGGGTCACGAGGGTAAACCTATGAGTTTCGAAATCCGACTCGGGTCATCGAGTTTAAATAAATGAGTTATGATATTTTTGTTTTTGGCATTAGTTGTTTTGGGGGACATATATGCTTGTTATTTTTGGTAAAAGTAAATCATTATGATTTATTTCCGATTTCTAAATTTCACTTTGTTATTTTTTTCCGCTTTGTTACATTTTTGTATGTTTTTTTGAAATTATTGAACATTTTTTTGTGATCCCGATATTTTTTTAGTGGTTGCTTCTCGGGCTCTCAAGCTCATAATCCTGTTGTTAATTTTTTTCGGGGTTTTGAGGGCCTTGTATGCCTACTTGGTTTCGGCTTTGTAGGGTGTGCGGCCGTTTGTCAGTATGACTGGGCACGGTGAGCCGGGTTCGGGCGTGACAAATCTAGTGGTATCGGAGAGATGGTTAGAGGAGAAATTGTTTTTTTGCCTTCGTATATTAGATAGATCCGTTAAATTTGAGTAAGAGTGAGAAAACCCCAAGATAAGTGGGTTGTGGAGGTTGTAGTATTTGCCTAGATGCCACTTCACTTTAGAATCTTTTTTTGGAAGTTGCATACTAGAGCATGAGTCTTTGTTTGATAGCTTGAATTGTAGGAAAGCCTTGATTTGTGTGATGTTCATATTTTTGTAGATTGCTATGTATGTGATTTTTCTTTGATGGGACATGAATATCTATATAAGAAAAGAAAAAGAGAATCTTGAAATTACTTTATGTGATGATTTGGAGAAATTATTAGAATTGAATTTGTGGTTGTTTATATATATAATTGTACATGTTGTGAATTTCCAGATTTTGACTTTATGCTGGCTGAAATTGTATCCCAAATTCAGAGCCTTAGTTAATATTATTTGGAAAAGGTTAGAACTAGAAAATTTTAGCACTTTTCCATAACTAATCACCTGCAAAATTTTGAAGTTATTGGATTTGTAACCAATGAGATATGTTTGCTTAAGTAGACCCTTCTCAGTTGTTGTTATTGTGTAGGGCATGAGGAAGGAATTGTACTTTTTATGATTTATGAGGTTGAATTGGCCAAAGTGCATAATACAGAGAACGTTTGTTATGATTTTATCTATGTGCTTGTAAAATATCTCTATAATTAGATGTATATGTTGGATGATATTCATGATTTTGTAAAACCAGGCTGAAATTTTAATATGCAAAAATTTGGTGAATTTCATGATGATGCTATAATTTGAGGAGCGCTAAGAATATTATGGAACTTTATCACATTTTAGCTTGGTGAGTAAATTTATTTTGAAAAGAAATAATGATGTTGGCAAGTTAAATATTGCTATAATTAGGAAAATTTTCTGGAGGTTAATGTGTCGATCATGTTCCCCGACTTTGTTTGTTGTTGTGTAGTTTTTGGTGCTTTGAGTGGCAAGATAATGGTTGAAATTTTTTTGAGGAGCAAAATTCTTATAATTCGATACTTTTCTTTGATTTTCTTGAAACTAAGAAGAGGCTCTAAATGATATATATGATTCTTATGTTCAGTTGTATTGCTTTTACTGAATTAATGGTCAATCTAGAGAATCATTATGTACTTCGAAGGTGAAATAAGTTCCATTGTTGTAATTCTACTAGCAAAAAGATATAAAGGATCATACCTTAGTGTTTAGGAAGATTTAAGAAATTTTGATGATTATACTCCAAATATTTGTTTGAGGATGATTCAAAACAAAGTTTAAGCTTGGTAGATAATTGGCGGTTCTCGATTGGTTTTAATTTGCTTATGTTTTTCAATCAATGAGAAAATTTTAGAGTGTTCAAATATTGTTGTGGACTGGAGTATATGTATAATTTTGAAGTTTTGATGTTTGATGGTTGCCAAGTTTGATCTATGAGAATCATGTTAGGTGATTTTAGTAGGAAACATTGATTCCAGTGGATGAGAAAGAAATTAATGGCATTTTAGTTTTTCTAAACTTGTTTGATTTAGTTATCATATCCATGGGATGATACATGAATTGGGGATTTTAATCGAGGTTTGATAGATTTGCAATGATGGTAATGTTTTTTTGCGGTTTTAAATTCTTTTTGAAGTCGGATGACAACAAACACATGATAATATATGCTCATATTGATGTTTAATCAAGGATGTTCAAAAGCATTGAATTCTATATTATGTTTGATATGAGTTTAAAACAAATCAAAGGTAGGTTTATTGTTTTTGTTGTGACCATTGTCCTTAGAAGTATCATCAATCAAGTTTTGTTTGAATCCATTGGTCTTTGAATCTTATCATCTAATTCGATGACGCTTCGAACTTTTTCATGGTCCGAATTTTTCTCTGGAAGTCTCGCTTTGATGGTTAAGTTAAGTTTAGAGGACTAAACTTTTTTTTAGGAGGGAGGAGTTGTGGGCCCCACACATTTTTTTTTTTAAAATTTATTTCATTTAATTGTTTTGCATGTAAGGCTGTTACGGAAGAGGAAAAGAAACTTTCCTTTTTTATTAATTTTTTTTTTCTTAATTTTTATATCTTATTAGGTTTTCAAACCCTAGCCGCCACCTTTTGTTTCTTCCGATATAGTCTCTCGTTTGAACCAAGAAAGAGGGAGAGATCTTGCCTCTTTCCTTTTCTCTTTTTCTTTTTGGTGTGTGGTGCCGGCGGCGAGGACGGAGATAGACCTCTTCGTCAAGGTTGTGTGGTTATCGTTGGGAGGTAAGCGTGCTCTTCCTAGATCTAGGGCTTCCTAGATCTAGGGTTAAGTGGTGTAATCTATCTCCTAGATCTTGTTGTGGTATGTTAGTGTTTATTTATGGATTAAGTGGTGAAATTCTTTTTATCTCCTAGATCTCGTCGTGGCATTACTACATATTCTTGTTTAGGGTTATGATATACGTTTAGTGGTTTGATTATTGTAGGATAAAACCGGCCATTACACAGTGGTTTTTCTACATTGATTTGAGTGCTTCTTGTTGCCTTCATTCATGCACAAATTCTTTATGTTTTTAAAAAAAACATTATTATTATTATTTTTGGGGAAAAATCAGAATTGTTTTTCAAATTTTGTTTTTCATTTGAATGTGGATTTGCAATTAGTGTGCTGGCGTCACTAAGCACACACACATAATATATATATATATAAATTAAATTGATAGGTTATAATGGCTTCATGATCTGTGTAGAGTTGTCCAAATCTTTATATATTGATAATATATATATTCTTTTTTTATTATAATGAAGCATAATTTTTGTAATTTTTTTGTAATTATTATTTTATTAGTTATTAGAGTTCGGATGCTCATGAATTTTTAATGATGATAATGTCATTAATTTTTGTTTTTTCTAATTATTAGAAACTATTCATGTATGGTATTGGGTTGTTGGATGTTTAAGTGTTATGATAGTTAGTGTAGGAATTTGATCTACTCGTATATCCTTGTGTATTTTTTTAGTATGTTTAGCATCTTAATACCTTTTGGGATATGCTCTCAATTATAGGGTATTTTGTGGAAGCCTAATTTCGTGGCGCTTATAGTTTTGATGTTAGCTAGTCGGGTAAGTAAACCACCCTATAAATATTAATATATGATGTATTTGTGACACTTGTTAAATTGTTTTTTTGTTAAATTATTTCTTCTATTATTTGGTCACTTGGCTATCTTATTAGTAAATTATTATTTTTTCTAACATTGATTTCAGACTTATTTTTGTTTAATTCTCGTATTATTCTATGAATTTGTTTAAAAAAATGTGAAAAATCCTGGATTATTTGATGATTCAGTATTGGGTAAATTTCTATATATTATGTTTCAGTAGGTTATTTCTTTTGAATTCCAAGTTATTTGTATGTATATAGGTGTGTATATATATATATTAACTTTTGGCTATTTATTTATTGTTTTGTTAAGTGTGTTATTGTTGATATAATTGGTTTTAATTTTTTTGTAAGAAAAAAATGGGATCACCGGTATTTTACGTTGACAATGATTTTTGAAACCCGACATATTTTTTTGTATAGAAATTGTAGTCCCCAATTAATGCGTGCAATAAACCACATCATCAGGGGGTTAAACACTGACCGTGTCGACACGTACTTCTGACATAGAAACTATAGTTTCGCACCGTTCCGTCGGTGAAGAATAACGACTTTCTGATATTCTGGCTCGGGTCACCGAGGGTAAACCTATGAGTTCCGAAATCCGACTCGGGTCACCGAGTTTAAATAAATGAGTTATGATATTTTGTTTTGGCATTAGTTGTTTGGGGGACATATATGCTTGTTATTTTGGTAAAAAGTAAATCATTATGATTTATTTCCGATTTCTAAATTTCACTTTGTTATTTTTCCGCTTTGTTACATTTTGTATGTTTTTGAAATTATTGAACATTTTTTTGTGATCCCGATATTTTTTTAGTGGTTGCTTCTGGGATCTCAAGCTCATAATCATGTAGTTAATCGGGGTTTTTGAGGCCTTGTATGCCTACTTGGTTTCGGCTTTGTAGGTGTGCGGCCGTTTGTCAGCGCACTGGGCCTGGTGAGCCGGGTTCGGGGCGTGTGAGTGGCTCTTGTAGATAGATATTACATGATTTTGGCAATCATATTAAGAGTTCATATAACATTTTGTTTTGTAGCATGGATATAGATATATGATCTACTTACACATCTATTTGTCGTAACCAATGTTATGAAATATGCAAAATAAATTTTAAGAGTCAAAACTAAAGTTATTACCAACAATTGTAACCTTTTATCGGTGGATGTTCTTCGAATTTGACGATCGATGTTTATTACCTTGTTCTTCAAATTTGGAGATTTCTTTGTAGTTGAAGTTGTTGGAGATGAAGAAAGCGTCTATGCTTGTGATTGGGTGATCAGATTATCTTCCTTCTTGGTTATGATGCTCGGTGTAAGTGACCAGGAACAATAATTGTTTGTGTGCCTGGGTTTAAGTTATGAATTTGTTTGTAGACAGTGTCTGTGTCTTGTTATTGGGTGATTAGATTATTTTCCTTGTGGGTTATGAAGTTGTTGGACATGTACAAAGCATCTGTTGAATATCTTGAAAGGCAATGACCCCTTTTGATTTGGTTCGCATCTTCGAACAATGAAGAGCTCGAGCTTTGCCGGTGAAATGGAGGGAAGGGAACTAGCAAAGATCATTCAATCCATTAGCTTGGTCATCGTCGTCATCATCCCAATGGTGTTTGTTCTAATTCTATCCATTTATGAAAAGTGTTGGGCTTGGGATGCCGTCACGGTGATCTATCTTACTCCTTTCCTTGCATCCTTTTTTTTGTGTTTTTATTGCTTTCTTGTTTTAATATTTGATTTAGTTATAGGAAATGTTGGTTTTGTGTTATGGATTAGAGTTTTTCATTGTGGAGTTTTATTGGAACTGATTATTGTGTTGAATGATTTGCAAGGTGAGATTGAGCTTGGACTTTTGAGAGTTAAGTGTTCATTATCAGTGGTTTTGAACTGATTTAAACTGAAAGACTTGTTTTTTTTTCTATCTGAATCCACTCATATTATTTTGGTCAATCTCATGTTATGTTTTTTGTGTTTAGATTGCTTTTCTTATATATTTTGGTCAATCTCATGTGATGATTGTTGTGTGTAGTCAATCTCATGTGATATTTGTTGTGTGTACATTGCTTTTGTTATATATTTTGGGCAATCTCATGTGATGTTTGTTGTGTGTACATTGCTTTCGTTATATATTTTGGTCAATCTCATGTGATTCTAGTAATGAAGCATTATGACCATTTCTCTATGAACAACTGTTTTTTTTATAAAAATCAATTTTTTCCATGCGCAAGAAAATGTTAATATGTTGTTTATACATTGCTTTTATTTTATATTTTGTTCAATCTCTTGTGATTCTAGTAATTTAGTAGTCTTACCATTTCTGGTTGAATATGTTTTGTTTCCTGAGTTCTTTAATTTGGGGGAAAACATGTGATTTTCTCAATGCTCATAAAAATGTACTCTCACAAATAACTGTTTGCTTCTAATAAGAGGATATCCAAAATTAGTTATTAGTTCTTTCATAGCATAATCTTGTGATGATGCTATGAAAATGGCATCATCTAATTGATACATCAATTTCTTGTAATGATGGCTTGTGGTAGCAGTTTTTTATACATCCATTTATTTATGCTGAACAAGCTGTGTTCTGCTGCCAAAGTATATCTATGCCTCTCCATCAATTGGATGATTAGTTTGTAAAAAAATCAAATTTAATGGATCTTAACCAAGTCCTGTGATTTTGTAAGAGCTCTATTCACCAACTAGACTACAGAGACATCAATTGGAAACATAATTCAACCATGTGGCAATCCATGGGGTGGTAGAATGATATCATACTCAAAGGACAGCAACTGTCAGACCAATTAAAGACACAAAGGATGCAAAAAGGAGCAGCTGTATAGTTATCTAACTACCAATTATTTTAATAATTTTAGATATTTACTACGTGGTTGAGATCGTCATCAAGCTTTTTTCCAGCTGGTATGTTGTTCAAGTTCATAAGGTGATGATATTTCTGATAAATCTATGGATGGATTGGATTGGATTGGATTGCATCAAGAGGTTATGAACTCTTTTGAATTGTTTATGAACACCAAGCCAAGGAAAAGACAGGCAATTCCTGAATTATTAGAAAACCAGACAATTGCATCAAATTATTGTTTATCTATATTTTCTATTATTTAGCTTCATATTGGTTCCAGTTTGTGGAGTTTGTGTTATTTCAGAATTTGGCTACTTTTTGAAATCAATAACTATTGATTGGATATCTTCTTTTGACAATATAGTATAATATTGTAACCAATTTCTTTTATTAATTTTAAGTATATGGTTTTCTTTTTTTTCCTATGAAATGAGAATTGTCTAGCAATGGTAGTTACATGTATAATTAATTTCCTAATTGCAATCTTACTTCATTTTTTTATTGGTTTCTTAGCTCTTTTAGATTCTAATAATCATATGTTTAACATATTTTGTATTTTTGAACTTCTGGCAGGTTGTCATTAATAAATTAGAAATAGAGAGTTCCTCATTAATACTATTGCAATTGCAAATGATGTTTCCACATCAATACATAAAATATGAATTTATTGCATCAAGCTGCTCTTGTATTTTTAGTCAAGTTAATGTTGGAATTTTTTTTTGTATTTCTGTGACAATGGTAAAATTATGTTAGATTAAAACATGGCATCAATTTTTTTTATCATTGTTTCAATTGAAATTGCCAACCATAATCAAACATTATTAAACATAGAGTACTCAAGGGCATGTATTATGCGTTCATTCCCATGCACCACTTGTGGTCACTTTGCCGATTACAACAGTTAATGTACCTCTAATAGCTTTAATTTGTTTGGAGATTAGACACAATAATTGGATTTTTTTTCTATTGTTTGACTCTAATTATGTGTTGAGGAAAAATAATAATAATAATAATAATAATAATAAAAATAAAAATAAAAAACTTGTTTGGATAATAAAAATAACAAATGGTGACTTTACTTTACAAAGATCATTGTCTAGATGCATTTATTTATTTTTTTGGATAATAAAAATAACAAATGGTGACTTTTCTTTACAAAGATCATTGTCTAGATGCATTTATTTATTTTTTTTTGATAATAAATGATATTGTACACTTGATTTCATTATGGATCCCCTATAAGGAGAGCTGTGTTTTCTAGCCCTTTAGTATTTGGAATTTACCATGCATGTGACAGGTCTTTATTAAATTGTATTAGCCCAACTTTATATGGTAAATTCATGGAGCTCATTAAACCATCATAACTAGTGCATCTATGCATCTACCCGTCTCTTTGGCATCTTTAAAGTAGGGTACTTATCACCTATTTTTCAAAATAATAATAATAATAATAATAATAATAATAATAATATAATAATAATAATAATAATGATAATAATATCAATAACAATAATAATAATAATAGTGTTTACACTTTATATTTTAGGCTAGAGGGTCTAAGTCACACCTTTTCATTAAAACTTTTCTTAGATAACATTTTGACTTTATGTGCTAGTTTGTCAAAAGGTTGAGAGCCAAACTATAAATTTTTACAATTTTTTTAAAAACTATTTTTCTATATTATATATACTAGTTTGTAAAAAAACTTGAAAACCTTAACTAATTATAATTATTAAAAAATATTTTTATTTTGTGGGATAAAGTATATCCACAGTTTGTGTATTGTTTGGAGTATAGTTATTAAAAACAGTTTAACATCAAGCACTTCCAAGCTCATTTAGCTAAATATTGGGTTAATAAAAATAAATAAATATATTTTAAAATTAAAGATATTTTTTTAATCCACAAATTGTTAGTCATGTAATAGTAATTATAAATTTAAAAAAATAGTTATTTCAAAAATTAAATTCGATTCAACTGAGTCATAAAAAATTAGGACAATTCATCAGGTTTGTCAATTTTAGATGGTTTAAGATGGGTTACACCGGGTTGATTGTATAAGTGATTCAATAAAAAATCTAGACTGGTTTAGATGACGTTACCGGGTTGGCCAGTCAGGATTTGATAAATGCATGGAGTCATTTAATAGTAGATTCTAGAGTTTGTGCACCATATACTTTCATTAATGGAGGGCATTACATATTTTAAGCTTAAGATTATCAGCATTACAGAAGATTTTTTTATTTTAATCAAAATTATCATTTGATGCCCATGATTGAAAGTCTTATCTCCAATTTCGTTCTTTTTTTTGTATGATTATGTGACAATGGTATTAAATTTAATTTCTGTTGTAATTTTTTCCTTCTTTTTTGATGAAGTTGCATAGCTTCCAATTATTTGCCTGGAGATTACAAACAACATTTGATTTTATATTAATTTGCCAATGCTTAATGATATTATTACTTGTTGGATATTAGTTTTGTGATACTAGTCATTCTAAAATAGTTTTTAAATTTTTTTAATTTTTTTTAATTTTTTTTTTTTTTAGAAGGAAATTTTGTGTTTTAATTTTATTTTGTAGTGAGTTAGAAATACTCATTTGTTATTGCCAAATTTTGTTTTTTATTGACAATGTGGACAAACTATAATAGTCACTCATACATACTAAATCATCAACCATGCCGTGGAAAGGGAGTTGAACTTTCAACCTTCATTATGACTATTTACTAGGATCAAGTGGTTATTTTCAATCTAAATCCTCAACCATGTTCATTTATCTTCAAAGTATCTTTTTGTATGAAATAATTAGAAGAAATATCTATATGTATATATATATACATATATACATATCTACATAATATTATTTTATATTTAAATTAATTCATGCAAAATAAAACTCATGATATTAAGGTCTAAATACATTTATTTTTTAAAAAATTGTTTATAAAATCATTGTACGATATGTATCTTAAGTATGGATTGTTTATGCATATTGTAAACACAATTTTTATTCGATCTGCAATAAAATACTACGTGGTTGGAAAGTAATATTATCATGTTTCCTTAGCTAATAATCTTATATTATCAATTTTTGTACCAAAATACCCTAACTTAATATGTGCAAAATATATAAAATATTCACATGATTCAGATGTAAATATTAATTATTGAATAATAAATATTTGCTAATATTATTTTGAAAAAGATATATCTTTAATTTTAAGATAATTAATTTTTATTAATATTAATAATTAAAACTTAATTATTTAAATAATATCAATGTTTTCTCCAACTTAATATTTGAAAAAGTTAGTATTAATTTTTGTTTTATAAAGAAGATAAATCTTGAATTGATTAAGAAAAACAGGGGTACAATAGATGCAAACATAAGAGAGGGAACACTCCCTTGGGATAAATGAAAGCTAGGCTCTTTTTGACACTGTCGTTAGGCTCATCCATCTTCTGATGCTTTGAATCTGGGATTGCAGACGCCCAAAAAGTTAAAAAAATTAGTCACTTTAATAATCTCAGAAATGTGCATAAAAAATACACCCATTACTTTCTGACCAAACACTCCAAAAAATAGCTTTAGGCAGACTATCCAAATATCTTTTACAAATCCTCTGAAGCTTGCTATCCATCGGGCCCTACATCTCAGATTTGTGCTACAAAGGGGCCATGGATGAGCAAGTGCTAGGAAGTTTCTAACATATCATTTATTTCCAACCAAATATTTCAATGGAAAATATTTATTATTTTTAATTTTTGTATGTTTTAAAAGGGTATAATCTAAAAAAAACAAAAGAATAAAATATTTGTATTTTAATTTTAAAAATGTAATTTTAAATTTTTATTATTAATAATTTTTGAAATATCAGTTCATCACATTTTAATTTCATTTTTTCAAATATACTGATGTGGCACCGGAAGGAGAGCATATATTTATATATCAAAATAACAATTTTTTAAATGTTTAAAAATATATCATTAGATGGCAGATTGACTTTTGATATGAATCATGAAAATGAAAAGAAAATTTGCAATAAAAATACACGGCAAGAGGAAGGCATAGATAATTTTTTTTTCCCAAAATAACAGTTTTTTA
Source organism: Dioscorea cayenensis subsp. rotundata (assembly GCF_009730915.1). Taxonomy (NCBI): domain Eukaryota; kingdom Viridiplantae; phylum Streptophyta; class Magnoliopsida; order Dioscoreales; family Dioscoreaceae; genus Dioscorea; species Dioscorea cayenensis. Next base: position 8,428,010 of record NC_052472.1, on the reverse strand, counting down.
AATATTTAAATATGTATTTTAAATTTTTAAAAATATATTACTAGATTGCGGATTGGCTTTGATATTGTAACTTTTAAATTTAATTTTAAAAAAATCATGAAAATGAAAAGAAAATATGCAATAAAAAAAACTTGGAGGAGGGCATCGATAATACTTTTTAAAAATAACAGTTTTTTAAATGTTTAAATATATATTTTAAATTTTTAAAAAAAAATCAGTAGATTGTTTTTGATATGGCAACTTTTAAATTTAATTTTTTATAAAAAATGATGAAAATAACAAGAAAATTTGCCCAAAACAAACGCACAATTGTGTCCATGGTGCCATGTCATTAATTTCTTTTTTCTTTTAAAATTTAAGGATATAATCCTAAATATTATTTTAATAATCAGGTCATATGTGTAATTTTCTAGGATTTTTAACTTGGAATTTCTTTAAAATCGCTTGGCTTCGCTCACAACCTAAGAAAACTCTTCACCCTTTTCTGGGATTCAAGAAGATTGAAGAACACTAGATGACAAATTAAGTTCTACAATATAGATTGTCATAACGTAACTCTCCGGAAAAATCCTATTTATTTATTTATAATTTATTTAATGTTATTTTGTGAATTGTGTTTATTTCATTCAATCTATTAAGGAAAACTATAATTCTATCCAAGAAGGTTGATTTGGATTATTGTTTAATTCTGTGTGCATGATCCAAAGATTTTTTGGTTTTTTTGTGTGTGCCGTGTGTGTTTTAGTGATCAAATCATATTATATCTAATGAAATTAATGAATATTTAAGATAAGATATTAGTTTTAACCTTTTATACATCATTGAAAGAGTTCTTGGCTTTAAATTAATATTCAAGGTGCTATTTTTTACGATCTGCATAATATCAAGTGGTAAATATATATTAATTTTTCATCGATTTGATTTAAAAGTTTAAGTTGATAAAATTATAGATTAATTGCACCTGATTGATGTAATTTGATGATCATGTTCTCTTCTTCACTACAAAAAAATTGTTATATAGTGACAGTCTAAAATCCATCACTAAAACCTTAGTTTCTGTCACTATAGTCATATTCATGCTATAGTGACGGCCATAAACTCTATTGCAACAATAAAATTTTTGTCAAATAAGTTTATATTGACAAAAATTAAGCCTGTTGCAATATTCCATCGGCATATACTGACAACAAAGAAGATGTTGTTGTAATCTATACTGACAAAAATGTCCGTCACTTTATCCTTATTCTTAAATAATTCTAAAAGTTTTTACTGACGGATAATATCGTTAGTATAGCTACAGGGATGAAATTTTTAAAAGATTTTATTGATGGATAATACCGTCATTATATCTATAATGTTGAAATTTTTAAAAATTTTTATTGACGGATAATACCGTCAGTATAGCCTTAGTGAAAAAATTTTAGAAGTTTTTACTGACAGATAATACCATCAATACATCTATGAGATGAATTTTTTATAAATTTTTACTGACAGATGTCTTCGCCTTTGAACCTTAGCAAGTTTGATCAGCCATATAGGAGATTTGACACCGTTGATGCTAAAAAGTTCTGAGTATTCCGACATCCATTTTGCATGAGTGTAACTGAATTCTCTGTTCATATGGGTTTGTATGACGAAACCTACACAGGTACAAAGGAGTATAGACACTTGCCGACGGACTTCCCGGGTACATTGACTCCGCAGCAAGCATATCGAGTTTTGTGTGGACATGGGCAGTACGAACCAGGAATGTCCAAGGCCACCAGCCTATCCCAGCTGAGCTACAAATAATTACACTCAATCCTCAGTAGGTCTGTGTCCGGTCGAGGTGACAACACAGCTGTTTTGAGCAGGCAGGACCTACTCTATTTATACTCCATGGTCTGTAATGTGCCGATTAACCTGGGGCACGTAGTGGCAGATGTCTTGAGGCACCGGAGCCAGTTTGTGAGAGTGGGAGTATTATTCCCTGGTACCTATGTTACTAGACTCATCTTGGGGATGGGGTTTCTGGACGCCATCCGAGGTGCCGAGAGGACGGTCGTGCCTTCTCATCTTGGGTTTGATACGATTAAGATGATGGGGTTAGTGCGTAGATGTGGGCATGGAGCATACATTCTAGCTACCGCTACCCCGGAGATTGTTGAGGGAAGAAGGGATGCAGCGGAGGGTTCACGACAGGCTCCCAAGCCTCAGTTTGCACCAATACGAACCGGCGCACCCTTTGCTGCACAGGAGACACTCCGGCATTCAGTACCCATTTTTACTCCCTCTTGAGCTCACGATCATTTTGAGAGGCTCGAGAGTGCTGGGATGAGCTTTAGACCGAGCTCACGGAGGTCCAGACTTTACAGGTTGCGCAGTAAGCGGGGATTATGGCTCGTCTTGGCATCGTACTTCAGCTATTAAAGCGAGATGCATCCTCGGCCTTTATCAGGAGACCAAGGACCCCTCTGACATCACCACCACTATTTCCACTGGCACAATTTGCAGCAGTAATAGAGCCGACAGCGGATGACACTGACATTTGACTTTATTTCTCATCGTTTTTATTACCTTGTATTTTATTTTGGACTTGTATACTCAGAAAGGACTTTTCTTCTGAGTTTATTTTCATTTTGATGTCTCGAGTTGTATTCATTGCTTCATCTTTTATATACTCGAGCTGTTTTTTTTATTGAGCTTTACTGAACCCCCTCGTGTATACGTGCAGATGGTCTTATCAATATGGGAACTGAGAACTAGTCATGGACACGGCCAAGGTGCTTCGGCATTTGGACATGTGTGCTTCACAACCCGTTGGAACAACACTCCCAAGGATTTAGCTCCATCAAATGCAACACTAGGAGTCATGGGAGTATTGTTTTGATCGCTTCTCCCACATATATTCTTGTTTGATATATTATAAGTGAGCTTGCATTTGTACATTGGGAACGATGTACAACTTAAGTGTGGGGGGAGTTTCATAATGCACATCTCCTTTATATTAGTTTTGATTGATATGCATGCTCACTTAGCCAATGGCGGTTTAGCTTAGTTACAATGATTGTATTCTTGAGTTTAGAAGAATTTTTAACATTGAATGTTCTCATGCTCTAGTTCTTGCTTGAATTTCTAGGAATTTTTGCCCGGTTGACACTTGTTGCACTATTTCACTCTTTAAAATCTTTTGGAAACTCAAGTTTGATGTTAAAGAGACTAGTTATAGTTGTTTCTTTAGTTAACTATTTCAAAAAAAAATGGAAAAAGGAAAAGAAAGAACAAAATAGATTAAATTTTTAGTTGTGCTTGTTGGGTGGAAAGAACTACCACCTATGAAGTATGAAGCTACTCTCATAAGTCGGATACTAGTTATGCCCTAATGAGAGAAAGAGCTATCTCATAGGATGAGTGAAAGTTACCACCTCGAAGTGTGAAAGCCACCTTAGCGGTCGCTTTGGAAAGGGCTACCTTAGAGGATGTGTGAAGCTACTGCCATCTCTTTGCTTTGTTATGTTGTGTAGAGAAATAAGTCCTTTATACTTAGAACTTTGAGGAGTATACCTTGGGTTGACTTGAGTAAGTTTATACACACTTATACGACTTCGGGTTTGTTGCCCTTTTTAATTCCCTTACTTATACAATGCTCTTTTTGCATGTTTTGGTGAACCTAAGGCCAAGAACTTCCAATATTTCCTTCGTATATACTTCAATGTTTTAATTTTTCCTTGAGGACAAGCAAAAGCTTAAGTGTGGGGGAGTTTGATAAGTGCTTGTGTGATAAGAATACGAAGTATTATTTTCTTATGATGAACATTATTTTTATTAGGTTTTAGCTCTAATATGTGTGCATTTATGTTACTTTCATGCGTATAGGGTTGTGAAGCCGAATGTTAAAGAAAGAAGCCAATGTAGGTCATGAACACACTATTTGGAGAAAATCTTGAGAATTTTCAAACGCGAAAGTCATAAGTCGGGTTCAAGATGCAAGAATGTGTGCCAACCTCCATGTATTTCAAGTTAGCACAATGATTTCGAGGGCCACAAAGGCAGCCACATTCGAGTATCTCGGCTTGTGCATTGATAGCAAGATCTTCACCAATGAAGCCGTTTATTGAAGAAGTAAGACGATCTACGACGTAAACGTGTGCCCGTTTATGTTACCTCGATCAAAACAAGGATTCGGGAGTGTTTTGAGCCATTACTGTAGCAGGTTCTGTTCACAGCTGGTCAAAAAAGTGAAAGTTCAGAGAATCCACATGGGCATGTGGACATTATCCACGCCCGTGTGAAATTTCCACAAGCCCGTGTTTAGAATCCACAAGGGCTTGTGGATGCCTGATTCCAGCCCTATTTAAGGCCGATTTCAGCCCCGATTTCATTATTCTTTTCTCCATCATTTTCCCCAACTTGAGAGACTACTGCAGCTAAGGTTTTGAGAGGTATTGGCATGAGATTTGGAGAGGTTCTACGGCTTTGACAACGCGCTCCATTTGGAAGAAGGTTAGTGGGAGAGCTTTCATCGGCATTGATCCGGCAAGGTGTATCCTAGGCCGGACAAAGGGACCTTTGGAAGAGTCGAGGCTTCTCCACTAGACCATTGTCACGACTATCGAGTGAGTTTTCTATGGATTACTTGCTTTTACATTCGATTTCATTGTTGATTGTAACTAGCTCCATGGAGAGCTAAACCCCCCTAGTGGGTACTTGGATTTGTGAACCCTAGGATGTATTTGTTTCATTAAACCTTTTATTATTCTTTCATTAATTGATACTTTAATTGAGTTCCAATCATGAATATTTAATTGAATGAATACTCCCTTAGAATCACAATAGGGTTGAGAGTTCTTATTGGTAACCCTTGTGAGTGAGTGACACACCACGAGAGTTAGACAAAGCTAGATTGGAGAGGGTTGAGAAAGTGAGTCAAGAGGTAGCGGAAGCATCCCCTTTCCCCTCCTGTGTGATTTATCCTACCTCCATTTCCTCGAGTTTTTTGCTGTCATAGTAGAGTGAATGGGCTAAACGATGATCTTCCGCTGGGCTTCGTTGTAGAGTGATAAGTGCTTGTGTGATATGAATGCGAAGCATTCTTTCCTTATGTTAAGCATTACCTTTCTTGGGTTTTTACACTAATATGTGTGTTTTTATGTTACTTTTATGCAGGTAGAGTTGTGAGGCCGATTATGAAGGAAAGAAGCCAATGTGGATCATAATGCACCGATTTTGGAGGAAATCTTGCTAAGGTTCAAACGCGAAGACATAGGTCGGGTGTGAGATGCTAGAGTGTGTGCTAACCTCGTCCTATTTGACTTAGCACAACCATTTGGAGGGGCACAAGGGCAGTCACACTCAAGCATTCTGACTTATGCACATAGAACAAGATCTCCATCAACTTATCCGTCATTGAAGAAGCAAAGCGATCCATGACGTGAACGTGTGCCTGTTTGCGTTACCTCGATGAAAGTATGGATTCGAAAAGTATTTCAAGGCGGACACTGTAGTAGAGACTGTAGCAATACTGTAGCATAGTATTATAGAGGCACTGTTCACAGCCGGCCGAGAAAACTACAGAACAGAGAATCCACACGGGCGTGTGGAATTTCCACACGCCCGTGTGAAAAATCCACAGGGGCGTCCACAAGGGCATGTGGATCCCCGATTCCAGCCTTATTTAAAGCCGATTCAGCCCTGATTTCAACATTCTTTTCTCAATCTTTTCCCCAACTTGAGAGAGGGCTTCGGCTAGGGTTTTGAGAGGTATTGGCTAAGGTTTTGGAGAGGTTCTACGGCTTTGACATCGCGCGTCATTTGGAAGAAGGTTATTGGGAGAGCTTTCGTCGGCACCGATCCGGCGAGGTGTATCCTAGGCCGGACAAAGGACCCTTTGCGACGAGTAGAGGACTCTCCACAAGACCATCAACATGACTATCGAGGGGGTTTTCTATAGATTCATTGCTTTTACATTCTATTTCTTTGATTGTACTTAGCTCCATGGAGAGCTAAACCCCTAGTGGGTACTTGGGTATTTGTGAACCTAGGATGTATTCGTTTCATTGAATCTCTTTATTATGCTTTCAATTAATTGATGTTTATTGTGAGTTCCAACCTTGAATGCTTGATTGTTTGAATACTTCCCTAGAGTGACACTAGGGTTGAGAGTTCTTGTTGGTAACCTTGTGAGTGAGTGACACACCACTAGTGTTAGACAAAGCTAGGTTGGAGAGGATTGAGAGGGTGAGTCGAGAGGTCAGGAGCGTCCCCTTTCCCCTCCGATGTGTTAGATTCTACCTCCGTTCCTCAAGTTCTTTGCGGCCATAATAGAGTGAATGGTCTAAGGGATGACCTTCCGTTGGGGCTTAGTTACGGGTGCAATGGAGTGAAGCGTAGAAGTGATCTTAGTATTTAGGGCTTAATTGTGGTTAGGGACCTTCCACCTGGACCAAAGGGTTAGGTCTATAATTAGGAAGAGATTTATCACTTGGAATCCCTAGAGCTTATTGCAATTCTATGCGAGTGCGAGATTGAGAGGTTATCCAATCTCTCCTCCGGGACATGTATAGAGTTAGGCATGGTTGACCTTAGATTTGGGACTATGTAATTAAGGATTTCCACGACTCACCATTGCATTGATTAGGAAGCATAATAGAGGGTTCTTGCACTTGAAACGATTGTCCTAGGAGGAGCAATATTCGGGTACCCCATCTTTATCGATTGCCTTACCTTCTCCTTTACTTGTGCTCTCTTACTTGTTGTTTTTACTTTTGAGAATTGAATCATTGTCACATATATCACTATTTACTTTTCATATAGTTAAGAAGCGAATTAAGTATTTTTATTCTGTACTCTCTGTGGATACGATACCCACTCATCCGGGATTATTGCTTTGACAAACCCGTGCACTTGCGGGATATAAGCAAGGGGACCTTGCAACAGAGGCAACGGAGTGAAGCGTTGAAGTGATTTTAGCACCTAGGGCTTAATTGTGACTAGGGACCTTCCACCCGGACCAAAGGGTTAGGTCTACATCTAAGTAGAGGATTTATCACTTCGAATCCCTAGAACTCATTGTGATTCTATACAAGTGTGAGGTGTTGAGATTGTTCGATTTCTCCTCCAAGACATGTATAGAGTCAGGCATGGTTGACCTTAGATTTGGGACCATGTATTGAAGGATCTCCATGACTCATTAATGCATTAGTTAGGAAGCATAATAGAGGGTTTTCCACTTAAACCGATCATCCTAGGAGTAACAATATCCGAGTACACCATTTATATCGATCGCCTTACCATTCATTTACTTGTGTTTCTCTTTCTTGTCTCTTTTATTCTTGTTTACATTACATCTTGTTAACAAGACCATTATTCATCTTTCATTTGCTTAAGAAACAATTTAAGTATTTTTATTCCCTAGTCCCTGTGGATACGATACCCACTCACTTAGGATTTTATTACTTGATAAATCCGTGCACTTGCGGGACATACGCAAGGGGTGTTGTCAGTGTTACAAATAAATCCTACAAGATCAAATGAAAGAACATTTAAAGCTCAACAAAGTAAAAATAACAAAACGAAAAATAACAATCTACTAAAAGTCTCAAAATAAGTACAAACTAGGCGAGGGCCAACCCTTGCCAATAATGAATACAAAGTCTAAAATGACAATACAAAATAGAAATAAAAACTAGTGCTCGGTTAAGTCTGAAGAAGCAGAATCGCTCTATGGCTGCAATGAAGGAGGTGGAGGAGTCGATGTTGGGTGAATAGGAGTTGGAGGAGGGACCAGCTGTGATAGCAAAGCCAGTGCACGGCCGAGGTAGGCCTACATCCATGCCTAAGTAGCCATGATGGTCCTCTAGTCCTACTACAACTGCAGCACAGCTGTTTCGTAGCTCATGTAACTTTGATCTACATCGAGAATAAGCAGCTGCTGAGCTAGATGGACCGCTAGGCTCGTTGGCTGATAGTAAGGATGATTTAAGGATGATTTATTGCCAAACTCATCATTTGACTCATCATCCTCATCCTCACCATCTGTTGGCTCATGTACTATGGTTGAGGTGAAGATGAAACGCCCATTATGAGGCACCACCATCCCCATCAACCGTAGGGTGTTAAGGCTAAGGAGAGAGGTACCGGCAACCACCTCCTATCCCTGGACTCAATCCGCCAACCCCATCCATTTGATAAGTCATCTGATGTAGGGGTCACCAAAGATCGCTCTTAGGCGTATGTGCTAGCCCTAGTGTGCAATAAAGTCTGCCAGAATGTAGCCTAGGTGGATGGGACGATGCTCCACAAGGCTGTAGAAAAATCACTTCCTCATCCCCAACATTAAGTGTCATTTTACCATTACTAATATCAATGAGGGCTTAGGAGGTGGCTAGGAATGGCCTACCAAGTATGAGGAAAACTTCAACATCCTTGTTTACATCTAGAATTAGATAATCTACCAAGAAAATGAAGTTGTCAACCTAAAGCAAAACGTCTTCTATGATTCCCTTAGGATGTCTAATGGAGTGGTCCACTAGTTGCAATGTCATCCTAGTCGGTTTAAGCTCAAATAGCCCCAATTTTCTAAATATGGTGTATAGCATTACATTAATGCTGGCTCCTAAATCTACTAGGCCATTTTCATCAAACAAATCACCAATATTGTAAGAAATAGTAAAACTTCCTGGATCTTTTTGCTTCTTCGATAGCTGGTTTTGAAGCAATGCCGAACTTCCTTCGCTCAATGTCACCATCGATACATCCTTAAGTTTCTACTTATTTGTTAATAATTCCTTGGGAAACATAGTGTACTTTGGTATTTGGGATAAGGCTTCCACAAATAGTACATTGTTGTGCAATTGCTTCAATAAGTAAAGAAACCTCTTAAATTGTTCATCCATATGATCATTCCTCATCCGTGAAAAATAGGAGAGTCAAGGAATATACCCTTTCAATGATGGTGGCATTCTATTCTCAACACTCAGAGTAGGTATACTTTCCCCTGTCGAACTCTCAACGAACTCAATTTTTGTCTCTTTTTTCTTCTCCATCACCTTTTCACTACCCATCCCCTATCTCTTTACCACTCCAAAGAGTGATTGCCTTGAGATGCTCATGGAGATTGGCTTCAGTATTACTCGGTAGACTTCCTTGAGGTCGCTCAGACAATAATTTGGTAATTTGTCCCACTTGGTCCTCCAACTTCTGAAGAGAAGCTTGGTTGTTTCTCAATGATGCCTCTATGCCCTGGAACCTATTACCCAACTATTGGAACTTGATGTCCATACTCTGAATAAACCAAGTAAGTATTTCCTTCAATGTAGGTCTCTTGTCATTCTGTTAGTAAGAAGGAAATAGTGACAGAGGCTTTTGTTGTTTTCATTGACCTACCCAAGAGAAATTATGGTGATTTTGCTATCCAGGGTTATATGTGCCACTGCCGGGATTCCCTTGCTATCTCGGGGCACTACCAATGAAATCCACTTGTTCGACGGGTCCATGTGCCATCCCTACAATAGAACAGTCTAAGAGATAAACTGTATCCTCTCCCAAAAGTATCACAAACCATAACTATAGCTGATTTTTAAATAGACAAACTATCAATCTTCCTGCTCAATGCCTCAACCTGGGCAGCTAATGTTGTAAACTCACTAACTTAAATCATCCCAATTGGCTTGGCATATACTTTGCCACTCGAATTTAACTGATAATTGTTCATGTCTATTTCTTCTATTAACTGTTTGGCCGCCTCCGAGGTCTTATTGCCAAGCGATCCTCCTGCTATAGAATCAATAAGCTGTTAGGTACTCTGATTGAGACCATGATGAGAAATTTGAACTTCCAACCCATTCAGGGAGGTTATGATGCTGCCATTTCCTCAACAAATCGTTAAACCTCTCCCACGCCTCAAATAATGATTCAGTGTCCAATTGTGCATATGTTGTAATCTCTTAACGCAACTTGGTCATTCTTCCTAGAGGGAAATAACGGGTCAAGAATATTCTGACAAGCTTTTCCAAAGTCATGATAGATGCTCAAGAAAGAGCATGAAGCAACTATTTAGCTCTTCCTTTTAGTGAAAATGAAAATAAGCAGAGTCTGATGGCGTCATCAGAAACATTGTTGATCTTAATCATGTCACACACTTTGAGGAATCACCTAATATGACTGTTGGTATCCTCATCTGGTAATCCATGGAACTATGCTACACTCTATACCATCTAGGCAAACATGGGTTTAAGCTCATAATTGTTTGCTGGAACTAGTGGGGATGAGCATAGTCTAAAAGGGTCCTGCATTAGTTTCCCTAGTCTTCCATAGTGCCCAATTGCTCTCTTTCAATACTCACCATCAAAGATCCTATCTCATTCAATAAGGTTGTTCTCAATTTGGTTCCAAACACTCTCTCTATACTACTCTCACCTTCTGCTAGTCTTGGAGCTTTACCCTTTAGTGACATGCATTGAAATCAAACAAAAGAACAAGAATAAAAAAATAATCGAAAAGAAAGAGAATATAAACAAGTAAGAAAAGAAAGGAAATAGCTAAACTGATGAAAAAACAAGTGTTCCTAATATCACTAATCCTTCCTCCGCAACAATGTTAAAAACCTGATAGGGCCATACGCAAGTGTACATGTCGATTGCGTAATAAAGTGTTCTTGAATAGCAGAGTGTTGGTGTATAGGGAAGTAAGTAAATACTTGAAAATCACAGGAGAGAATTCAAAAGTTAGCCTAATGATGTAAGTGAAGTGTGTGAAAACAAAACCAAAATAAAACTAGGAAATACTTGAAAATCACAGGAGAGAATTCAAGGAAGAGAATGATGTATGGGCATAGTATTCCTCTAGAGATATGAAGTACATCATAATTGTTGTCTAAGAATGCAACTCTATTTGAACTGAAAAGTTTCTAGAAGCATACAAAACCCTAATTTCTTAGGTGAAGTGTAACTGAATCAGTGCAGAGCTAATACAGACATCCACATAATCACATTAACACTCTATGAAACCTTATTGTGGGCTAATGATAATCTCCTAAGTAGACAATCTCCCTCCTAAAGAGAGATTCTTCCTAATCTGAATATAGAGTAGAAATGTGATTTCTCCTAAAATCAACCCACTCGGAAAGATTGTAGGAGACAAAGTCTCCTAAATACCCTAACCAGAGGGCACCCACTATCCTCTCGAATTGTGATAAGCCTACTCTATGTGGGAATTTCTTCTCATAACATAGCAATACAAGATATAATAGCTTGGGCTTTCGCCTTGTTAGCCATCAAGCATTCATTCACACAATTAGAGTCATATAGATATGATTACAAAGGAGAAATCAATTAAATTATAAGAGATCCAACAACCAAAGTTATAAAATATAAACCCTTGAGTTTAACTATGCCAAAACATCTACAAATTAGCCCTTCATTAATGGAGAGCAAGCATTCAAGATACAAGGGATAAAAGCAAACATAGGATCCATGAAATCCCCCTTATCAATCCCTAGGATGGAGAGTCACCGAGGTAGATTCCACGTACGCCGCCAAGATGAGCTTGACTTCTACGATCTCCAATCTCCTTGAATCCCGAGCCAAATCCATTTCCAAATCTTACCTAAGGTGCTAAAGATTTGGCCCTTTTATTCCGCAATCTCACCTCCAAGAATAACCCCCAAAGAATAGAGAGATACAATAGATGATGCAATAAAAATCCACTTACGTTTAATTTATACCGACTACTTACGGGCATAAGGGCTAGGCCGTAAGGTAGCTGGGAAAGATAGTCACGAGCCTTACAGGAATGCTTATAGCTGTAAGCCTCTTAGTAAGTGATAAGTTGATAAGTGCTTGTGTGATATTAATGCGAAGCATTCTTTCCTTATGTTGAGCATTACTCTTCTCAGGTTTTTACACTAATATGTGTGTTTTTATGTTACTTTTGTGCAGGTAGGATTGTGAGGCCGAATATGAAGGAAAGAAGCCAATGTGGATCACAATGCACCGATTTTGGAGGAAATCTTTCTAAGGTTCAAACACGAAGACATAGGTCGGGTACAAGATGCTAGAGTATGTGCCAACCTCCTCGTATTTGAATTAGCACAACCATTTGGAGGGGCACAAGGGCAGTCACACTCAAGCATTCCAACTTATGTACATAGAACAAGATCTCCACCAATTTGTCCGTCATTAAAGAAGCAAGTGATCCATGACATGAACGTGTGCCCGATTGCGTTACCCCGATGAAAGCATGGATTCGGGAAGCTATTTAGGCCGATACTGTAGCAAAGTACTGTAGCAGCACTGTACACAGCCGGCCAAGAAAATAGGAATTCAGAGAATCCACACGGGCGTGTGGAAATTATCCACGCCCGTGTGGAAATTCCACATGGGCATGTGTAAGATCCACAGGCCCGTGTGGTCGCCTGATTCCAACCCTATTTAAAGCCGATTCAACCCCGATTTCAGCATTCTCTTCTCCATCTTTTCCCCAACTTAAGAGAGGGCTTCGGCTAGGGTTATGAGGGGTATTGGCTAGGTTTTTGGAGAGGTTCTAAGGCTCCGACATTGTCATTCCTTAGGAAGAAGGTTGGTAGGGGAGCTTCCATCGAGGTGTATCCTATACGAGATGAGGGAATCCTTGGACAACAAGTAGAGGACTCTCCACAAGACCATCAACACGACCATCGAGGGGGTTTCTTTATGGATTCATTGCTTTTACATTTAATTTCTTTGATTGTACTTAGCTCCATGGAGAGCTAAACCCCTAGTGGGTACTTGGATATTTGTGAACCCTAGGATGTATTTGTTTCATTGAATCTCTTTTATTATGCTTTCAATTAATTGATGTTTATTGTGAGTTCCAACCTTGAATGCTTGATTGTATGAACATTTCCCCTAGAGTGACACAAGGATTGAGAGTTCTTGTTGGTAACCTTGTGAGTGAGTGACACACCACGAGCGTTAGACAAAGCTAGGTTGGAGAGGGTTGAGAGGGTGAGTCGAGAGGTACAGGAGCGTCCCCTTTCCCCCCTGAAGTGATAGATTCTACCTCCGTTCCTCGAGTTCTTTGCGGCCATAATAGAGTGAATGGTCTAAGGGATGAACTTTTCGCTGCGGCTTAGTTACGCGTACAACAGAGTGAAGCGTTGAGGTGATCTTAGTATCTAGGGCTTAATCGTGGTTAGGGACCTTCCACCTGGACCAAAGGGTTAGGTCTATAATTAGGAAAAGATTTATCACTTGGAATCTCTAGAGCTCATTGCAACTCTATGCGAGTGCAAGGTTGAGAGGTTATCTAATCTTTTCTCCTGGACATGTTTAGAGTTAGGCATAGTTGACCTTAGATTTGGGACTATGTAATTAATGATTTCCATGACTCACCATTGCATTGATTAGGAAGCATAATAGAGGGTTCTTGCACTTGAAACAAATATCCTAGGTGGAGTATTATCCGAGTATCCCATCTTTATCGATTGCCTTATCTCCTCCTTTACTCGTGCTCTCTTACTTGTTGCTTTTACTTTTGAGAATTGAATCATTGTTACACTTATCACTATTGATCTTTCACATAGCTAAGAAGAGAATTAAGTGTTTTTATTCTCTACTCCCTGTGGATTGGATACCCGCTCATCTGGGATTATTACTTCGACAAACCCGTGCACTTGCGGGGTATACGCAAGGGAACCTTGTTATAAGTGCCTGTGTATAAGTATTGCAAAGTATACTTTTCTTACATTGAGAATCACTTTTATTAGATTTTATGGTTCATTCGTGTGTATTTGTGTTCTTTTGTTTATTTAGGGGTATGGAGACAAGTTTGGAAGAAAGAAAGCAAAAATAGAACATGGATGCAATTGTTGAGGAAACTCTTGGACCGAACAAGGATCAAAGCACAAGTTGTGCTCAGATACATGTGGATGTGTACCAACCTCCAAAATGTTCAAGTGAATACACAAAGTGGAGAGGCATAAAGGCAGTCACACTCATTTGTTCCAACTTGTGCAACATTGTCAAAAGCTTCATCTATGTGTTTGAAAGCAAGATGCGACATGATCTACCATATGGATGTTTGCCAAATCATATGGCCTCAATGAAGAAATTTAAGTCGGGAGCACTGTAGTCAAAAGTAATGCAGTAAAATTACTGTAGCAGTTTTTGTTCACAGCGCGTAGGAAATTGAAGCCTGGAAATCGACACGTGCGTGTGGAATTTACACACGCTGTGTATATTCCCGATTTCAACCCTATAAATACCGCTTTGAGAGTTTGATTGGGGAATCTTCTTCCTATCTTTTGCCTATCTTTTGGGGAGAGTGCGGCTAGGGTTTGGAGAGGTTTTTGCTGGGATTTTGGAGCATTCCTATGGCATTTATCATCGATCTCCCTCGGACGAAAGTTATTGGGGGAGCTTCCAACGGCTTGGATTCGTGGGTGTGCCCTAGGCTTGACGAAGGAGTCTTTGGAGAAGACAAGGGGGCTCTTGAAGACCATCAACACGGATGACAAGGGGGTTATCTCTATGGATTTCTTGCACTTATTTTTGATTTTATCTTTGACTTTGTATTGCTCTATGGAGGGCTAAACCCCTAGTGGGTGCTTGGACTTGTAAACCCTAGCATAATTATGTTTCATTGACTTCTATTATGCTTCTTTAACTGATGTTTTAATTGAGTTTCAATCTTGTGTGTTTATTGATTCAATTTTCCCTTAGAGTGACACTAGGGTTGAGAATCTATCTATGTAATCCATTGAAGGGATAACACTTCACTTGAGTTATTCTTAGTAAAATTGAAGAGGATTGAGAGGATGAGTCGAGAGGTAGCGGGACATCCGCTTTCCTCTCCGATGTGATTTATCCTACCTCAAGGTTCCAAGAGTTCTTTGGGATCATAGTAGAGTGAAGTTCTAAGAGACCTTCTGCACTAGGGCTTAGTTACATGAGTGACAGAGTGAAGTGTTGAGTTATCCTTAGTGTTGGGGCTTAATTGTGGTTAGGGATCTTTCTCCTGGACCAAAGGGTTAGATCTAGGTTAGGGAATAAGGTTTATCAATTGGAATCCCTAGAGCTTCAAGCAGTCCCACACAGTATGAGGTGTTGAGACTATCCCTTTCTGCCGGGGCATAGTGTAGAGAGCTAGTCATGGTTGACCTTAGGTTTGGGACCGTATGTCTTTGGATCTCCACGACTCATTAAACTTCAATTAGGAGGCATAATATTAGTCTTGCACTTGAAACAATAATCCTAGGGTGAGCATTGTCTGACTACCCCATTTTACCATCGATTATCTCTCTTTATTCCTTTTGCTTTCTCTTTTCTCTTTTTTACTTTTATTTGCATTGATATTTTGAATCAACATCACAAATTGGTTTTCACTCTAGCTAAATAGCAATACTTCTTATTTCCGGAGTATTTTATTACTTCGATGACCCGTGCACTTACGGTACACACACGCAAGGGTTGTGCCAATAAGGTCTTCTGAATATGTTACGGTTCAACTTATTGCCGTAAATACTGGACCGTAAGCTTATCTATTTGCTTCTTGAAACTTCCCTTACGTACGTACACTATGGTCATAAGCCTTGCTTGTGAGGTCCTCTAAATTGAATCTGAATCCTCCTGATGGGCATAAGCATGCCTGTAATGTCTTCTGGACTATTCTTACAGCTGTATGGCTGACCATAAGCTGCCCATAAGCCATCCAATTTGCCTTGTCCTTGTTATAATGATGCAGAGAGAGCTCTAACTTCATCATTTTCGATCTAAATTACTTCTTTTGTATCTTCCTTGCCTTTATGCACTGCCTTAAGCCTGTTAATGCCAAACACACGATATTTAGCATTGAATTCCACATTATAGTTCTAATGCATGCCAAATGAGTGCACAAATAGTTATGAAATACGTGAACAATGTAACACCCATCAGAATGTTATCAAATGACAGTAGAGATAGCATATATAGTGAAAATAAAAGAAATTCTGCAGATGGTTTCATCAACTAATATAGATATAATTTTGACATTTCCTGATGAGATGCCCTAGGAATTGAGATAATTATTTCAAAAGTATTACAAGGTGTTTAAAATTTCTTAAAGGTTACCTCCGTCTAGGTTATGTGATCACAAAATTCCCTTGCAAACTGACTTACAACATATTAAAGTTAGACCTTATAGATATCTACATAGCTGAAAGATTGAAATTGAATTTATGGTGGATCAGATGCTAAAGCAAGTATTGATTGAGCCCAACAACAACCCCTTTTCTTCCCCTATGATATTGGTTAAAAAAATGATCGAACATGGAGATTCTGTACTAACTATAGGGCTTTGAATATCATTACTATGAAGGATGCTTATCCTATACTTGCAGTTGATGAATTCTTAGATGATCTGAATGGTGCTAATTTTTTTCAAAATTAGACTTGAGAGCAAGGTATCACCAAGTCTTTTTACATCCTAAGCATAAACATAAAACAACATTTAGGACTCACTATGGACATTTCCATTGAATGATAATGCCATTTGGGCTTTCAAATGCACCAACAACTTTTCAGTCCCTGATGAATAGTATATTTCAGTTCGCAATGAGGAGATTTGTCTTAAAATTCTTTGATGATATATTCGTGTATAGTGGAGATTGGGGGAGACACATGAAACATCTTCAGACTATGTTATTCACTTTGTACGAAAATTAACTTTATGCAAAATACTCAAAATGTGAATTTGGATTGAAGCAGATTGAATATTTGCGGCATACAGTTTCTGCAAAGGGGTTCAAATGGAGGAATAAAAAATAGAAGCTATATTGAAGTGGCGAACTCCCACAAATATAAACCAGCTAAGGGGCTTCTTGGGGTTAAATCACTATTAGAAAAGGTTTATCTGTAATTATGCTAATATTGCTCATCGTCTCACAGAATTACTCAAGAAAGATGTTTTTCAGTGGAATGAGAAGGAACATGAAGCATTTCATAATCTTAAAAATAGTAATACTTCTGCTCAAATAGTTAAAATGGTTGATTTTTCAAAGACCTTCATATTAGAAGCTGATGCATTAGGATTGGGATTTGGAGCAGTAATCAGGCAAGAGAAATTCTCTATTGCTTATTTCTCAAAAATAAAAATTAAGTAATGCTATACAAAAGTAGTCAACTTATGTGAGGGAATTGTTTATTGGCATTGAAGCTGTCAACAAGTTTCGACATTACTTGATGAGGCAGAAATTCATTATAAGAAATAATCATGAAGCTTTAAAACATTTATGTCAGCAAACTATACACACTCCAGAACAACAAAGGTTGCTTCCAAAGAAATTGGGATATGATTTTTCTGTGGAATATAAACTAGCTAGAGATATCATAGTAGTTGATGAATTATCCAAAAGTTATTTCATGGGCTTCTCTTCTTTATAGTGTTCTTTAATTTTTCAAATTCAGAATATACAGTTACATGATCTTTTTTTTATGCTTTAATTACAGTAATATAGCAAGGCAATGCTCATAATGCCAAGTTTATAATAAAACAACAGTTGATATGGTATGAAGACAGAATAGTTGTTCCTAATGACTCAGTGATCATATAATATATATTGCAAGAGTTTCATGCTTCTAAATTCCCATGCACCAGGGGGGAGGGGGGTCATGCAGGATCACTTAGAACTTATGCAAGAATATCTTCTCAATTTTATTGCCAAGGGTTGTGCAAGGAGGTGGCTAGCTTTGTGAAGAACTCTATAGTTTTTCAACAAGCAAAAACCCCCAATACACAACTGACAAACGCCTCTTGCGTATGTCCCGCAAGTGCACGGGTTTATCAAAATAATAAATCCCAGATGAGTGAGTATCGTATCCATAGGGAGTAGGGAATAAAAACACTTAAATTATTTCTTAACTAAGCGTAAAGTGAATAATAGTTGTGTGACAAGATATAACGTAACAAAAGTAAAAAAGACAAGGAAGAGAGCACACGTAAAGGGGAGGTAAGGCAATCGAACAATCTCTATACATGGTCCCAAGTCTAAGGTCAACCATGCCTAACTCTATACATGTACCGGAGGAGAAATTGAACAATCTCTCAACCTTGCGCTCGCATAGAATCGCAATGAGTTCTAGGGATTCCAACTGAAAAATCCTCTTCCTAAAGGTAGACCTAACCCTTTGGTCCAGGTGGAAGGTCCCTAGTCACAATTAAGCCCTAGGTGCTAAAGTCACTTCAACGCTTCACTCCATTACCTCTGCAACTAAGCCCCAGTGGAAGGTCATCTCTTAGCCCATTCACTCTACTACGACCGCAAAGAACTCAAGGACATGGAGGTATGATAAATCACATCGGAGGGGAAAGGGGATGCTCCGCTACCTCTTGACTCACCCTCTCAACCCTCTCCAATCTAGTTTTGTCTAACTCTTGTAGTTTGTCACTCACTCACAAGGGTTACCAAGGTGAACTCTCAACTCTAGTGTCACTCTAAGGGAGCATTCAATCAATCAAGAATTCATGATTGGAACTCAAATAAAACACCAATTAATGAAAGCATAATAACAAGATTTAATGAAACAAATACATCCTAGGGTTCACAAATCCAAGTACCCACAAGGGGGTTTAGCTCTCCATGGAGCTAGTTACAATCAATGAAATCTAATGTAAAAACAAGTAATCCATAGAAAACCCCCTCGGTAGTCGTGACGATGGTCTTGTGGAGAAGCCTCTACTCATCTAAGGGTCCCTTTGTCCGGCCTAGGATACACCTCGCCGGATCAGTGCCAACGAAAGCTCTCCCACTAACCTTCTTCCAAATAAAGAGCAATGTCGGAGCCGTAGAACCACTTCCAATTCATAGCCAATACCTCTCCAATCCCTAGACGGCGCTTTCTCTCAAGTTGGGGAAAAGATGGACAAAAAATGTTGAAATCAGGGCTGAAATCAGCCTTAAATAGGGCTGGAATAGGGCATCCACACGCCCCTGTGGATTCACCACACAACCCGTGGAATTTCCACACGGGCTTAGATAATTTCCACACTCCTGTGTGGATTCTCTGGAATTCACTTTTCTCGGCCGGCTGTGAACAATACCTGCTACAATGAATTGCTACATTGTTTACTACAGTATCCTGCTATAGTACCAGCCCGAAACACTCCCGAATCCATGTTTTCATCGAGGTAACATAAACGGGCACACATTTACGTCGTAGGTCGCTTTGCTTCTTCAACAATGGCTTTATCGGTGAAGATCTTACTATTAATGTACAAGCTGGGATACTCGAATGTGACTGCCTTTGTGCCCCTCCAAATCATTGTGCTAACTTGAATACATTGAGGTTGGCACACATTCTCGCATCTTAAGCCCGACTTATGTCTTTGCATTTCATCCTTCTCAAGATTTCCTCGAAATGGTGCATTCACGATTTACATTGGCGTCTTTCTCTAACATTTGGCTTCACAACCCTATATGCATGAAAGTAATATAAATGCACACATATTAGCACTAAAACCTAATAAAAGTAATGCTCATTATAAGAAAAGAACACTTCGCATTCCTATCACACAAGCACTTATCAAACTCCCCCACACTTAAGCTTTTTCTTGTCCTCAAGCAAAAATTAAAACATTTAGGCATAGATGAAGGAAATATTGGAAGTCCTTGGCTTTAGGTTCACCAAAGCATACAAAGATAGCATTCTACAAGTAAGGGAAGTTTCAACATTAAATATAAAAAATTAATGCTCTAGCTAAAAACTCGAATAAGAAAGGATACAAACCTGAAATCATGTAAGTGTGTGTAAACTCGCTCAAGTCAACCCAAGATATACTCCTCAAAGTTCTAAGTAAAAGGGACTTATTTATCTACAAAAAGTAATGAAAATTTGAAAAGATGGTACTAGCTTCAGACATCCTCTAAGGTAGCCCTTTCCAAAGTGGTCGCTAAGGTGGTTTTCACACTTTTGAGGTGTGATACGAGTCCGAATATGCGTGTAAACCGCAAGTGCACGGCTGTCGAAGTAATAATTAGCCCGGTGAGTGGGTAGTTGAATCCACAGGGAACAGCGCTACTAGTACTAACTTTTTCTCTGTTTTCTAGCCTAATGATAAATGGAAAGGTGTGATGATCTAATGTGGGAAGAAATGAATACCGGAGACGAATATGCAAGGGTGAAATGGATGGAGATCTCAATCATTAAAAAATGGGGTATTCGAGGCAATGTCACCTAGGATTCGATTATTAGGTACCGAGATAAGCAAAGTGTTTCTATGATGAGTAAGTTAAGTCGTGAAATCCAAATATAATCGGATCCGGCCTCCGATCACCGATACTAGTCCCCTACGAGGTCCCGATGGAGAAATCGCTCAATCTCAACACCTCACACCATATGACCGCAAAAACACTCTAGGGATTCAAGAGTGTATCCAATTCTAAAGATTGATCCAACCTTAATTCTGAGCGAGGATCCTAACCCCCTACAAGGTCCCGGTGGAGAAATCTCTCAATCTCACGCCTCACCAAATATGGTTGCATATAGCTTAGGAGCGGACATAGAATACACACGATCGGAGGAAAGGGATGCTACCTATCTCATGACTCACCCTCTCAGCCCTCTTCAATCTTGAGATTTTAACCCTAGTGGAGACCTCTGTCTCACCAAGGTAACACATCATGCAAACCAAATAACTAAAAGATCAATAAGGAAAGCAAGCATTAGACAATCAAGATTAAAACTTAATCAAACTCGGATTAAATAGAAACACTAAAGCAAATCCACAAAGATAAGAATCCTAGGGTTCACAAGCCCAAATACCCTCTGGGGTTTTAGCTCTCCATGGAGCAATATATAAAAACACACCATCAATGAATGAAAGTACATTAAAACCATAGAAATAAACCCCTTATATATGAGCCCCGATGGCCTTGATTGAGAGCTTGACGTCTTGAAAGGACCCACTCCGAAGCTAGGTTCACGGTGGCTTCCTTGATGCTATGACGGAGGGAATCGATCAAATTTGGTGACCAAGCACCTCAAAGCGAAAAGACCTCCTCTCCAAACCCTAGTTGTCTCACCCCTCAAAGAGCCGCACAAAGATGAGAAATAATAGGACAAAGCGGCTATTTATAGGCCTTACACACACTTGTCACGTGCCTCCAGCGCCCATGTGGATTTTCCACGGCGTGAGGCTGCGAGGATTTCCACGTAGCAGGCGTGAGCGCAGTAATTTTGTTACGATCTTTGCTACGATAGGGAATTACTACAGTTCTTTTCACAAAATGCGGTCCAAACACTCTTCTCTTATGGCCACATGTCCGAGCAAACATCCATGTGGTAGGCTATAAAACTTTTCTTCATCGACATATCTTCGAGAGGTCTTGCAATCTTCACAAAGAGAAGGAACATGAAGATGTGGCTGCCTTTGTGCCCTTCCAACTAATGAATTGACTTGAATCTTCTTGGAAGTTGGCACAAATCTCCACGTTTATGAACTCCTCTTGTGTCTTGGTCCTTGAATTGAAGAAGAACTCCCAACATTGTGTTTTTATAGCCTATCTTTGCTTCCTTTTAACTCTTCAAGGCATTCACAACCTATATGCATAAAAGAACACCAAATACACAATATGAGACACAAACCATGGTAAAAATGATGCTCAATGCATGTAAAACATATATAAAAATATGTCTACTTAAGGACTTATCAAGGTGGTAGCTCTTTCTACGGGGGTGGTATCTTTCACTTATCCCATGAGATAGCTCTTTCTCTCATTAGGGCATAACTAGTATCCGACTTATGAGAGTAGCTTCATACTTCATAGGTGGTAGCTCTTTCTACCCAACAAGCACAACTAAACAATGAAACTTTTTTTTTGAAATTAATAAAAGAAACAACTATAACTAGTCCCTTTAACATCAAATTGGAGTTTCCAAAAGAGTTTAAAGAGTGAGTAGTGCAACAAGTGTGAGTCAGGCAAAAATTCCTAGGAATTCAAGTAAAAACTAGAGCATGAGAACATTCAATGTTAAAAACTCTCCTAAACTCAAGAATACAATAATTGCAACTAAGATGAATGGCTATTGGCTATGTGAGCATGCATAACAATCAAACTAATATAAAAGATAAGTGCACTATGAAACTCCCCGTCCCCACACTTAAGTTGCACATTGTCCCAATGTACCATTCAAGCATAATAGAAAATAAATCAATCAAGTATAGATGTGAGAGTGGCAATTGAAACAATACTCCTGACTCCGAGTGTTGCATTTAATGGAGATAAATCCTTGGGAGTAAAGTTCCAATGGGCTTTCAAGCACACACGACCCATACTGACAAGACCATTTTATGGAGATAAATCCTTGGGAGATAAATCCATGACTAATTCTCAAGTCCCATATTGACAAGACCATCTGCACGCATACACGAGGGGAGGTTCAATAACGCTCAATAAAACTAAAACAACTCGAGTATATATAGAAGATAAAGCAATGGATACAACTCGAGACAACAACATAAACTCAAAAGAAAAGTCTTTTCTGAGTATACAAGTCCAAAATAAAACAAAAGTAAAGAAATGAAAAGTGGAGTCAAGTGTCGGTGTTGTCAGGTCTCTCCTGCGCTGCTAATGCTAGTGCTAGATCTAAGGGTGTAGGTGGATCGGGGTGATCTTTGGAGTAGGGAGATGGGGGTCTTGGGAGATCTTAGGGGGTGTCAGGAGTCTCGAGAATAAATGATGAGGCAACATGTCGCTCAAGGATCTGCTGTAGCGTATCGAAACATGCCATAAACTCACATATCTTGTGAGGCACTGTATAGCCGGGACCTCGAGCAACCTCGGGTTCAGTAGTACCCCCACTGCACTCTCGAGCCTCTCAAAGCGATCACAGGCTCAGGATGGTGAAAACATGAGTACTGGGGGTGAGTCCTCTGCCGCAGGAGGTGCGTTAGTCTCCATTGGTGTCGGCTGAGACTCGGGAACAGGCTGAGAAGCCTCCGCATTGTCATCATCGCCCTCTGCTACCTCCGGGGCGGGAGTAATCAGAACATATACTCCTGACTGAACTCTATGTACCATCCCCATCAGCCTCAATGTCTCCATGCCTAGGGGAGTAGGTATAGTCGCCTTCTCATCCCCTCTGATCGCGTCGAGTAAACCCATACCGACGACTAACATCATAACATAGGGTCCCGAGAAAATCACTCCTAGTATGGCATACTACCCTTGATGTCGTATAAACTCCGCCATGATATGCCCCAAATGTATCGGTGTGCACCGTACCATCGAGTACAAATATAATATCTCATATCGACTGAGCACACCAGTACTGTCACCCCCCCCATTCACTGACCTGCTTAGCACGGTGTGTATGTACCTATAGCTTGGACGGGAGAGGCAAGTGGCCTTAGAAACACCAGGCTCATCACGCCCTCCCATCCACTGATCATACGGTATATGCGAGCTCGGAGTTAAACTCCCGGGGATAATGCATGGGAGCACTCTGCTACTCCTCTGTCTCATATGGGCCGCATCCTATAACTCCATCCGGTCGCAAGCGAGGTCTTACTCAAGCTATGATATTGTCAGAGGGCTCAAAACTGTATAGCACCGACACTGTCAAAACTGGAATACGAGCAATCGAACTCGAACGATGCGACCACCTCAACCGTAAGTGCATGGATGACAGGATCTCTAATTAACAGTAAACGGCCCCAATTGCCAACTGTGAGCATATCCTCAACTTCATCGGCTATACCCTCAGCTAACTGAATTTCCCTGAGTGTGCTCACGTCAGGAAATTGGGTCTGACCTAATCTGAGCCTCGACAACCGCTCAAATCACGCCTAAGGCTTGGGAATTGTGAATGCTACGTGATCTGAATTGGGTGAAGGCTCACGTGGACGCTTGTCAGCTTGCTTATTTGCCCGAGATGCCATGATCTGTTAAATTTCAAAGCAAATCAATCAAACAATATCACTTAGTAGGACTGCAGAAATCCTCACGGTCGTGTGGAATTTCCACACGCCCGTGAGATTCACGGGGCGTGAAAACCGCACGGTCGCGCCTTAAAAATCTAAAAATACACCATTTGATCGCTTCTAACTCTATCCTAAGCATGTATAACCCCTCTAATTGTAGGAACAAAGTAACATTAACTAGCTTCATCGATTAAAATCAAGAATTAACGAAGAAAAATAAGAAATAGGGCTTACCGACAAGTTAAATTTGAAAACTTTGATTCGGCCGGAAAACCAAGTGAAAATCCCCCCAAATGAGTAATACAAAGTGGGGAAAAAGTGCAGGTGTGCTCTCAGATGAATGAGGAGTATGAAAATGAAGAGAAATGATGAGACTTTAAAAAGAACTCTCGCCTCTTGACGTTCTGTTCATCCGCACAGGCGTGCACAAATTACCCACGCCCGTGCGTCTCCAAAGGAAAGAGCCACAGGGGCAGACATACGCCCCTGTGCGCTCTCGGGAAAACACTCCTTTGTCTTTGAACACAACCGTACAGGCGTGCAGAAAATACCCACGCCCGTGCGTCCGACCCACAGGGGCAGATGCACACCCCTGTGGCTTCTCTGTACAACCGAGAAGAATCACTAAGTGTTTTGCACGCTCGTGCAGAAATACCGCACTGGCATGGACATTCACAGGTCCAACTCATAGGGGTAAGCACACTCCTATGTGTCTTCTCGGGATGGAGGACTGCTCTGCTGTAGAGATCCACACCGGCGTGTGGAAATTACCCACGCCCGTGCGTTTATCATAGAATCACCCACATGGGTGAGTCCACGCCCCTATGTGCTCTTGGTAAAAATTGCTAAGTCTCTGCAGGAAGACACACGCCCATGCAGAAATTATCCACGGGCATGCGAAACTTAAAAGGTCGTTCACAGGGTCAAGTCCACACTCTTGTGCCTTCTCTGGATGAGCTCGCAATGTAGACCCATGGGCGTGTGAAAAATGCCCATGCCTGTGAGTTTTCTCTGGATGCCTTAGAAAAATTTTCACGCTCTGCAGAAAATTCCTGAACATGTATACACATTCAGAGCATGCCCTACTATACAAAATACACCAGCTAAAACATGAAAAACTCGCTCAAACGACCAAATCTTTGCCAAATACATTAATGCGCACAATTGCACCAAAAATCAACGAGAAAATCACAGCAATGCATTAAAATATATAGACACTAACACTCGACACCTTATTCATGCAAACACTAAATTAACAACTAAGAAAACAGTAAACACTTAGGTACCTTGTCTTACCTCACGGGGGTTCATAGATGAAGGTTGCCCTCTTACCCATAGCTCGAAAGCATGATGAGCAAAGTCTCTTGAAGGTAGAGGGGGAATTATCGGGCTTGGTACCACCTAGTAGAGGTTCATCCAGCTTGTTCAGTTCACGCACCTCCCTAACAGCCTTGGGGCATTTCCGGTGGCGTCTCCTTATCCTCTTCATCTTCCAAAGCATCTTCTTCATGATCCCTTGAGTATATGGTAGTTCTTCCATTGAACCAAGCATCATTACTTCCTAGTTGTCCACCTCTTGGTCGAACAAACTCTCGTACGGGTTCGGATTGAACATTTCCTACATATATTCATCAACAATCTCATCAGCAGTGTCAAGAAAGTAAAGAATATCATCAAAGTCAAGAGTATGTCGCATGGCTTCGGCGAGGCGGTATGTGAGCTTATCATCTCCAACCCTTAGTGTAAACTCCCCACCGTCCATGTCGATCAATGCCTTGGAAGTGCGCAAGAATGACCTCCCAATATTAAAGGTACATCCGCATCCTCATCGACGTCCAACACTATAATGTCTAGAGGAAAAATGTACTTGTCCACCTTGACATGCACGTCTTCAATGATGCCCTCGGATGTCTCACTGTTCGATCCGTTAGTTGCAACGGCATCCTAGTGGGCCTAGGCTCTCCCAAGCCTAGCTTCTAAAAGAAAGAATATAGCATGACGTTGATACTGGCCCCTTAGTCTGCCAATGCCATTTCTTCACCCAAATTGCCAATGTTGCATGGTATGCTGAAGCTTCCTGGGTCTTTCTTCTTGTTCGGCATATTCTTTTACAAAACCACCGAACAAGAGGCATCTAAGATCACTAAAGCACTCTCCTCCAACTTTCGCTTGTTGATCAACAAGTCCTTCAAGAATTTTGCATACTTAGGCATTTGGGACAATGCCTCAACAAAGGGAATGTTGATATGGAGTTGCTTAAAAAAACTCAGGAACTTCTTGTACTATTCATCTCCTTGGTCATTCTTCAATCTAGAGGGATAAGGGATTCTTGGCTTGAAAGGTGGGGATGTCACCTCCTTCTCTTTATTTGCTCCCTCCTCAACCTCTATGACCTCGGGTGCGTCTACATTGGGCTTCTCACTTGGAAGCCTACCCTCAACCTCATGACCACTTCTCAAAGTGATCATCTTCACATGCTCTCTAGGATTGGTCTCGGTATTACTCGGCAAGTTTCCTTGTGGTCTCTCCAATAGAGACTTCGTAATTTACCCCACTTGATTCTCAAGATTGTGCAAAAAAGCGGTGTGGTTGCAAAGTGTAGCCTCGACTAATTGAAACCTTGTATTCGATGATTACACAAATCGAGTCAAGACCTTCTCTAAATCGGTCATTCGGGTTTCCAAGCCTGAAACTCGGTGCTCCATGTTTGGGGCTTGTTGTTGGAAACCCGTTGGTGCCATGGGTTTTTTGTGGTCCTTGGTTGCTCAACTAGAAATTGGGATGATTCTTCCAACCCGGATTGTAGGTGTTGCTATATGGATTCCCTTGGTTCCTCATTGTATTACCCACAAAATTGACTTTCGCCAGTGAAGATGCATCACTAATAAAGATCGGGCAATCGGAGAGAGCATGTCCTCCACCGTATCCGGTACAAGTAGGCATACCCGCTACTCTATTAGAAGTTAAAAGGTCTAACTTCTTACTCAACGATTCCACTTGAGCAGCCAATGAAGTTATTGCATCTATTTCATGGCCATGTCTTCTACTAACTGTCAGGCTTCTTCCAGTGTTTTACTCCCCATTGTAGCTCCTGCGGCGGCATCTAGCAATTGCCTTGTACTCGGATTCAACCCATTATTAAAAGTCTAAATAATTATCCATTCGAGAAATCCGTCCCGTAGGCATCTCCAAACAAGATCCTTGAAGCGCTCCCATGTCGCAAACAATGACTAACTCCATCTTCACAAACGATGATATCTCATGGTGAAGCTTAGCCAACTTTTCCGGAAAAAAGTATCTAGCAAGAAAAGCTTCGACCATCTCATTCCAAGTCGTGATGGAGGCCTTGGGCAAAGAATGTAGCTACTGCTTGGCTCTTCCCTTGAGAGAGAATCGGAAAGCCCTCAATCTAATAGCATCATCCAATACACCGTTAATCTTCAGCATATCACAAACTTCCAAGAAGTTCTCTATATGGTTGTTTGGATCCTCATCGGCCAAACCATTGAACTGCACTAATTGCTGAATCATTTGGATGAATACTAGCTTTAGCTCGAAGTTCAGAGCTGTAATCGGGGGTCACAGAATACTTGATTGTGTGCCCAAAACGGAGGGTCTAGCATAATTAGAAAGTGTCCTCTGTTGCTCATTCTGTTCTGCATATTATATAACCCTTCAACTTCTATTTCAGTTTGATTCGACGGTTCTTGCATAGGTTCTTTTCCCCTTCTTCTGAGTGTACATTCAAGTTCAGGATCTTCTTCAATCAATATCGAAAGGTTCCCTCGGGTCATAACCTAGAGCTGTACCCAAAGAAAGAAAACAAATTAGAATGATGATAGAAAAAAAAGAAGATGTGAATAAGAATGAATGAATGAATGAATAGCTAAGAAATCAAAGTGCAAAGTATTTCTAAACGCCTACTCCCCGGCAACAGCGCCAAAAACTTGAAAAACGCCACTTGCGCATGTCCCGCAAGTGCACGGGTTTGTCGAAGTAATAAATCCCAGATGAGTGGGTATCGTATCCACAGGGAGTAGGGAATAAAAACACTTAAATTATTTCTTAACAAAGCATAAAGTAAATAATAGTTATGTGACAAGATATAACGTAACAAAAGTAAAAGAGACAAGGAAGAGAGCACATGTAAAGGGGAGGTAAGGCAATCGATAAAAATGGGGTACCAGGATATTGTTCTGCCAAGGACAATTGTTTTAAGTGCAAAACCCTCGATTATGCTTTCTAACTAATGCATTAATGAGTCGTGGAGATCCTTCAATATATGGTCCCAAATCTAAGGTCAACCATGCCTAACTCTATACATGTCCCGGAGGAGAAATTGAACAATCTCTCAACCACGCACTCGCATAGAATCGCAATGAGTTATAGGAATTCCAACTGATAAATCTTCTTCCTAAATGTAAACCTAACCCTTTGGTCTAGGTGGAAGATCCCTAGTCACAATTAAGCCCTAGGTGCTAAAATAACTTCAATGCTTCACTCTGTAGCCTCTGCAACTAAGCCCCAGTGGAAAGTCATCCCTTAGCCCATTCGCTCTACTATGATCGTAAAGAACTCGAGGAAATGGAGGTATGATAAATCACATCGGAGGAGAAAGGGGGCGCTCCTCTACCTCTCGACTAACCCTCTCAACCCTCTCCAATCTAGCTTTGTCTAACTCTCAACCCTAGTGTCACTATAAGGGAGCATTCAATCAATCAAGCATTCAAGATTGGAACTCAAATAAAACATCAATTAATGCAAGCATAATAACAAGGTTTAATGAAACAAATACATCTTAGGGTTCACAAATCCAAGTACCCACTAGGGGTTTAGCTCTCCATGGAGCTAGTTACAATCAATGAAATCTAATGTAAAAACAAGTAATCCATAGAAAACCCCCTCGGTAATCATGACGATGGTCTTGTGGAGAAGCCTCTACTCGTCTAAGGGTCCCTTTGTCCTGCCTAGGATACACCTAGCCGGATCAGTGCCAACGAAAGCTCTCCCACTATCCTTCTTCCAAATGAAGAGCAATGTCGGAGCCATAGAACCACTTTCAATTCATAGCCAATACCTCTCCAAACCCTAGATGGCGCCTTCTCTCAAGTTGGGGAAAAGATGGACAAAGAATGTTGAAATCGGGGCTGAAATCGGCCTTAAATAAGGCTGGAATAGGGCATCCACACGCCCCTATGGATTCACAACACAGCCCGTGGAATTTCCACACGGGCGTGGATAATTTCCACACTCCTGTGTGGATTCTTTGGAATTCACTTTTCTCGGCCTGCAGTGAACAATACCTGCTATAATGAATTGCTACAATATCCTACTATCGTACCGGCCCGAAACACTCCCGAATCCATGTTTTCATCGAGGTAATGTAAACTGGTACACATTTACATCATAGGTCGCTTTGCATCTTCAACAATGGCTTCATCGGTGAAGATCTTGCTATTAATGCACAAGCCGGGATACTCGAATGTGACTGCCTTTGTGCCCTCCAAATCATTGTGCTAACTTGAATACACACGGAGGTTGGCACACATTCTGCATCTTGAGCCCGACTTATGTCTTCGCATTTAATCCTTCTCAAGATTTCCTCCAGGTGGTGCATTCACGATCTACATTGGCTTTTTTCTCTAACATTCGGCTTCACAAACCTATATGCATGAAAGTAACATAAATGCACACATTTTAGAGCTAAAACCTAATAAAAGTAATGCTCATCATAAGGAAAGAACACTTCGCATTCTTATCACACGCGAAGAAAGAAGCCAATGTAGATCGTGAACGCACTATTTGGAGAAAATCTTGAGAAGGTTCAAACGCGAAGACATAAGTCGGGTTTAAGATGCAAGAATGTATGCCAACCTCCTTCTATTCAAGTTAGCACGAGGGTTTGGAGGGACACAAGGACAGTCACATTCAAGTATCCCTGCTTGTGCATTAATAGCAAGATTTTCACCAATGAAGCCGTTTATTGAAGAAGCAAAGTGATCTACTACGTAAATGTGTGCCCGTTTACGTTACCTCGATGAAAGCATGGATTCGGGAGTGTTTCGGGCTAGTACTATTCACAGCCGGTAGAAAAAAGTGAAGTTCAGAGAATCCACATGGCCATGTGGAAATTATCCACGCCCGTGCGGAATTTCCACAGGCCCATGTGGAGAATCCACAGGGGCATGTGGAAGCCCGATTCCAGCCCTATTTAAAGCTGATTTCAGCCCCAATTTTAGCATTCTTTTCTCTATCTTTTCCCTAACTTGAGAGAGTGCTTCGGCTAGGGTTGTGAGAGATATTGGCAAGGGATTTTGAGAGGTTCTACGGCTTCAACATCGCACTCTAGTAGGAAGAAGGTTAGTGGGAGAGATTTCGTTGCCACAGATCCGGCGAGGTATATATTCTAGGCTGGACAAAGGGACCTTTGGAAGAGTCAAGGCTTCTCCACAAGACCATCGTCATGACTATCGAGGGGGTTTTCCATGAATTACTTGCTTTTACATTCGATTTCATTGTTGATTGTACTTAGATCCATGGAGAGCTAAACCCCCTAGTGGATACTTGGATTTGTGAAGCCTAGGATGTCTTTGTTTCATTAAACCTTTTATTATGCTTTCATTAATTGATGTTTTGTTTGAGTTCCAATCTTAAATGCTTGATTGATAGAATCCTCTCTTGGAGTGACACTAGGGTTGAGAATTCATATTGGTAACCCTGGTGAGTGAGTAACACACCACGAGGGTTAGACAAAGCTAGATTGGAGAGGGTCGAGAGGGTCAGTCAGGAGATAGCGGAGCGTCCCCTTTCCCCTCAGATGTGATTTATCCTACCTCTAATTCCTTGAGTTCTTTGCGGTCACAGTAGAGTGAATGGGCTAAGGGATAACCTTCCGCTAGGGCTTAGTTGCAGAGGCAACGGAGTGAAGCGTTGAAGTGATTTTAGCAACTAGGGCTTAATTGTGACTAGGGACCTCTCACGTGTACCAAAGGGTTAGGTCTATATCTAGGAAGAGGGTTTATCACTTGGAATCCCTAGAACTCCATGCGATTCGATCCGAGTGCGATGTGTTGAGATTATCCGATTTCTCCTACGGGACATGGTATAGAGTTAGTCACGGTTGTCCTTAGATTTGGGACCGTGTATTGAAGGATTTCCATGACTCATTAATGCAATAGTTAGGAGGCATAATAGTCGGTTTTACACTTGAAATGATTGTCCTAGGTGGAACAATATCCGAGTACCCCATTTATATCGATTGCCTTACCTCTCACTTGTACTTTTCTTTCTTGTTTCTTTTATTCTTGTTTACATTACATCTTGTCAACACAATCATTATTCATCTTCACCTGGTTAAGAAACAATTTAAGTATTTTTACTCCCTACTCCCTGTGGATACGATACCCACTCACCTGGGATTTTATTACTCAACAAACACATGCACTTACGGGACATACGCAAGGGGCGTTGTCACTAAACCTTTTAGTGAACTCTAAATTGAACAATTAAAGGTCTAAATTTTAGGCCTAACTCATTTCTCTTCATATCATTGGTCACTTTCATTACTAAAACTATTATATTTTTTTGACACACCCCTTGCGGGTGCGTACCACAAGTGCATGGGTTGTAGAAATAATAAACTAATCTGGTGAGTGGATAGTCGTATCCACAGGGAATAGTCTCAGAAACATAAGTATTACTATTTAACTATAGTGAAGATAATTTAAGAGTGGTGTGAACAATATCAATACAAATAGAAATAAAGTAAAGAAGAAAGCGACACAATAGAACAATAGGAGAGACAATTGATAGAAAATGGGGCAACTAGATATTGCTCACCCTAGGACTATTGCTTCAAGTGCAAGATAATCATTATGTCTCCTAACTGATGTCTAATGAGCCGTGGAAATCCTAAGACACACAGTCCCAAATCTAAGGTCAACCGTGACTAACCCTCACACTGTGCCTCGGCGGAAAGGGATACTCTCGACTCCTCACACTGTGTGGGGTTGCATGAAGATTTGTGAATTCCAAGTGATACACCCTATTCCCTAATATATATCTAACCCTTTGGTCCAGGTGAAAGAGCCCTAGTCACAATTAAGCACTAGCACTAAAGATTACTTCAACACTTCACTCTGTTGCTCACGTAACTAAGCCCCTGTGGAGTTTGTCTCTTAGCACTTCACTCTATTGTGACCGTAAAGAACTCTTGGAACATGGAGGTAAAATAAATCACATCGGAAGAAAAAGGAGACATTCTGCTACCTTGCAACTCACTCTCTCAACCCTCTCCAACCTAGCTTTGCCTAACCCTCATGGTGTGTCACTCATCCACAAGGATTACCAAGATAGATTCTCAACCCTAGTGTCACTCTAAGGGAAAATCAATTCAACCAGCATTCAAGGTTAGAACTCAATTAAAAACATCAATTAAAGAAACATAATGAAAGATCAATGAAAAAAAATTATCCTAGGGTTTTCAAGTCCAAGCACCCACTAGGGGTTTAGCTCTCCATGGAGCAAGATACAATCAATAATAAAATAGAATGTAAAAGCATGAAATCCATAAGTAAAACCCCTCGTAGTTTGTATCGATGATCTTGTAGAGTTGCCTCATCTTTCTCCAAGGGTTCCCTTGTCAAACCAAGGACACACCTCGCCGAATCGATGCCGATGAAAGCTCCCCCAATAACTATCTTCCAAAGGAATGGGGTGTTGATAAACGCCTAAATGTATGTATTTTATATGTATTAATCGTGTATTATTTGTGAACATGTTAATGAATTGATGCCCGTTTTATGTCTAAATTGGTTATTTCGGTGTTGCAGGTCTTAAATGAGTCAAACGATGCTCAAAAATCTAAATCGGATGAATTCGACATCAAAAACGGCATTTTTGGGGTCCCGGCACTGTAGCGGAACTGTAGCAGGTCATTGTTCTTGCTGCGGGCATTTGGCTGGGAGTTTCACGGGCTCCATGCGCCCGCATGGATGCCCGTGAGGTTTGCTGGAAAATCTCAAGGCTCGGTACTATAGCAAAAACACTGTAGCACAAATACTGTAGTAAATTACTGTAGCTGAGTACCGTAGCACCGACATGTTTTCTGGGCATTTGGCTGTGAGCTTCACGGGCTCCATGCGCCCGCATGGAGCCCGCATGGACTGACGGGATTTAAATAGAACATGATTTTTCTAGGGCAAAGGGAGAGCTTTTTTTGGGGAGTTTTTTTCTCTTGGGCCTCTAGGGGCCGCCCGCCCCACTCTTCCCACCGGCGATCTCATCGCAAGGCTTCACCAAGAGGGAGACAAACTTTGAAGGAGAAGATAGGGAGAAGATCCTAGGTATCAAAAGTATCATTTGAGGGAGATCTCTTCAAATCTTCAAGATCTTCACCATCTAAGGGGATCTAAAGCTAGAGGGAGTAGTTCTTACTTCTTTTTCATCTTTATTTGTTCCTTGGATTTGTATGAGTGGTCCTCTTTCATGAGGCACTAACTTATTTGTGATTTGGATATGATGAACTCTAGGGTTGATTGTTTGTAATTTGGATGATCATCTTTATTGATGTATTGTTGGATGTTGTATTTCTTTTATGGAAACTTGTAGTTTGTGGTTCAAGTCTTGTGTACTTTGATGTGTTGATTTGCATGAGAACTCTGTATTTCAACTTCTAGGTTGTACTTGGTTGCGTGACCATCGCCCTTGTACTAGACACACTTGGCTTGGAAGGGATCCATGTACAAATACACCATGACCATCGGGTATTTTTGTACCCTCCAAAGAATTAGGGTTGGACCTAGTTTGAGTATCGACCTCGATTAGAGATTTCCCGAGTGTAATGCAATCATACGAGGATTTGGGCGGAAGCGATTCGACCCAATACTTGTATGGGATTAGGGTTTAATTGCCGTGACCATCGGGTTGAGCTAATTTAGGATTCTCTTGGCCCAACTACCATCTCGCATTTCATCCTAAATTCAGGACCCTAATGACAACCCTAGGGGGATTCGTTGTCCAAATCACTCTCTTCACTGCTTGATTCTCCCTTGAGTTCGTATTGTGTGTAGTAGTTCCCCGGATTTCATTGTAGTTAATTCTTTCTCTTTTTATAATTACTATTCATCTTCGGAGTGTTAGGCTAGGAAATAGAGCGAAAGGGAAGTAATAGTAGCTCCTTGGGCCCGGGGAATACGACCCTCTCGTGCTCGCACGAGAGGTATTACTTGACGACTCCGTGCACTTGCGGATCTCTCACCAGGTGTCAAAGGTCGTAGAACTACTCCAAAG
>NC_052472.1:8258431-8392807 GCF_009730915.1 Dioscorea cayenensis subsp. rotundata | reverse complement strand
GGTTCATCCAAATCCAAAACACAACAATAAGTTAATCCCTCATGACAAGGGATACTTATACAACATACAAGGAAAAGAAAGACAATAAAGAAGCAAGAAAACTCCCTCTCGATCTTGATCTCCTTGAATCGATGAAGCTTCGAATGATGATGCAATGGTGGTCTAGATCTTCAATCCAACTCCTTCTCCTATGCTCCTCTCCCTCTTGGTGATGATGTGTGCTCGTTTCCCACAAGGATCGTCGCCGGAAGATGGCCGGAAGGCCTCAAGAGTGTGTGGTGGCGGCGGCCCAAGAGGCCAAGAAGAAGTCTAGCCTAAAAGTCCCCAATCTTTCTCCAAAAATCCCTCTATATACCACTCATCATGCCCCCTTGATGGCCTCCATCCCGAGTGCTATACCACTCCCTATAGCCCCCATCATGAGTGCTATACCAAGTGCTATACCACTCCCTATAGCCTCCATCCTGAGTGCTATACCACTCGCTATGGAGCTCAACATTGACACTATTTGGGGTAGGCAAACTCCATCAAGTAAATATCTTCTATTATAGTTACAGTGATTATCCCGGGCTCTATACCGGGCAGCATTGAGGCCGTATGCCATGATCCAAATCCTGACTTGAAACTCTCCCGGTGCTACAGTGACAGCTACAGTAATCTTGCTACAGTGTCGATGCTACAGTACTTCCATCTACAGTACTACGCCCTTGTTTTCTTCTCTTTTTCACCCGAATCATATCCTCGTGTCATCCATGGTGTTCCCGTGCCCTGCAAAGCAAATAACACACGATTAAGCACAAAACGGGCATCAATTCTAATGAAAATACATGCTAGAGGTAACAAATACATACACTCAAATACGTACATTTAGACACTTATCAAGTATCCACACGCCTTGTACTATAATAGATTACTATAGCACTATAGCATAGATACTACATCACTCCGACAAAAAGGTACACGTGCATCCATATTGTCATGTAGAGCCCCGACTTTTGGTTATAAAAGGTCGTGTGTAGCTAGAGTTTGGAGAGGAGGTCTTTTCACTCAAAGGAGCATTTCTTCATCAACTTTTATCGATTTTTCCTTCATCATAGCTACTAGGGGTGTGTCCTAGCCTTATTGGAGAGATTCTTGAAAATATTGAACTAGCTCTTGAAAACCATCGACACGGATATAAAAGGGGTTTTCTTTATAGATTTCGTGTTCTTTTATTCTTTGATTGATTGGATATTGTATTTCTCCATGGAGAAATAAACCCCTAGTAGGTACTTGGACATGTGTACATTAGGATTCAATCTTGTATCGACTTTTATTGTGTTTCCTTTAATTAAGTTTTCTTGTTGAGTTTCAATCTTGTGTTCTTATTGTCATGAAATCCCTATTTGCTATATTTAGGTTTAGTGCATGTTCTAATCGCCTTAGTAATGAGAGAAATCACCGCTAGTATTATATTCACTGAGATTGAAGATGGTTGCGAGGGGTGAGCCACGAGATAGCAGAGAGTCACTTTTTTTCTTCCGATATGATTTTTCTTACCTTCATATTCCAAGAGCTCTTAACAATCATATGTGGTATGAGGTAATTGGATTAAAATAATATGGATTACGATGAAGAAACAATTAAAGCATTAAGATCTACAACCAATGTCAAAATAGAATAAAATCCTAGAGTTCAACTATACCCAAGCATCTACAAAATTAGCTCTCCAATAATTGAGAGCAAGCATCCAAACAACAAGACACAATGAGAATCAAAAAGACATGATTGTCGAAAATTGCCCAAAGACCTTCCACAAACACAGTCAAGCTAATCATGATGGCTACAATCTTTCTTGTCTCTAATAGGTGGCCTAAATCTCCCTTTTGAATCCCCTCCAAAGCCTTGGAAATCAGCCCCCTTTCTTACCCTAAGCTTCATCTCCGAATAGAACAAAAGATGACCTATAAACCCTCGTTAAGTATATATTTATACTGTGCCACTTACAAGCTGCTTAGGAGAGTAAGAATATGGCCATAAGGAGCTGGGTTTGATGAGTTGAGAGCTTTATGGGATCACTTAGGATCGTAAGTCCTATCCGTAAGGTCTTCAGTATGGTGT
Organism: Dioscorea cayenensis subsp. rotundata; assembly: GCF_009730915.1. Taxonomy (NCBI): domain Eukaryota; kingdom Viridiplantae; phylum Streptophyta; class Magnoliopsida; order Dioscoreales; family Dioscoreaceae; genus Dioscorea; species Dioscorea cayenensis. Next base: position 8,390,707 of record NC_052472.1, on the reverse strand, counting down.
TATGGTCCATCTTATGACCGTAAGCGCTTGATTGTAAACTTCTTTGTTTGCCCTTTGTGACCATCCTTCATAAGCGCTGGACCGTAGACTTCTATGTTTTCCCTTTGCGACCACCCTTACAAGCATATTCTATGCTCAAAAGCTCATTTGGATGATCCTTGTGGTCTGACTTAGGAGTGTAATTCCTGCCCATAAGTTCTTTTGAATGTCTTTATGTTCCCTCTTACGGGTATAAGTATGCTCGCAAGGTTCTCTAGAAGTGGCTTATGGCCATAGCCTATTTTTACCACAAGATGGCTTTGATTGGTTAAATTTTTCTCCCTTGTTAGGCCAATTACTTCCCTCAAAATAACACTTTAGATAATGACCATTTACCTTATGAGTGCCTTTTTCGGGGTAAGTTATCTCCAAGGCGCTGTAGGGAAATACTTGCGTTACTACGAACGGTCCTAACCATCTGGATTTCAATTTACCAGGAAATAACCTTAGTCTTGAATTAAAAAGGAGGACCTGGTCCCCTTCTTCAAACTTCTTATTACGTTTAAGGTATTGACCATGGTATCTCTTTGTGCGCTCTTTGTAGATCTCCGCATTTTCATAGGCAGTTGTCCTCCATTCTTTATGATCTCGAAGTTGCAATTTTCTCTTTCTTCATATGAGATGAATGTCAAGGTTCAAGCTTTTTATTGCCCAATATGCCCTATGTTCCAGTTCTATAGGGAGGTGACATGCTTTTCCATATACTAATTTATATGGTGAATTTCCTATAGGTGTTTTAAATGTGGTTCTGTACGCGCATAAGGCATCATCTAATTTATCCGACTAGTCCCTCTGATGGTGAAATATGGTCATTTCAAAAATTTTCTTCAACTGTCAATTAGATACCTCGACTTGCCCATTTGTTTGTGGATGATAAGGGGTAGCTAGTCTATGCGTAACTCCGTACCTCCTCAAGGTTTTCATAAGCTTATCATTGTAAAAATGTGTACCCCTATCACTTAATATCTTCCTTGGTGCTCCAAATCTGGAGAACAATTTCTTTAAGAAATTAATCATGACCCTAGCATCATTTGTCGGGAGCTTGTGCCTCTACCCATTTGGAAACATATAATCAACTGTGACCAAAATAAACTTGTTACCAAATGATGCAAGAAATGGTCCTATAAAATCAATACCCCACACATCGAAGATTTCACATATAAGAATAAAATTTTGGGGTATTTCATCTCTGTGAGAAAGATTACCTATGTGTTGGCAGTTATCACAATTCAGTACATACCAGTTTCTGTCTTGGAAGATTGTGGGCCAATAAAAACCTAATTCTAGGACCTTGGTAGTTATTTGATTTGTGCTAAAATCCCTTTAGCTAGTCAACATATGAGAATATCCCATCCTTCGAATCATGGTACACATCTTCTAATAATCTGGTCTACACAGATTATAAACAATAATGGGTCTTCCCACACATAGTGCTTAAGGTCCTCGAAGAACTTCTAAGAATTGGTCCATATCTCTTACCGTATTGAATCTGTACAAGCGTTCTTCAAGGAAGGCATCATCAATGTCTCCATATTTTAATAATTTCTTTCTGGAAACCTCTAGCCTAGATAGGTGGTCTACAGCTAAGTTCTTCGAACCTCGTTTGTTCTTGATCTCCACATTGAATTCATACAAGAGTAAGATCCACTTGATAAGACGTGGTTTAACATCAGTCTTACTCATGAGATACCTGAGTGTGGAGTGATCAGTGTAGACCACAACTTTTGAATGTACTAGATTAGCAAAAATTTGTCGAAGGTGAAGACTATTGCTAGCAGTTCCTTTTCAGTGGTGTTGTGATTTTCTTGCTCATCATTCAAGGTTTTGCTCAGATAGTAGATGGGATGAAAATACTTATCCTTCCGCTAACCCAATACTGCTCTAACTGCAAAGTCACTGCCATGGCACATCAACTCGAATGGCAAATTCCAATCCAGGGCAATCCTGATTGGAGCTTGCACTAGTTTATCTTTTAATGTTTTGAATGCTGTCGTGCATGCATGGTCAAAGTGAAATGGCGCATCTTTCTCTAATAGTTTGGTAAATGGTTAGTAATCTCTAAGAAGTCTTTAATAAACCTTCTGTAAAATCCTGCATATCCCACAAAACTATGAATTGCCTTGACTGATGTGGGTGGTGGAAGCTTCTTGATTGTAGCAACTTTAGACTTATCCCACCTCAATCCTTTTTCCTTGAAATTTTGTATCCCAACATGATACCCTCCGGGACCATGTAGTGGCATTTCTCCGAACTAAGTACAAGGTTAGTCTTCTCACATCTTACTAATACTCATTTTATATTCCAAATACAGAGAAATTATAAGTAAATACCTCCATTGTGTTTTCCATTATATCCTCAAATACTGCCATCATGCATCTCTAAAAGTTCACAGGGGCATTACACAATCCGAAAGGCATCCAGCGGTATGCAAAAGTCTCATATGTGTAGGTAAATGTGGTCTTTTCTTGGTCTTCCGATGTGATGAGAATATGAAAATATCCTAAAAATCCATCTAAAGAGCAATAATGTGAGTGCCCTGCTAACCTTTCCAGCATCTAGTTGACATACCTCTTGCATGGTGTATTGTAAGTACACGGGTGTCGAGGTAATAAAGTACCTAATGGGTGGGTAGTTGAATCCACAAGGAACGGAAGTATTAGTAATGTCTAATTCTAAGTTATCTAGTTAGAATCAAGAATATAATGAAATGAATTTAATCACGAGAAATATGAATATCACAAGCAAACAATAAAGAGTAAAATTGAGGGAAGTCTTAATCAATGAAAGTGAGGTACCTGAGTAATGCTTCCCCTAGGATTTAACATTAAGCGCAAGATTCACAAAGTATTTCTAAACTGAGTTAATCAAGGTGAGGAAATCTAAGAATAATTGGTCTATGTCACTAGATCATCGATACTAGTCCTCTACGAGGTCCCGGTAGAGAAATCGCTCAATCTCAACACCTCACACCATATATGAACACAATAGACTCTAGGGATTAATAAGAGTACATCCAATTCCTAAGGATATATCAACCCTACTTCTAGGTGAAATGTCCCTAACGCCCTATAAAGTCCTTGTGGAGAAATCTCTCAATCTCAGCACCTCACACCAAATATAGTTGCATAAAGCCTAGGGAATATGAAGATAGAATGTACTAATCGGAGGGGAAAGTGGACACTCCACTATCTCATGACTCACCCTCTCAACCCTCTTCAATCTTGATGTTCTAGCCATAATGGAGACCTCTCTCTCACCAAGGCAAACAAATCATGCATACCAATCAACCATAAAATCAATAAGGCAAGCAAGTAATAAAAAAGGCAAGATTGAAACTCAATTAAAGTCAGATTTAATAGAAAACACAAAGTAAATCAATACAAAGAATGAAATCCTAAGGTTCACATGCCCAAGTACCTTCTAAGGTTTAACTCTCCATGGAGCAAGTTGCAAAAAAAATAATTCAATATAAATAAATGTAAACCATGGAATAAAACCACGTTGAATTTGTGATGATGGCATCGATGGGTCGTTCAACATCTTGAAGGATTCCTCTCAAAAGCTAAGTCACCGATGGCTTCCTCAATGCTATGACAAAGAAAGAATCCATCAAAGTTGGTGAAGAATGCCCCCCAAATTTCGCAAAGACCTCTTCTTCAAAACCCTAGCCGTTTTGCCTCTCAAAATCCATGAAAAAACCTCCCAAAGAATAGGGCATATTGGCCTTCTAAACTCAAAAACTCGTGCCTCTCACATGCCTCCATGTGCCCATCTGGGCTGCAGAATTGCCCACATGACTGGGTGGAATTTTCACCCAGTCATGTAAACAGTGTTTTTCTACATTACTACCACAGCAATCTGCTACAACACTTTTGCTATAGTGCTCCTCATGAACAAGGCTCCAACATTCTTCTCATGAGTACACATGGATGGGCACACGTCTATGTGGTAGGTTATGAGGCTTTTTGTGGTCTAATCATCATTAGGAAGACTCTTAAGGTCTTCACACAAGTTGGGACATAGGAGTGTGACTACCTTTGTGCCTTTCCCAAGTCAGCATCTAGCTTGAATTCTCTTGGAAGTTGGCACACGCCCTCTTGTGCATGAGCTTCGTTATGTTTTGATCCTTATGTTGCACAAAAGACTCTGAAAATGTGCCTTCATAACCTATCTTTGCTTTCTTTTCTTCTCTAAAGGCCTTCACAACTCTATTTACACAAAGGAACACCAAATACAATTTATAAGACATAAAACATAATAAAAAATGATGCTTAATGCATGTAAAACATATAAATAAATATGTTCATTCAAGCACTTATCATTGGTCTATGAATCGCAGAGGAAAGTGGTCCTTTCTAGTGGCGTCATTCAATTTCCTTTAATCGATGCATATCCGCCATCCTACAACTGTTCTAGTGGGTATGAGCTAGTTCTTATCGTTGGTAATTACTCTCATCCCTCTTTCTTTGGTATCACTTGTACAAGACTCACCCATGCATTATCTGAAATCAGATAAATAATACATGCATCTAGAAGTTTCATTACCTCAGCCTTTATTACTTTCTTCATATTTGGATTCAGCCTTCGTTGAGGTCAGGCGGAGGGTCTATGACCATATTCCATCAAGATCTTATGGGTGCAAAAGGATGACTAATTTCCTTGATGTTTGATATTTTTCAAGCAATGGCTCTCTTATACTTTCGTAAAACCTCCAATAGCTATTTCTTTTGTTCCATAGCCAATCCTACTACAATAATCACTAGGAGGCATGATTCTTCTTCCAAAAATGCATACTCCAAGTGATCTAGTAATATCTTTAATTCTAGGTTCGATGGCTCCTCAATAGATGGTTTGAGTTGATTATTAATGTTCAATGTAACTCGGTGATGTTCTCTTCTTCCTTAGGTGCCTGATCATCATTAACATCATTGTCTAGCTCATACGCCTAGGTTTCCTCTTTGTTGATGCCTTTCATTTGCAAACTGTTAATTCCCAAAGAATTTTTTATGGTACTGCTCACTGTTCTCTCTTCTGATTCCCTTGTCTTCATGAACTAATCGAACATTTCCTGCTAAGCTGTCTCTTCATACTGCCCAAAGCAAATGTTGAATATAGGTCCTGGCTCAATTGCATTGATGTATTGCACATAAGACTTCTTCATTACATAGTGTTCAATCTACTGATCAAGCAGGGCTAGTACTCTCTCCAACAGACCCTTTATACCTGCCATGAAAATAAAGTTGTTCACTATATTGTGTAGTAATGATAGACACACGTGGTAAACTGAATTGACTTAAGTAAATACAAAAAAGATTAAATGGCTAAAACACTAAGCTACAAGTTTTCCTAGAATCTCTCGACTATGTTCCCTGGGAACAGCACCAAAAACTTGATAGACGGCTTATGGGTGTGTTAATTATGTAAATATATGAGCATGCAAGTATGCACTTAATATTATAATTGGTCCATTATACTACAAGTGTAAGGGTCATCAAGTAATATCTCGTGGGTAAATACAAAGGTAGTATTTCCCAAAGGATAATGAGAGGCTCCTAGTACTTCCTTTTCACATAATCAATAGCCTAATGGTTTATGCTCTTTCTTTAGTTTACTTGTACAACACTATTAAATAATACAATTGGAGATGACATTAAGCACACCTACAAGGAGTTGTACCATAAGTATCTTGATTATTAATTATGATAGGTAATAAGTGTTAATTATGCTCTAAGTTCGAACTGGGGAGATTCAAAGGCCTACTAGACCCAATAAGCCATGGTGACTAAGTCTAAACCACTAGGAACTGAAGATTAAATCTCTTCCACCTTAGCCTCCTAGGTTTGACTTAAGTGTGGGAATCCCACGAGAAGAGACCAATCAGACCCTAAGCCTAAGGGACAATTAATCCCTAATCCAAAAACATAGCTATGCCTAACCACTTTGAACATGCATAGATCTATCTTGGCATGGGCGTCATCAACATCGGGGCTTATCCTCCTCATCCACATCAACATGTAACAATCAATTAATAGCATTCAATAATTACAAAAGCTAGAACAATTTGTATTAATCAATCAAGATTCATAAATAATAAATGATGGACCTAGACATACAATTCCCTTAAATTAGGTTCTTATGAATCATAACAAGCAAAACATCAAAGCACAAGAGAAACAAAAGAATAAATAAAGAATAAATTAACTTTTAATGTATTCCTAGACCAACTCACTCCAATAATTCCATGAAGGTTGGGGATTAGAGGATCCCAAGATTGTCCGAATGACATGTGTCATGCACTCCCCTCTGATGATGATCTTTGAAGTGCCTGTCACGCTCGATCTTCTTTGATGATGCTCATTGACGTACTCTTGAGAAATCTGCTAGAATATGTTGGAATATAGAAAAAACACCATCTCCCACCACTCAGAACTCTAGAAATCCGACCGCCCTAGGTTATTCGGCAAAAAACTATCTCTGAATTTAGAGAATACTGGGGTATTTATAGTAATCGGCTCCACCACTGCCTCACTACGAGTGTTGTGATGCTTGTTGTGAGTAAGTTGTTGCTTGGGCTCCAAGTCACGTCCTAACACAGTCTTTGGGCATTATGTATCTTGACAACGGCCATTATGGACTTCACAACAGCTGTTGTGAGGCCATTATGGCTTCTATGTTGCTACTAGTGAGCTCATGCTGCCACAGCTTAATCACGGCAGTGCTAATTATAGCCAACATGTGTTGTGAGTTGCCATAACACCGTTGTGAGTCATGGTACAACCTTGATTAAACAACTTGCTTCATTTTGCTTTAAAACATTCTCGAATTGCTTTTTTCTATCTAAAATAGAAATAAAAGTCATTGTGAACAAAAGAATGAAATTTCATACTAATGAGATGCTAAATAAGTAAAATTTCATGCTAAATGTAGTGTAAATGATATAGAAAATATAATCAGTTTAGCACTTATCACCCACCTTGTAGGGAAACAAAATAACACAAGCATGGAAACAAGCCGGTTCTCACACTTCGTGTTGATGTTAAATGTTGATTGGTCATATTCACTTGGGTTTGATAAAAGATTCTTTGATGATTTAACTTGACTAGGCATATATTGTCGTGGAAAGGTTAACCTATTTGCATTAGTAGTTCAATTTTGGTATTACTTCATTGATTTCTATCGTAAATGATTTATACCATATTTTAATCTTGTTCAAATATTAAAGTACTATTCATAGTCCGAATCAAATGCTAATGGTTTTATGCTATTAATGTCTTTCGTTTCTTCCAGTATCGACATGTACTTTGAAAAGGCTTTCCATGGTATTGAAATATATGATTTGATTACAGAAAAGTTGACTAAAGTTTTATTAAAATTGTTGAATGAATTCTATACTTATCCTTGTCCATTTTCAAGATCGTGAAGGTATTCAGCCAAATGAATAATCTACTTTTCATAGTCACAATGTCACACCCCGTCCCGCGGGTCTCACACATGACATACTGCCATGAGAACCCAGGGAAGGTCCAACACTACCTCAACCCTAGATCAATGTAAGGCTAACATATTTCCTATACAGAACCACTATAACAACAAGAAACATTTATACAAATTAATAAACACAAATATTCCTACACATACTCATCACTTTAATACAAGATATGATACATAGATAATTGACACGTGTCCGAATATGTGTGTAAACCGCAAGTGCACGGGTGTCGAAGTAATAATTACCCCGGTGAGTGGGTAGTCGAATCCACAGGGAACATGGCTACTAGTACTAACTTCTTCTCTGTTTTCTAACCTAATGATAAATGGAAAGGTGTGGTGATCTAATGTGCGAAGAAATGAATACCGGAGACAAATATGCAAGGATAAAATGGATGGAGATCTCAATCAGTAAAAGTGGGGTATTCGAGCAATGCTCCCCCTAGGATTCAGGTATTAGGTACCGAATAAGCAAAGTGTTTCTATGATGAGTAAGTTAAGTCGTGGAAATCCTAATATAATCGGATCCGGCCTCCCGATCACCGATACTAGTCCCCTACGAGGTCCCGGTGGAGAAATCGCTCAATCTCAACACCTCACACCACATATGGCTGCAAAGCACTCTAGGGATTCCAAGAGTTGTATCTGATTCCTAAAGATTGAACCAACCCTAATTCCCGGAGAAGGATCCTAACCCCCTACAAGGTCTCGGCGGAGAAATCTCTCAATCTCACGCCTCACACCAAATATGGTTGCATAGAGCTTAAGGAACGGAGATAGAATACACTCAATCGGAAGGGAGAGGGGACACTCCTCTATCTCATGACTCACCCTCTCAACCCTCTTTAACCTTGAAGTTCTAACTCTAATGGAGACCTCTCTCACATCAAAGTAACAAATCATGCAAATCCAATCAACCACAAGGATTAATTAAACAAGCAAGCAATGAGAATACAAGATTAAAACTTAATCAAACTCGGATTAAATAGAAACACTAAGCAAATCCACAAAAGATGAGAATCCTAGGGTTCACAAGCCCAAATACCCTCTAGAGTTTTAGCTCTCCATGGAGCAACATACAAAACACACCATCAATGAATGAAAGTACATTAAAACCATAGAAATAAACCCCCTTATATATGAACTGATGGCCTTGATGGAGAGCTTCGACGTCTTGAAGGACCCACTCCGAAGCTAGGTTCACCGGTGGCTTCCTTGATGCTATGACGGAGGAGGAATCGATCAAAGTTGGTGACGAAGTGCCTCCAAAGCCGCAAAGACCTCCTCTCCAAACCCTAGCCGTCTCACCCCTCAAGAGCCGCACAAAAGATGAGAAAGAATAGGGCAAAACGGCTATTTATAGGCCTTAGATCGCGTCTGTCACGTGCCCTCACGCACCCGTGTGGATTTTCCACGCGGCCGCGTGGGCTGCAGAAATTTCCATGCGGGCGCGTGGAACTTCCACGCGGCCGCGTAAACAGTAATTTTGCTACAACACTACTACAGTGAAATTGCTACAGTACTTTTCACAAAACGCGATCCGAACACTCTTCTCTTAAGGCCACATGTCCGGGCACACGTCCATGTGGTAGGCTATAAAACTTTTCTTCATCGACGTATCTTTGAGAGGTCTTGCAATCTTCACAAAGAGAAGGAATATGAAGATGTGGCTGCCTTTGTGCCGTTCCAAATAGTGAATTGACTTGAATCTTCTTGGAAGTTGGCACACATCTCCACGTTTATGAACTGCTCTCGTGTCTTGATCCTTGAATTGAACATGAACTCCCAACATTGTGTCTTTATAGCCTATCGTTGCTTCCTTTTTACTCTTCAAGGCATTCACAACCTATATGCATAAAAGAACACCAAATACACAATATGAGACATAAACCACTGTAAAAATGATGCTCAATGCATGTAAAACATATATAAAAATATGTCTACTCAAGCACTTATCAATAATCATAACATAGAAAGTTATAACACAAGGATACCATCCCCCAAACACTGGGTATGACTGTCATACATCACATTATCCAAACTAACACATATAGTAATATCCAAGGAAACTAGAACAAAATATGAAGGTATAACTTCCTAGTGGATCCGTCTAATACATGCCAAAGTATTTAAGCATCATACACAGCTTAAGAAAACACAAACTGCTATGCCAAGCACTTCACACTTCTATCCCGCTACTGTGCTATCACTTGGGAGGGAAAAGAAGAGGGGATGAGTAACTAGGTTACTGAGTGAGTGGCTAAACATGGAGCTATAGCTCATACATTATAGAAAAAAAATAAAATGTCAAAAATATATTTCAAATCCTCAAAATATTCAATATACTTCGAATGTCAAGTATAAAGTAAGAAATAAAATTTACAATAATGAAATGCTTGATAAAGCTCTCTAAATGATCATGAAATCCACATGAGTAAGAAATAAAAAATCCATACATTTGTTTAGTAACTCATAGTCCAAAAAGTATATAAATCATCAGTTAAAACAATCAAATATATCATAAATAGTCTCGAAAACCCTTCCTCACTAACTGTGGTCGCGGTTAGGTCAGGAGCCACCAAGATGCGCATATCTTGGCATTGACCGGTGGGAAGTTCGTGTGGTGACTCTGAACAACCCAACTATATCCAAGTGAAGACTCTACGCTCCCACCCGAAATGGCATAACCTATTTGACGATATTCCACACCACCTCTAAACAGGTCGGCCCGTGGAAACCATCAACTTCTTACTGCAGTTAGTACTAGAGCTTGGCTCCCATGTCACCATCAAAACATTTAAGTAGCAATCCAGCCTGTAGGCTCAGTATATACATCAATAAGAAAGCATAAATCTCACAGAGAGATCACAAGTGTTCACAAATGCCAATCTCACTCCAAGAGTGGATAACTTGCTCATAACAATTTCAATGAAACCATTTTCATCAAGAATATCACACGAGAGTTTTCTTTAAAAATATATATACACTTCAAACATGTCATCATCATGATAAGATTCAATTTGTTTTACACAAAGCTTTTGGTCATCATAAAAAGAACACCAATCTTCTTGAAAAAAATACACAATTCAAAACATATCTTTCAAAACATATAATTTTCAAATGACAATAATATATATATATATATATTTATGATCTTTAGTAAAAACATCATGAAGTACGTCAAATCATAAATCATCATGAATTCTAAATCCCATGGAAAACATTTGATGAGTTTTAAAGATGGAAAACTTATCATTCAAAGGCAATAAATTTATATATTCAAGAATATACATGATATATAGTCCATGATTTAATAAAATCACACTAACAAACTTGGCGAGCTAAAACCTTCCAAGGATACTTGTATACAATATCTTTTCCTTTTCTTGAAGCTTCACCTTCTAGAAGCAATTATATAATAAACAAAAGCAAGAATCATTAACAACAATATAACCAATTAAAAAGAAGGAAAATGTGCTCAAAATAGGAAGAAATTGCTTCTAGGGTTTGCTAAGCACTCTAACAAGAACATCTAGCAAGAATGGAAACTATAACAACCCTCCAAAAACAACAAGAAGAAGGAAAAGAACTCAACCTGGTTTGGTGCTACGGTAACCCGAACCTAGGAGATGAAAGATCTCTCCCAATCTTTCACTAAGGGCCTGTTTGGTTTGATGTAAGTGGGTGTGATGTAAAATGTTTTACTTGTAAAAGTTACTTTTTGGTGTTTGGTTTGCTGCAAAACCATCACTTACATGTAAAATAATTTACATGAAAGACCCATTTTGCAGCATTTCAACTTAGAGCCAATTTGGCTGTAAGTTGAAATTCTGCAAAACTTATCCCTTATCCTTACTCTCTTCTATGTATGCAATCCTTTTTAATTCCTAATCCGACAGAGACATCGTCTCATTTAAGCATCTCCTCAGTCCTCGCCCATCCAACGAGCTCCGACAAGCCATCACTCCCCGTCGATGACATCGCCGGAGACGAGAACCCCTCTTCTATCTCCTTCACCTGATCTTTTCTCCCTTGGCCCAGATCTAATCTTTCTCTTTTTCATCCTTACAAACCTCAGATCATCGATGTTTCGTCCATCCTCTTCTTCATCCTCACTGCGTGCTGAGAGAGGAGTGCACACCGGCATACATAGATGGAGTGAGAGCTCGCCATGGAGGGCGGTAGGTATGTGGCCTCTGCTTAGAGGCTATGGATGATGAGAGCTCACCATGGAGGATGGTCTCACTCGACATGCTATTATTCATGATGCCTTCCTATCGGCCGGACCTCCGCCGGATCAAGAATAACATCTCATTTCATTTGTTTATTTTTGGATTATTATGGTTATGGTTTGTTTTTTGTATTTTTTTAAAGCAAATTCATGAAATTTGGCAATTGTATAAATTTTTGCAATTATCTGAAAGAGAAAAGTATATGAAGAATTCTTTGAATTTTACTATTTTGATGTATTTCTAAGATTTCAAGAGGGAAAACAAGGGGTACTAATCCTTAATTAATAAAATTGATATAATCCATTAACTTAGATTGGATAAATAATTTAAATAAATAAAATCCATTAACTTAAATCCATTTAAATAAATATAATCCATTAACTTAAATAAATAAAATAAATTTTAAATAAAATTATTAAATATATTGAATTATGAAAAAAGGGGTAATTTTACCACTTACTTTACATGATAATTTTAACCTATAACTTACATCAAACCAAACACTTAAAAAGTAAATGCAGCATTTTCATTAACAGACAACCAAACAAACATGATGTAAGTTAAAATACAGTAATTTTAGTTACATGTAATTTGACTTACACTGTAATTTACAATGCAGGTAACCAAACAACCCCTAAATCAAGGTTTTACAACTCCAATCTTCTTCTAAACTTTAAATCCATGGAAAATCCAAGATTTTCCACCATAAAACAAAAAGAATTTGGTAACAAGAGCAAGGGAAAGAAGAAGATGGAAAACTCACCTCCAAGCTTCACCTAATACCATAGAAGCTATACAAATCAATACAATTATTCCTCCCGAGCTTTATAATCAAAGAAGAAGAAAAAGAGACAAGAATCAAGCTCTCACATGGGTTCACAACCCACCCTAACCATACCTATTCAAGGAAGAGAGAAAAAGCAAAAATAGAATGGAGGCTTACCTTGATCCAAGGAATGAGCAATTCAATGATCCAAAGAATTAAGCTCAAAAATCTTGTCTAAATCAGTCCTTCAACCTCAAGGAATGATGGAGGAAGAGAGGAGGAGGGAATGGGAGGGTTTGAGAGAAGAAAAATGAAGAAAAAGAGTTAAAATGGGGTTTATAACAACAAAAACGCGTGTGTGCGGGCTCATGTGCGGCCCCGCACACCCTAAGCAGATGGCTGGGCAGGTCGGTGGGCAGCCCGCACATCAGACCGTACATCCCTTTGCTTAGGGTGTGCGGCCACTTGTGCAGCCGCATAGGAGCCTGCACAGTTACCAGAAGGGGCTGTGCGGCCTGTGCACAGCCCGAGCAAGTTTTGTGTGGCCTGTGCATAGCCTACGCACCCAAAATGACCCTCAAAAAGAGCCCTCAAACACTCGACAAATGCCTCCAAAAGCTCAGCAAGAAGTCTTAAACAAAAGACAATTAGAAAATAACAGAAATAACAAAGATAACCAAGTAACAAACAAGGGAAAAAGAAGACCGAATTATCACACATAATGTATTTGATACTTGATTTGATGTTATCTTGGTGACATTTAAGATGGCTAGCCACATTAGAGGTTCCTATGGACCGACCTATAATGAGGCGATGTGGATGAATATTGACCACATTTAATAGGCACGTAGAGAACTTAGTGGAGAGGTAAAGAGTTAGAGGGAAACGTCTATATGACCTAAGATACTGTGGGTCACTACATGAGTGGACTTAGTGGCTAACACTAATGAAGGACACATATTTTAATATATACTTAAAAGTACAACCTTGGTGGTTCCTAACTTGGTCGCACAACGGCTAAGTTTTGGGATGATTGTATTGGCAACCCCAAAGATTAAGTTTTTATACGCAGGCCTTGAACTTTATTTACTATATATATATGATAGATGCTTTATGATGTGTTTGAATATGTAAATATAAATATGTGAATAATATTACAATTAGTTCTTTAATACCGCAAGTGTCTGGGTTGTCAAATAATACCTCATGGTGAGCACAAGGGTTGTATTTCCGTAGGAACCTCTTGGCAACTAGGTCTAAATCACTAGGAACTTAAGGTGGCATCTCTTCCTACCCCAACCTCTTATTTTGCCTTAAGTACAAGAACTCCTCTAGAAAGGACAAATCAAAACCTAAGCCTAAGGAGGAATCGATCGCTAATCTAGATATCTACCAATACCTAACCTCTTAAAGCATGCATAGATCTAACAGAGCATTGGTCTCCTACTATGGGGCCATATCTTCCTCATCCACATTAAAAAGAATATCATTCAAGCAAACATGTAATGATTCACATAAACTAGAAAGATTTTTTGAATATATCTATCGAGGTTCATATATAATAATTAGAATACCTAGACATGAAATTCCCCTTCAAATTGGGGTCCTCTAATGGATGTAAAAGAATATAAATCAATTAATAGCAATCATCCATAGGAGAGTATATCAAAAGAAATCCTAGACTAATTCCCTCAAATAGGTCTGGCAAGGTTGAGGGTGAACGGATCCCAAAATTGATAAGATGATGCCGAACGCCTTCACATGTCATCCTCTAACGATGATCATTGGATTATCCTTGAGAAACTCACTAGAATCTATTGGAATATGGAAGAAACTCATCTCCAGCTGCTTAGATCTCCAGAACTATGGCCACCCTACCTTTATTAGGCAAAAGAATCTCCCCTTGATCAGAAAACATTAGGGTAATTATAAGATCGAGTCCGCCACAGCCTCACTATGGGTATTGTGATGCCTATTGTGAGTAAGTTGTTGTTTGGGTTCCAAGTCGTATACTGGCATGGTTTTTTCGGGCTTTGTAGCAAGTCGTTGTGATCACCAAGTTTGTTTGAAATTTCACCACAGTCATTGTGAGCTTTTGATTCTACAAATCTCTAGCATAGGCTTCGAATGGGCGTAGTTTCATGCCCGTTATATTCATAACGACCTCACCATGGGCATGGTGATGCCCGTTATGAAGCCAATTACTCTTTGGCACAATTGGAACATGACTATTGTGATTGAAATTCATGCCATTATGAAGCCAATTGCTCTCTTGCACAATCGGAACACACTTGTTGCGATTGAAAATTCACGGCATAGTAATTTACTATAGTACTCACTGCTACAACATCACTGCTACAGTGATTGGTGACAGAAATCCTCCTGGATGTGTGTGAGCTTTGACAAATCTTCTAAATATTGCCAACATGAAGCTCAGCCATACTGTATGCTATTCTCCAGGTTCTAGTCAAGTTTTGAAAAATTGTATTTTGATCCGATTTGCCTCAAATTACCTAAATATTTGCTTCTTTTTTCTTGAAACCCAATTTAACACTATGGTGAACAAAAGAATGAAATTTCGTACTAATTAGGTGCTAAATATGTCATATTCCATGCTAAATACAGTGTTAATGATATGAAAATATGAACTTTTTAGCACTTATCAATGCATGTAACCTTGAGTTGTATATCTTTTACTGGGAGGTGACACTGAGTCTCATTTTGGATTGGTTTCAACAACTTTATACTAGAATAATGTTTTCTATAATGACATTGACAATTATCTATAAAGCTTTCAATTGGAAAGCCATGTATATATATATATATAGATATATACATTTATACATGTCACCTCATGTCTAACATTTACCAATTGTGTTTCAACTTGCATATAGTGGTTTATGTTGATGTTTTGGATAGGTATAAATAACTCTCTTCCGATTTTGAAAGTATTTATGAATTTTCCTCTTGTTTTCCGCCCCACTCACTAAGTAACCGAGTTACTCACCCTATCTCCTTCTCTCTTCTAGATGCTTGATTCTAAGATTGTTGAGTATAAGACCAGTGTTATTTAGCAAGGGCTGGGATAGATCCACTAGGATTGACATTTTGAGAATCTTTTGAAAAATCTTTATTTTTTTTTTTGTAAAACTATAGAATATTGAGTTGTAAAATATTTTTATGTGTTTGTTGTTATTATATTGCATGACATGAGTTTTACTTTTGGTATCGTTTTGGAGCAGGATACCGAGTAGTTTTGTGCTGCTTCAGGATTTGGACATGTGCCCCCAACTTAAAAGCATCAGGATGGTTATTGCGTGCTAGTGTGTGGGTCTGGCATGAAAGAATTTTTTTAATGAAAAATAAATTTTAAATTTTAAATAGTAAAGGCAAGAAAATATTATTAAGATAATTAATTAGCCTTACAGTAATTATAATAGTATTTAAATTTTATTATATAGTTAGCCTTATATTAAATTAAATAAAAAATTGAAATGTGCTTGTTTCTAAATGGCACTTACAAAATCTTCAGTGTATTAAGATAATTAATTTAAATTTAATATTAATATATTATTTTTTAATACAAATATTAAATTATGGTCAACAAAGAGAACAGTGGAATAAAAGTTTTTCTAAATTGTTTTAATTATTATTTTTATATGAGTAACTCATTTGAATTATTGTAAAAAATATTTTTTGTAGAAGATGGTTAATAGTTAGAGATATAGATTTGAAATTCCGAATAAATTTTCATACTCATGGTATACACAACATGTAATATACAATAAATTCAATAGATTTTTCTTTAAATTTCCATTTTTCCCATAATTTACTTAGAATGAAATTTAAAAACCCAAACTTATTTGTAATAACTGAATATTTAAAAAAATAATTAAAATATTGAATAAATAAAATTTGCATTTTGCATGAACCATATTGAATAATTATTTAATTACAAAAACAAGAACTAACTTTACAAAAAATATTTTGGAACAAATTTATACCTATGATGTTTTTTTTAAGAGAATAAGATACTAGTTATTTTAATTTTATTATTAATTAATTTGGTTGAAGAAGCTGTAAAAATAATCAAATTATATTATATATTTTTTTATTAGTTTATATAGGCCGACAACACTTCATTTTATATAATTAAATATGCTATTTATACAACCATCACACTAATTGAGTTGACACTTTTCGTGCATTTATCATTTTACTTATCTAATATTTATCTTTTACAAATAGATTTGGGAAATGGAGCAATGTTTTTTAAGTCACAAATATATATTTATTATAAGGGCTTAGTATGAAAATTTAAGATTTCTTAATAGTATGCAATGCATTATTTCAGATATTAAAAATAATGCAATTATTTTGAGAAATTTAACAAATGAGAATCCAAAGATAATTATTTTAAAAATTTAATTAGAAATAACTAACAAGCTACCATATAATTTATATAGGAAATTGCCAAAAAACAACCCCTAAGTTTGTAATATACACAGATTGTCCCCCTAAATTTCAGTATCCATAAAACACCTCTCCTTTTGAATACAATGAATTTGAAACCCCCAAGCATGTAACAGAGTTAGTTTTGAATTTTTAGACGAAATTGTCCCTTGCATATGAAGTTGTGGCAAGTGAGACATGGTTTGACCATAATGGCCTTTGCTGCAATGATTTTTCTGCTTTGAGGGGAAACGGCTTCTTTTTTCTTTTTCTCTTTAGCTTTTCCCTTTCAAAAGTTGTCATTGACTGGACATCTTCTGTAGGACTGGACCACTGTCTCGAAGGAGAACTCCCGCTTAACTCTTCGGCATTTCATTAGTTTGCGCTCTAAGGTATTGAGGCGAAGTGGATGCCGTTGAAGATATTGTGCAGTTTCCTTTTGTTTTTACATGATGTGGGGGTTTTCTGATTTGATTTGTAAAGTATTCTGTTAGATAGAGAGATTTTTCAGTTTATGGTGTGTTTATTTGATGATCTTGTAGTTTTCAAAGAGATTTTTTGGCTGGGATTTTGTTTTATTTTTCACTTTCGTCTGTGTACATGATCGAAAGCGATAATGTTGTGCTGAAGGAGATTTTTTGATTGTTTTGCAATCTCATTGTGCTGTGTAATGTTTATAATGTATGTTTCCCCTTTAATTTGATATAGGTGTAGTATGTAGTGGTTAATAGTATCAGTGGAAAAAATGAGGTTTCCGCTTAAGAATTGAGTTTTCCGTTTAAAAAAATAGCTTTCCATTTAAGAGTTCTGAATAGATTTGTCAATTGTTATGCAATCTCTCATGTGTGTGTTCTTCATTCTGTTGTGTAGTGTTTATAATGCATGGTTTCCCTTTAATTTGATTTGGTTACATTATGGAGTGTTTAATAGTATTGGTTAATGTATTGCTATTGTCGTAGGCTTGTGATTATGGCAGTCAACCTAGTTAATGGGCGATGCTACTTGACACCGGTAGTGGAGACTATGGGTGAATCGAAAGTTAACATGAGTGAAAGACACTGGGAGATCATCCGAAGAACACCGTTTGTAGCACTCATTGAACTGGAACCTGTATTTCAAGAGAGGGCCATTCTTGTTTCTTTGTTGCAAAGGTATAATGACCGCACCAATAAATTCTGGATTGGGGTAAGCCTGCTGAGTTTCAGGCCTGAAGATGTGACTCTTATTCTTTTTTTACAATGTGATGGATACGCAGTCATTTTTTAGAAAAAGAAAACACACTCATCTTTTGAAGACAAGTATTTATTGAAAACCTACGAAAGACATAGAGACTCCATCAAGAGAACACTTGACCAAATTGTTCGGCAGAGGAAAGAAGAAGAAAATTTTGTAAAACTCCACATGGTATACCTCATGAGTATTATCCTCTTCCGAAACACCTCATACTCGATGACCTACCTGGCATGGGATGATATACATGGGCATAGGTGATGCACAAGTGGCTTATGAAGGACATTACACAAATGGCCGCTTGAGTGCAAGCAAGATGCTCTGGGAAGAAGATTAACACAGGGTACCTTAAAGGTTGCGCATCACACTAAACATATGGTTTTATGAGCTCACTGGCACAAGCAGGAAGCTATGTTTTAGTAAGACCCCAAGGATAGTATGTTATGGTAAAAATAATTATCGGATGCAAGCATCGATAGGACCCATGTTGTCACCTCTAGAAGAAAAGGAGGTAATAAATCATGAAGAATGTGTGTTATAATTTCACATTTTACGTTAGCAATTATTTGGAGTCACATTTTTGTGCAGAAAACTATGTTTCTTTATAAGACTACTTGTTATCGTTTAATAGTAGTATGTTCTGTTTAAAAGATTATTTTAGTGTTTAACAATGTTGGTTACTGTTTAAGTTTACTTATTAACATTTAAAAATATTCTTTTAGTGTTGAACAAAATTGGTTATTGTTTAAATTGAGGGGTTTCAATGAGATTGTGTTGTTTACAAATGTTAGTTTCTTGAACTGGTCACCGTGAATACGGATGAAGAAGTCTTTGTTCGGGCCACCCACCGAGGAGTTGATATTCCTCCTGCACCATTGCCTCGAAGGAAAAATGAGATGCCAACTTCTTCAAGGCGCATTCAACGCCATTCCTCTTTTCCCAGCCCAACCCGCGCACGCACTTCTCGGCGTCGAACAATCCCCTTTACCCCCTCCCTTCCCCCAAGGGAGATAGCCGATGATGTCACCGCACGGCTGTTGTAGGTGTGCGAAATACTGATGAAAGAGTTCTCCCGTCTTGTTGCTGGTGATGAGGTGTTGGAAGGACGTTCACAGTCGAGTACTACATTCCTAACAACAAATGAATTACCCGACACTGATGCTACTAGGTATAGCCCTAATTCTATTGTCCCAATGTTTGCCGATGGATGTCGTGGATCATGTGCCATGCATAAAGCAATTTTATGAAAGTGGCATCGATCGAGCCTTTGCTGAAATCCCTTAAAAGGAAAGAAATATGTTTAATCATTCTTGTGTATATCTACTATTTCTTTGTATGATATTAATTTTATGTGTTTTATTTTATTTTCAAATGTATGTTTTGTACATCCTATGTAATTTATTCTCTTTATGTGTATTATTTGTGTTTATTATGCAATGTTATATTCTTCCTATTTAATGTTAGATCCTATGGTGCTCAGATTTTTCAACTTGTCCGCGCCAACGATGAAGAGACTACATTGGTGGGATCTGGACTAGGAAGGAGTGCCAGCAGCTGACCTCCCACAGATCACTCAATGTAGGGGAGACAAAGAAATGATGTCAGGATCATTCGCCTTTCTAGTGGCCTTGAGAAGAAGAGACATGTCCCCACGGAGCCTAGAAGAAGGGCCAAGAGGGAACCCTCAAAGAAGAGAGGTCAAGATCGTTCCCTCTTTTACTAGTTCTGGTGAATGTTGCCTCATTGATTGCTAGTTAATAGACCCAGCCAATGGATAGACAATGATAATGAATGACCAAGCTTTCGCAATAGGTTTTACATGAACTCAGAGAATTCTGTGAGTATCTTGATGAATGTGAATCCCGGGATGCCCAGCAACAATGGATTGCCTCGTTGACATCCCTAATGGGGAAAGATATGCAACAACTTTAACGGAATTTGATTGTTTCCTACCTAGCTATAGGGAAATGCACTAAGAGAGCCACGGTCAGAAGGTCATTGAGGGTTCACATTACCACTGAATATTGGGAACTCTGGACCAGATTTTAACACTATAGTAGAAACCCTGGAATAAAATATCGATCACAAAAATGGATATGCTAGCACCATATGTGGATACATCATTATCGGATATGGACATACCACCATCAAATGTCAATACCGACGCTAGAAGCTAATATAATTGCCACCCTAATGACAGAAGGACCACCTCCAAAATTAAGAAGCCGGAGAAGACCATTCCATGTAGAGTTATGCATGCCACGGTTGTACAAAATGCTACCAAGAAAAGCAGCACCAAACCCTTACCAAAGAGGGCTCGCAAGGCTAGATCAAAGAAAGAAACAAAAACAAACCTATCTAGATAAGCGATGCATGATGACGATTATGTTCTTGACAATGACAAAATTATTTAATCCATGGCAAGCCTCAACTAGATAGTCTCATAAATTTTGAAATGGAGCCCTCCAGTGATCCAGTGACATTTACCGAAAAAACGTTTCCCAACACAACCACACTAGCACTCATCCCATTATGGGTTCCATCAAAAATGGCATCACCAAAGAATGAAATGTTCAATGTTGGTGAGGAGAAAGGGCATGAACTAGCCGTGTCGATCCCTAGGCAGATATACCATGAAGTGCAGGAAAAGATGAAAAATGATTTCCTCTTAAGGATAAAGAATTATCTTTTATTTAATACATCCATTACTCCTCTTTCCAGTCACACATGTACGATGCTGATTTGAGGGACATGTTACATATCCGTTATGGACGGGTAAGATTAACAATCTTGTTAGCTATGAACTAATGAGAAATCATGTAATATAGAGTGATCTATTTGAATTATCCTTTGAAATCAAGACCAGACGTAGCCACTTAAGAATCTTCCATTAGTGCATGACCGCTCTTGCCCATAATAGGAACCGGGCTCTGTCGACTATCTCATTTTCATGGTGTGATATATGGAGTAGTTTATAAGAGAAGAGGAGCTAAATATATTTCAAGAGGATGTACTATACTTGTTCTTCACTACATTGCCCTCATACTAGTGGATGGTATTTGCCGCATAGGAGGGATGTCAATCACGAGGACTAATGGAATCGGGGACGGTGTCACCGACAATAATAACGAGGAATGATGGAGCTGATTGATATCAATTATAACACTATGTTCAAGTTGATTGTAACCTAGCTCTAAAAAAATGAAACAATGTTATAATAACATATGAATGTATGGCAGCAAACCCATTTTGGAAAACCAATTCATGTTTTTTCATCTAACCGATTTATTATACACAAATAACACATATATTACACAGATGTATTCTTTCTTATCCATGATAAATACATATCAACCCGTAGCATTTAACAATGCACATATACCAAAAACATTGCATGGTAACATCTTGTATTACACACAATAAGTAAATACTAAACAAGACAAGGCATGATGCAATGCAAAGAAATATACAACTTAAGACTGAGTAATACATGTCTTAGTTGGCTATAACTGTATCATATGATTGATGGTTGTGGCCTATACAATGACATCTATTGTAATGCAACTCTCGCATATTGACACACCCGTATATGCGTGTAAACCGCAAGTGCACGGGTGTCAAAGTAATAATACCCCGGTGAGAGGGTAGTCGAATCCACTGGGAATAGTGCTTAGAACCACCAGGATTGCTATTTAACTAGAATAAAAATATGTTGAAAGTGATGTGAAAACAAACTCAATGCAAATGAAAATAAGAAAAGATAAAGGAGGCGCAAGTAAAAGATGGGAGAGGCAATCGACTATAAATGGGGTACCCAGATATTGTTCCGCCTAGGACAATCATTTCAAGTGCAAGAACCCTCTATTATACTTCCTAATTAATTCAACAATGTGTCGTGGAAATCCTTAATTACATGATCCCAAATCTAAGGTCAACCATGCCTAACTCTATGCTTGTCCCGGAGGAGAAATCAAACAATCTCAACACCTCGCACTCATATAGAATTGCAATGAGCTCTGGTGATTCCAAACGATAAACCCTATTCCTATGAACAGAGCTAACCCTTTGGTCAAGGTGAAAGATCCCTAGCCACAATTAAGCCCTAGATGCTAAAATCACTTCAACGCTTTACTCCGTTGCACTCGCAACTAAGCCCATTCACGCGACCTTTCGACTTATCCTCTCAACCCTCTCCAACCTAGCTTTGTCTAACTCTCATCGTGTGTCACTCACTCACAAGAGTTACCAACAAGAACTCTCAACCCTAGTGTCACTCTAGGGGAGTATTCATACAATCAAGAAAACAAGATTGGAACTCATAATAAACATCAATTAATTGAAAGCATAATAAAGAGATTCAATGAAACAAATACATCCTAGGGTTCACAAATACCCAAGTACCCACTAGAGGTTTAGCTCTCCATGGAGCAAAATACAATAGATAATGAAATCGAAAGTATAGAGATGCAATCCATGAATGAAAACCCCCTTGTGTTCATGTCGAAGGTCTTGTGGATCGGCCACGTCTTCTTCAAAGGTCCCCTCATCAAACCTAGGGTACACCTTGCTGGATCGGTGCCGACAAAAGCTCCCCCAATAACTCTCTTGCAAAGGAAACACGATGTCGAACGCCGTCAAACCTCTCCAAACCCTAGCCTCCAGTGCCTCCAAAGATGGGGAAAGGTGGAAGAAAAGATAGGGGAAAAGATGAAGAAATCGGGGCTGAATCGCGGCTTTTAAAGGGCTGGAATCGGGTATCCACACGGGTGTGTGGAATTTCCACACGCCTGTGTGAATTCTCTAGAATTCTGATTTTCGGCCGAGTACACGTTTATGCCGTAGATCACATCGCTTTTTCAATAAACGGGTTCATTGGTGAAGATCTCGCTATCAATGCACAAGTCGGGATATGCAAATGTGACTGCCCATGTGGCACTCCAAATCATTGTAATTGCTTGAATACATGGAGGTTGGCACACATTCACGTATCTTTGACCCCAACTTGTGTCTTCGCGTTTGTTCCTTCCAAGATTTCATCAAATAGTGCATTCGAGATCTACTTTTGGCTTATTTTCTTAAAACATAGCTTCACAACCTTACCTCCGCAAAAGAACACTAATACACATGTATTAGCGCTTAAACCTGATAAAAGTAATGCTCATTGTAAGGAAAGAACACTTCACATTTTTAACATACAAGCACTTATCACATATCAAATGCCTATGATTTGATTATCTTCTATCATGGATGTCTAGGTCTTGTCCTTGTTATTAATGACCGAGATTGGGTATAAGGGCTCAATGTATGCACAATGATATGATTTCACAGTGAAGTATTCATCAACATAGTGATGCACGTTTGTGTACACCTTCATGATAGCTGCAGACGCATGCTTTTAAGGGAGACCATACACTTCCCACCAATGGCATAAGCACTTTCCTCATGCACAAGTTGACAGCTTTGTTGTTCTCATCTAGCACTTTGTAATTGTCATCATCAGATCACCCCACTCACAACGAACGACTTACTTCTATGAGTTGTTCAGCTTTATTATGTATATCAAGACAGAGGTGTGTTTTCCATCTGTGTGATTGTTTGTGCCTTTCGGAGAACATGTTCATGAATTTAAACCTATAGATCAACATTTGAAATGTTATTGTCTCATAAACTATGTGCAAATAGATTATAGTACACGGAAACAAACTAAGATAATGCACATGATTGTATAATACACATTTCTCAAATATAATAAACACAATTGTTGTAATATACATAAAAGTGAAACATTACACATAATTGTTACTTGATCATGTCAGCCATGCTCATCACTACAAGATGACCAGCCTATTTAATCCAAGGGTTGAACGAATCTGCTACGTTAGAGTACATCTCGCATGAACACACACCCTTAAACAAATAATTTGATCAATGGTATACATTGAACTTATGAAGCATCCAAATGATGCGCTGCAACTAATGTAGATTCAAGTTCACTAACTGTAGCATCATATAATCTGGGCATTCATTCATGTGGTTTTGACGATTATTGCCCAACACTCCTCTCTTAAGGAATTACCAAGCCTAGCATTTACCCTCATGAAGTTTGCCTCTAAATGGCGTACGCAAAAACCATGTGGGATGGATGGGAAGAATTTTACAATGGTGTTCACAAGACCTCTGGACCTGTCCGACATGAAACTGATAACCTTATTAGTCATATTCTTCATACAACACCTAACCGAATATTGCAAGAAACCACATCCATTTGCCATATTTACCTATGCCACCCAACAAGATACCTCCGCACTTGTCGAACAAGTGCACCCTATCAACAAAAAGTAATGACTTGCATCCACTCTTGACACCAATTATGCAAGCTTAGAAAGAAAAAAGTGCTTTTGAACCTAACACCATTGTTCTCAATCATTACTACATTGCTCGGGTTCAACTTCGCTACCTTTTTGGCATACTAGAGTAGCAAGTCATAACTGGCCACTTCATTTTGATGTATGACAACCCTCATAACCTTTTTCCTCATCCAAGCCTTCTTATACGGTAGTCGAACACCATGTTCCAGCAAAATGTCTTTATGTATGTTAATAGCTTTATAAACAACCACTCTTTTAACTTCTGGGTTACATGAACAAATACCTATTCTTTCTGGCCTTTGGATGCGATGTTGTGCCAATGATTCCACCACAAATGTGTGTTGATTGCATTGTCTTCACTCGGAATGTCTTTGCATTGCCCTCTCTTGACGTGTGTAAACGACACTAGTAGCCTTAGGCACTATATTGACTAGTCACCCGTTGTTTAGCCTTTTATGATGAAGGCAAAGTCAAAATTGGCGAAGCTATGGATGGAATCTTTCAAGTTCTTGTCACTCTAAAATCAGTAACCTAGTACGATCGAAGAACCTTCACATTGTGGAGATGAATCAACAATGCTTATGGCGCCTATAAAATGGTGTTGGGATAGAAATGTCTCCATATCGGTGTCCATGCTTCCCAAATACAACTCTCTTTGTGGTTATATCAATTAAAGATAGATGGAACAATGTGTAATCTTCTGCAATAATATAAGTTGAACGAAAACACCAATAATAAACTCAAAAAACTTACAATACACAGAAACACTAAATACCACATAGGAACATCGACTAATAAACAAGAAAAATTAATAATACATGTAAATAAAAAATAAGTTGTTTACCCTAGGAAATAAGACCCTCCTAGAACATGCTATGACACATTCACATCGTGAACAAGGAGGTCCATAGTATTCTTGCTGAACATGTGTTATATGTGGCATATGCGCTAAAAGTCCTTCTCTGACTCAATGGAGCAAATCATTTTGCAGCTATATGGCATCACAAACTTTACTCTTACTTGAAGGATATCAAGGACCCAATGCTCAAGTACCTCATTGAAAACTATTTCCTAAGAACTCAACACAAAAAACTATAGCATAAGCCCTTCTCCCTTATATCTTACAACAACAAAGAAGGTGTCCCTTAAGGGGTAGAAACAAACAAATCCGCTATCTCTGCAGAACATTCATGGTTAGTGTTAGATGTGAGACACAGATACTCACAACTCCTTCAAGGATGGAAACTCCTGCATACTGCTGCCTAAAAGTTGAGATGAATAGAGATTAGAGTTGTTTCTTACAGCTTTATCTTGAAGAGGAAGAAGGAGAGGGAAGAGCTTACTTCTAAATCAAGATAACAACTACAACAAAATCAAAATAAAATAACAAATATTTACTATTAATGTTCCACCAATATTAAAATTGTACAAGACCATTTAATGCTTAGTGTGACAAGGAGGGAAAAGTTTTTTTTTTTTTTTTAATTTGATCTTACAAGGGTATTTCACGTAATACATATGAAAGGAGATTACAAGGTAAACAGAATTCTTTCTTGATGATTACTACCATCTGCTACATGCCAGACATAGTCTACTTCAAAGCCTGCCTTACCAAAGGGTAAACTAATCCTAGAGACCACAGTAATAGACTAGATCTCACAAGAACATTGTAATTATAATACCTCAGATCTAAGATCCACTCATATGATCACAAATTGACAATCACAATCATTGATGGTCAAAGAGTAAAACCCACTGATGTATTTATGACATATATTCCAACTATTCTATATTGTTTAACTAGCACTTTTTGTCAACTTATATGTCATACAAATCTTTACAAATGTTCAATGGCTAATTAAAGATTCTCCAATTTGTGAACTATTGAAGTGTTTAAGTACTAAACCCTTACAGAGCCCTCTCTTTATCCCACAAAGAGTAGAAGTTTTTATTTAATACACAAATACTATAATGTTCAAAACTAATTAAAATCCATCACAAGGTTCATATGAACATCAAAATAAATGACTATTACTAATAATAAGCATGTATAATACAAATGAAATGCCCTAATACAAGTAAGGGCATAATCCTAACACAAGCTACATAGAAGACTTAATGTTTTTTTAACATCATTAAAGAACTAATTTTGGTATGAAGATGACACGCCATGTGGGGTGTACTATTAAGAGAATACGATTGAGGGTATTATTGGCAGGTTAAGATCAGGAGCATTAGATTTTGATGACTTAGATTGACAAAACTAAGAGGGATAAAAGTGTCATGAGGTTCCATTGCAATGGAAGCTAGAATTCAATTAAGGTCAACAATTGAGCCACATTGCAAGCTCAGTTAAAACAGAAATTGCAACTACTAATTTTTGAAGGTGTCCAAGTTAGTAACTATAGAGATTCGAAATGAGGGATATGCTATTTTGAGATGTGGAGACATCTATATTAGACACCATGAGTCAAAGATTTTGGATGAGCCACCTAAGAGAGAGACCCAAGTGTGTAGGTGAGAGTGTAGGCATTGAGCAACACTACAACAAACTTGTTGATTGCTGGTGCACTAGTTAGCGTCACAAAATGTAAAATTCCCGTCATGTATAATATTTGAATGCTTTAAACAAGTATTAACAATAATGACTGAAAGACGTACTATAATGATATGTATATTGTCATCACTAAATACTAAACTGTATGTGACGGCATATACAAACATTGCATTATAGCTATGTTTTGGTGACATTTATTTTTGTCTTAAAATAGATTATACAGTGTCACAAAAAAATTATGTTTCATCACAAATATGAGTTAAATTTTCAACTAGTAATGACAAAAATCAACTCGTCACACTAATAAATGACTCATATTTTGTCACTTATTTTAAAAAAAATTGTATACTAGTTGTCATGGATCGTCACACAATATGAGGGAAATTTTGAACAATTCATGACAGAAATAAAACTGTCACCCAAATAGGTGACATGTTTTTACCACCCATTATTTAAAGAATAATGTCACTAGATAACTTACATCTTCAAGAAATATGAGCTAATGTTCAGCTATTCATGACAAAAAACATGAACATCACCTGAATAGGTGACATAATTGTTTACAATTGATTTTTAGAAAATAACGTCACAAAATAGTCACAAAATATTGTAAATGTTCTATGACATTAGTATATTTGTCACTCGAATAGGTTACATTTATTGCATCACCAAATATTTATTAATATTTAATATTTCGTGACATTTGCTAAATGAAAATGTTATAAATAATTTTTTTCATGATCCATTAACCATTTGTCATGAATATTTTTATATCATTTTTTCATCATGTCATTTGTTAAAATATGTAATATTTTATATCATATTATAAAGGAAGAAAAATAATAAAATGAAAACAATAGCATTTCCAAAATTAGAATTTCAAACATAAAGTATCTGAATGGAAGAGTTGTACTCATGTTTATTCTTTCTTTTAGTAGATTTATTTTAGGGCTTGGCTTTGCAGATATAGGCAAGTGTTGTGCTGAACTGGATTGCCAATTCGTGTGTCTCCTTCTCATTATTGTGTGGTGTGTTGGTTGTGTGTTTACATGAGATTTGATTAAATTCTAACCTACAACACCCCAACAAAACTAGCAAGATCAAATTTCGTAAATATTGTATTTAAATCTTTTAATTGCCAAATAAACATAGAATAATACAAACTTAGTGCTTCTTTGTAGAAACAATAAAGGTTTGTTTGATTTGCTTAAGAGAACAGTACATGAAGTACAATATGTTGGAAATTTTCAATTTAAAAACCACACATGTAAATTAAATATGTGTTTGCTATTTTTATTTAAGCCCAACTAAAGTGATCTAATTAGGTTTCCAAAACATTATCTCCATCTTTGTCAAAAAGAACAAGACAATTCAAGACTGGAAGCACATAGCAAATAGGAATATCATAAGCCATTATAGATTCTTGGCTATGATTTAGGTACATTTCCTCATATTTGACAGGGCTCCCCGCAAGTGCACGGAGTTGTCGAAGTAATAAATCCCAGGTGAGTGGGGTATCGTATCCACAGGGAAAAGTGAATAAAAATACTTGCTTTTTAACTATATGAAAGATGAATAGTGATATGTGTGACAAGATTCAATTCTTAGAAGTAAAACAACCCGAAAGAGAGCAAAAGTAAAGGAGAAGGTAAGGCAATCGATAAAGATGGGGTACCCGGGTATTGATCCGCCTAGGAAAATCATTTCAAGTGCAAGAACTCTCTATTATGCTTCCTTAATAATGCAATGGTGAGTCAGGGACATCCTTTAATGCATGGCCCCAAATCTAGGGTTTACCAAGCCTAATCCTCTACATGTCCCGGAGGAGAGGTTGAACAACCTCTCAACCTCGCACTCGTAAGAAGGATTGCATTAAGCTCTGGGGATTCCAAGTGATAAATCTCTTCCTAATTGTAGACCTAACCCTTGGTCCAGAAGAAAGGTCCCTAACCACAATTAAGTCCTAGATGCCAAAATCACCTCAACTCTTCACTCCGTTGCACTTGCAACTAAGCCCTAGCGGAGGGTTATCCCGTAGCTCATTCGCTCTATAATGGCCGCAAAAAACTCGAGGAACAGAGGTAGAATCTATCACACCAGAGGGGAAAGGGGACGCTCCTGTACCTCTCGACTCACCCTCTCAACCATCTCCAATCAAGATTTGTCTAACTCTCGTGGTGTGTCACTCACTCTCAAGGGTTACCACATGAACTCTCAACCCTAGTGTCACTCTAAGGGAGTATTCAAACAATCAAACATTCAAGATTGGAACTCACAATAACATCAATTAATTGAAAGCATAATAAAAAGATTCAATGAAACTAATGCATCTTAAGGTTCACAAATACCAAAGAACCCACTAGGGGTTTAGCTCTCCATGGAGCACAATACAAACGATAATGAAATCAAATGTAAAAGAAAACAATCCATAGGAAAACCCCTTCGATAGTCGTGGCAATGGTCTTGTGGAGAATCCTCTACTCGTCGCAAGATCCCCTTGTCCGGTATAAGATACGCCTCGCCGAATCAATCCGATGGAGGCTCCCTTACCAACCTTCTTCCAAAGAGATGACGATGTCAGAGCCGTAGAACCTCTCCAAATCCCTAGCCAATACCTCTCAAAACCCTAGCCGCTGCCCTCTCTCAAGTTGGGAAAAGACGGAGAAAAGAATGTTGAAATCGAGGCTGAAATCGGCCTTAAATAGTGTTGGAATCGGGATTCCACATGCCCTTGTGGATATTCCACACGGGACTGTGGAATTAATGCACGAGCGTGTGGAATTTCCACACGCCCATGTGGCTCCTCTGTTTTGCTCCTTCTTCGGCCGGCTGTGAACAGTACCTACTACAGTGATTGGTATAGTACCTGCAACAGTACCGGTCCAAAATACTCCCGAATCCATGCTTTCATCGAGGTAATATAAACGTGCACACGTTCACGTTGTAGATCGTCTTGGTTCTTCAATAAACGGTCACGTTGGTGGAGATCTTGCTAAATATGCACAAGCCGGAATAATAGGATGTAACTGCCTTTATGCCCCTCCGAATCATTGCCTTAGCTCGAATACAAGGAGGTTGGCATACATTCTAGCATTCTAAACCTAACTCATGTCTCTGCGTTTGAGCCTTCTCAAGATCTCCACCAAATAATGCTTAAAACGATCTACAATGGCTTCTTTCACAAATAATCGGCCTCACAACCCAACCTGCATAAAAGTACATAAATACATACGTATTAGCACTAAAACCTGACAAAAGTAATGCTCATCATAAGGAAAGAACGTTTCTCATTCTTATCGCACAAGAACTTATCAATATTTAAATATTTATTTTCTTGATTCATCATGGATTGTGATTCTTAGGATTTCATGACAGTAGCAATTTTGTATCTCAGTTTTGTGATCGTTATTAATTTTAATCTTAACAAGTGATATTAGAGCCCATCCATAAATGATTCTTGAAAATTTTAGATTTTTTTAGGGGTTCTTGAGATCTATTAAATGTTTTCAAATTTGTTGGCTTTCTCTTAGAATATGATGAAATGTTTTAAAATCTTTTCAAATTTTGTTTAGATCTATTGAAATACTTTCCAGATCAATTAAATTTTTCATATATGTCCAAGTTCTTTGAAATCTCTTAATATTAGTGTTTCATCTTCCTATGAGGAATCATTTGACAATTTGTGAACAATTTTGATGGAAATTGATGTTTGTATGTGAGAATGTCTATTTTAAGTGTTAGTTTGACACTAGTAATTATTGATATCATGTTCTTTCAAGATTCAGTGCTAGTCATTTTAAGGCGTAGCGTTGGGTATAGTAAGAATTCCTAAACGGTTGTCTAACATTCTTATTGAATTACTTAAAGCGAGATGTGACCAATGTTGTTTCTCTTAAATAGGTTATTCATGAAAATGGTGGATGTTTGTGTGTAGGTATATTTATGCGAATATTAGTTGGCCCAAAGGAAAGTTACTATGTGGCAAAATTACACACACAGTTGTGATTATAAATAATAATTCGATCCAAAGATAGTTTACTACTGGACATGTTTATTGACTCTATTTGATCACTATAACAAGATTACAACTCACAATTAATATTATTGTCCAAAGACATGATATTAATGTTGTGCTAGGTATCTTGTGATGGGGTTTTACATTGTGTAAATTTGTTTGATTACTATTTTACTATTAGATATTGATGTGAGAATGATAGTTTGTTTCCACAATATCTTCTAATATCATCAGCACTCAAATTCTTAAAGGCTTGGAAAGAAAATGTTCTTATTGTTCTTGGCTACATAGATCTAGACCTTGCACTTCAAATTGAACAACCATTTCTCTTACAAATGAAAGTTCTCTTGAAGATAAAAAGAAACTTTGAGAAGTGGGATAATTCAAATTGCATGAGTTGATGATCATTAAGCTTCTCATTCTTGAGTCATTTAGAGGTGCAGTATCTGAAGGAATAGCTAATGCTAAGGATTTTTTTAGCTGAAATTAAGAAACATTTTTCAAAGAACAATAAGGTGGAAATAAGCATGCTTTTGTAAAGCTTTGTTTCTATAAAGTATAAGGGCAAAGGAAATATAAGGGAATATATTATTGAAATGTCTCACCTTGGTTCAAAACTTAAAGCATTGAGCTTTCAGATGATTTGCTCATGCATCTGGTTTTGATCTCTCCTCCTACATAATTTAATCAATTTAAGATCAATAATAACTACCAGAAGGAGAAATGGACTCTTAATGAGCTCATTTTATATTATGTGCAAGAGGAAAAGAGACCATTTGACAAGCACCTCGAAGGACAAAGCAAAAGGATAAAGAATAATGAAGTTGCTAAAAGTCCATCTTCCAAGAAAAAAAAACAGGACAAAGAGAACAGTTCCTTTTGTTGAAAAACTAGACTTGCGATGAATGCTTGTACTAAATATCATGCATAGTGTGCAAAGAAAAGTACATCTTTTACTTTGGTATGTTCTGAGGTAGATTTATGTTAAGTAAATAGAAAACACATGATAAATAGATTTTGCTTTAATAACTCATACTAGTATTTCCATGCAGGGTTACTTGAAATGACAAAAGCCAAATGATGCTGAAACACATCTACATAGGCAATGGCAAATCGGTAGAAGTGGAGGCAATAGGGCATTTGGATTGTTATTATGCATTGACTTACTATTTGGATTTAATAGACACTAATATTGTACAATCTTTTAGATGGAATTTCATTTATGTTTCATTGCTTGGCAAATTTGGTTACTCTTGTTCATTTGGAAACAATTTATTTAGTTTGTCTTTAAATTTAAATGTCATTGAAACTAGTTTTATTAATGCTTATAACAAGTTATATAGGTTCCATATAGCTGAATCTTATACTCAATCACGTGGAATTAAATGCAAAATTAATAAATAAAATTCAGCCATTTTGCGGCACAGGCGCTTAGGTCATGATGAATGCACTTTGTATACATGTTTTTCATGCCCTAAATCTATCATTTTGCTTGTTCTCAAGTTTACTTTTATACATGAACAATGCTATTATGGGTATTTTTGTTATATGTGTAGGAATATGGGGCTTGATGTAATTTGGAGTGAAATCGGGAAGAAAACAAGAGAATATTCAAAATGAGTTCAAGTACTCAAGCTGGACACGGGCTGGACACGCTCGTGTCATGCCCACTAAATATCTCAGCCTGTTGTTGAGTCAGCAAGAAATTTGTGTAGAAGGGTGCTTCCAAGCTTGACAAGGTCAGGACACCATGGTGTCCATGCCACTGAAAACCCCATGCCAAAGGCAATTTTATTGAAGAATAGGCGACACACGATGGGTGCTCCTGACACACTCGTGCCACATCATTGCATGGTCAAGACACGACCATGTCCCTTCCACTGAATCTTCTAGGTGGAGGCATTCCATTTCACTCAGTTTTCCCCCAACATGACACGGTCTAGACACACAAGTGCGCTGACTATATCAGGCCCGAATCTTCTCTTTTTAATTCCTTTTTTTAGGGTTTCCTCTCCATCTTTGTTTGGGGATCTACTTCTCCACTGGGAGGACATTGATGAGAGCAAAGATCAAGCTTATCCATTCCTTCTAAGGCATCAAGAAGCAAGTTGGAAGCACAAGGGAAGTGGTGCTAGCACACGGAGCTCGACAGTGGAGGCAAATGTCAAAGAGAAGGGAGTCATGTCTTCTTTCTTTAGATCTAGTGTTATCTCCTCCATGTTGTATCCACCCATGTGGTTGAAAACTTTGTTACTTTGCATGCTTAAAACACTTGAACTCTTCATGAATTACGGAGTTCTTTTGGTTCTTGTGTTAAACTTTGTATTGCAAAACTTGATGTGTTTGACTTGCATAGTTGCTTAGATAAAACTTGATGCTGGATTTTCACAGCTGTCATTGCCTTAGGGAATGGCATAACTTGGTGAGCTTCAATCCATAGTTATCTTTGCAAAACTTGACGTATTTGAATGCCTTAGTTTCAATATTGCTTTTGAGCACACACTAGAGCCTAAAAAATACCTGGGAAACCTTGAGAGCGAGTGAGCATCACTTATTGCTTAGGAAACATCACAGGGTATTGTTCTCTTATTGTTGACACTCAATCCAATTGCTTTTTACCTTCATCTAATCCCTTTTCTTTTATGTCATTATTCTTTCTTTTATTTTAAGTAATCCTATCACCAGTTCATTCTTCGCTATAGATCAGTATTGAGTGAGTACTTTTAGTCCAGTCCCTATGGTTTGATAACCCTACCACTCATAGGGTACCACTATATTACTTGTGTGCGACCCGTGCACTTGTGAAGAACAAATCAAGTTTTTGGCACCGTTGCCTTAGATTGGCAACTTTTAAGAATGCTTATAATCTGGTGTTCTAGTTGTTTATAGTGTGAATTTTTGTAATTATCTTTCGTACAATTTTTAGTTTTAGTAGTGCCAGTAATAGTCCTTCTAATTGATTTGTACTTTAATTATCAACTGCTCAAACTAATCTTCTTGTATATATTTTGATTTCCACAGCTAGTCATGATGGAGGACCTTCTAAATTCCCTAAGGGATTCTCAAGATGCTAGTGATACGATTAAATACCATGATCCTCCTAGTGTGAAACATGAGTTGCTTGAAATTATTTCTATATTTTGTGAGCAGACAACATAATGGTGCAAGTTTGTGCATATTGAGATCAGCAGCGCGAGGGTTGTGGATCAGCATTTGCCCATATTAGTAGAATGTCAAAATGACCTACAAATTGTAGAGTTCATGGGTGATAGGGTTAGTTGGGAGGACACTTCTCTGGCTAATTCCTGCAATCAGGATGTGTACTATTATCACAGACTTTGTAAGGGGGATGCAGATGACACAGTTGTCGAACCAACAGTGTAACCAATTATAGGGATGGATGACAATGCCCCTTGCGTGTGACCCGCAAGTGCATGGATTTGTCGAAGTAATAAACCCAGATGAGTAGGGTATCAAATCCACATGGAGTAGGGAATAAAAATACTAAGAATGCTACTTAACCAATCAAAGATGAACAAAGATTGTGTTGATAAAGTGTAATGTAAATAGAAATAAAAGAAACAAGAATGAGAGGCACAAGTAAGTGAGAGGTAAGGTAATCAATAGAAGTGGGGTACTCGGATAGTCCTCCCCCTAGGACTAATGTTTCAAGTGCAAGACCTACTATTATGCTTCCTAATTAATGCTTAATGAGTCATGGAAAACCTAAAGCACACCGTCCCAAAGCTAAGGCCAACCGTGACTAACTCTACACTATGTCCCCGCGGAGAAATTGCTCAGTCTCAGCACCTCACACTGTGCAATGTTGCATGGAGTTCTAGGGGTTCCAAGTGATAAATCCTATTCTTATGTGTATATCTAATCCTTTGGTCCAGGCGAAAGACCCCTACCTACAACTAAGCCCCAGATACTAAAGTCACTTCAACGCTTCACTCTATTGCTCGTGCAACTAAGCCCCAGCGGAGTTCATCCTTAAGTACTTCACTCTATTGTGACTGCAAAGAATTCTAGAAATTGGAGGTAGGATAAATCACACAGGAGGGGAAAGGGGACGCTCCGCTACCTCTCGACTCACCCTCTCAACCCTCTGCAATCTAGCTTTGTCTAACCCTCATGGCGTGTCACCCATCCACAAAGGTTACCAATATAGACTCTCAACCCTAGTGTCACTCTAAGGGAGAAATCATACAACGAGCATTCAATATTGGAACTCAATTAAAACATCAATTAAGGAAAACATAACAATCTGATAAAAGTAATGCATTCACGATCTACTTTTGGCTTATTTTCTTAATTCTTAGCTTCACAACCCTACATGGGCAAAAGAACACAAATACACATGTATTAAAGCTTAAATCTGATAAAAATAATGCTCATTGTAAGGAAATAATACTTCGAATTCTTAACACACAAGCACTTATCAATGGAGCTTAAGGAATTCCTTGCTCACCTGGAGTATGCATTCCTGAACGAGGACCCATTTTCACCCGTTATCATGTCTTCTACACTTGATGCATCTCAAAAGGTGAGATTGGTGGAAACTCTACAAATGCACAGAGGGGCTATTGCTTGGAGCATTTCTGACATAAAAGGGATTAACCACTCTTTTCGTACACATAAAAATCTTGATGGAGGATAATATCAAACCCAAGATTCAACCTCAATTGAGGTAGTGAAAAAGAAGGTGAAAAAAACTCTTAGACGCCGGAATAATTTATCCAATTTCAGACAATTCTCGATTGAGCCCCACTCAATTTATACTAAAGAATGATGGGGTGACAGTCATTGCGAATGATCACAATGATTTGATACCCACTCGTACTGTTACGTGATGGCATGTTTGCATTGATTATAGTAAGTTGAATGATGCCACCCTCAAAGATCATTTTCCTTTACCTTTTTTTGATCAAATGTTAGAACGGTTAGCCGAGCAACAATATTATTGCTCTCTTGATGGGATATCTGGTTACCTTCATATTCCAGTTGCTCCTGAAGATCAAGAGAAAGCAACATTCACCTATCCCTTTGGTACTTTTTGTTACAGAAGGATGTCATTCGGCCTGTGCAATGCCCCTGCAATATTCTAGAGGTGTGTGATGTCAATTTTTGATAAATTCATTAAAGATTTTATGGAAGTATTTATGGATGGTTTTTCCGTTTACGGGGACTCCTTCGATGGATGTTTGGATAACTTATGGCATGTCCTTGCTAGGTGGGAGGAAACAAATTAGGTATTGAACTGGGAGAAATGCCACTTCATGGTGAGGGAAGGAATTGTCTTGGGGCACAAAATTTCTCATGAAAGGACTGAGGTAGATAAAGCCAAACTCGACGCTATCGGAAAACTTCATCCACCTAAATCTACCAAGGATTTCCGGAGTTTCCTTAGCCATGTGGGATTCTATCAGAGATCCATTTAAGATTTTTCAAAAATATTAAAACCATTGACAAAGCTTTCGGAAAAAGGACATACTGCTCAATTTTTGATCATGATTGCTTGCTGGCTTACCAAACCCTGAAGAAAAAGTTGGTCAATGGCCTAATTGTAAAGTCTCCCAAATAGAAACGCCCTTTTTGATTTAATGTGTGATGCTAATGACTTGACAGTGGGAGCAATGCTAGGACAGCATCATGGCAAGCAATTCCACCCAATTTATTATGCAAGTAAGATACTGATATTAGCTCAAGGAAATTATACCACCACAGAAAAAGAACTACTTGCTATTGTCTACGCCTTTAACAAATTTAGATCATACTTGGTTCTATCTAAGGTCCCTGTGTACATCGATTATTCTGCAATCAAGTACCTCCTAACCAAGACTGATGTGAAACCTAGGTTGATCAGATGGATTCTCCAGTAGTAAGAGTTTGATATAGAAATACGGGACAAGAAAGGGTCATAGAATTAGGTGGTAGATCACCTTTCGCGTCTTTCTTATACTGAGGTCATTGATGATCAGCACAGAAGCATCAGAGATGTCTTCCCAGATGAACATCTACTTGCAATCTACTCGGACGTTGCTCAAGATTCTGATCACCCCTAGTATGCTGATCTTGTAAACTATCTAATTGGATGATTTTGGGAGGAACTTTTCTTATACAAGTTCTATCGGACGCTAAATATTAATTTTGGGAGGACCTTTTCTTATACAAGTTCTGTGCTGACCTAGTGATGCGACGTTATGTTTCATATGTTGAGGGGTTGGAAATTTTGAGGCATTACATTGAAGGGCTTGTAGGAGGCCACTTCAGCGCAAATCGCATCGTGGGAAAAGTCTTGGAAGCTAGTTTTTTTTTGGCTAACTCTTTTTGTGGATGCTCGCCATTTTGTCAAAAATTGTGACTGATGTCAACATAGTAGGAACTTGTCTAAGCTTGATGAGATGAGACAAACTCCTATTTAGTAGTGCAAGGTATTTGATGTTTGGGGGAATGATTTTATGGGACCCTTTCCTAACTCAAATGGGAACCGATTTGTATTGGTGATAGTTAATTACGTTTCCAAGTGGGCAGAGGCACAAGCACTTCCTTCAATGATGCTCGGGTGGTCGTGAAATTTTTGAAGAAATTGTTTTCTCGATTCAGCGCACCCAGAGCAAATATAAGTGATAAGGGACACACTTTTGCAACACCCAGTTCGAAAAAGTAATGAAGAAATTTGGCATGTATCATTGGGTTGCTACTGCATATCATTTTCAAACTAGTAGTCATGTTGAAGTCACAAATCATGAATTAAAAATAATCCTGTAGAAGACAACCATTATAACAGACATGATTGGTCAGAATGGCTGGATAATGCACTTTGGGCCTACCGAATGGCATATAGAACCTCTATTAGATACAGATCGTATTGAATAGTTTATGGAAAGGCATGCCATCTACCAATTGAACTAAAGCACAGATTATATTGGGTAATTAAGTTCTTAAATTTGAACCTACATGATGTGCAGAGAAAACGGAAATTCCAGCTGACTGAGTTGGAAGAGCATCGACTCAATGCCTATGAGAATTTGCAGCTCTATAAAGAGAAAATCAGATGCATTCATGAGCAGCAGATCAAAGAAGATAAGCAGTTTCATATCAGAGAGTATGTTCTTCTTTTCAACTCAAGATTGAAACTTTTTACCTAGAAAACCTAAATCACACTGGTCGGGACCTTACATGGTTACACAAATGTTCCATCATGGTGCAATCGAGATCTTATACTAGAAAAAGGGGCTTTCAAGGTTAATGGGCATCGACTACGGCATTATACCATAAGAGATGAGGGAAACCTACCTGAGCCTAGTACAGCATATTCACTGCTCGAACCACCTCGAGCACGTTGTAGGTACATCAAGCTAGTGACTTTAAACAAGCGCTCCTAATGAGGCAACCCAAGTTGTGTGTTTTATTTGTTATTTGTTCATTTTTGTTTTTCATTTTGTTCTTGGATCGTTGTTTTCCTAGCTATAAGTTATTCGCACTCTCTCATGATTTCATCTTTGTCGATATTTCTTCGATTCATTTTTCCTTGTCGATATTGCTTTAAGTCTGGCCGTAAACCTGGATGTTCATTTACGGAGGAAGAGTTTTTGTTCTGGAACTTCCAGGCATGACACGGGCAGGGCATGCCCGTGCCTGTGCTACTGATTTTCACTAGTGGCGCACTTTAAATTTTTCCAAGATAAACACGAGCTTGACATAAGCGTGTCAGGGAGAGACACAATCTTTATGCTCCTGACATGTCCGTGTCAATGCCGTTCTGGATTTCCATCATACTTCTGAGATTTTCAGTGGGGTAAGCTCAACCAACGACACGATCATGTCCTGCCTGGTTGTTTGTGCC
Organism: Dioscorea cayenensis subsp. rotundata; assembly: GCF_009730915.1. Lineage (NCBI taxonomy): Eukaryota > Viridiplantae > Streptophyta > Magnoliopsida > Dioscoreales > Dioscoreaceae > Dioscorea > Dioscorea cayenensis. The sequence goes on along the minus strand of NC_052472.1, from coordinate 8,351,711 downwards.
AGACGTGACCATTTGAGTTCTAAGATCTCTTTTTCAATCCCATCACTCGATGGTTGCGTCATCTTATTCCCTTTCTCCTCCTCTCGTTATTCAGCCTTCCCTTTCTCCCTCCGTCTTATAAAGTACGGTTCACGTGTCGACACCCATCACAACTACTCACTTCGTGTTTCCTCTCCTTTTTTCCTTTGTCCCACCTCCGAATACGGTAAGAGTTCGCCACCTATCCTTATGCATGTTCAGTCTATATGTTCGCAAGGGTAGGTTTTGTAATTTGTTCATCATAGAGTCCCCTTGTATGTTGTATTGCAAGAGTGTTTGTGCGGCGGCATATGTGCGTCGTAGTTCTTCGGGGATAATGATCGACTCTGACACAATTGTGTTACTCCACATGACACGATTGTGTTATCATTGAAATGTTTCCTTTTACCCAAACCCGGCTTTCATTTGGACACGGTCATCCTGCCCCCTAACACGATCGGGTCAAACCTATTTTTTTCTTCTTCTTATCTTGGTCTGAATTGTTTCATTTGTTTTGTATAGACAATATCAAGAAAGAGGAAACTACCAGGTTGTCAACGAGGCTGAACACCGTCAACCTATCTACTGAAATCGTCTGTCGACCGATATTTTCCTATCAACATCATCAGGAACGTTATGTTTGGCTTTCCACTCGCACATTCAGCAAATTGCACAATATCAACTAGGATGCTAACACATCCCTTGCGTGTGTGTACCACAAGTGCATGGGTTGTCGAAGTAATAAAGTACTTTGGTGAGTGGGCAGTCATATCCACAGGGAATAGTGCTTGAAAACATAAGAATTGTTAGGGAATAGTGCTTGAAAACACAAGAATTGATACTTAACTATGTAGAATATGATTTAAGAGTGGTGTGAACAATATCAATGCAAATAGAAATAAGAAAATAAGAAAGAGACACAATAGGATGATAAAAGAGGTAATCTATAAATAGTGGGGCACCCGGACATTGCTTTCCTTAGGACTATTGCTTCAAGTGCCAGACCACACATTATATCTCCTAACTAATGTTTAATGAGTCATGAAAATCCTAAGACTCATGGTCCCAAACCTATGCCCCGGTGAAAAGGAATACTCTCGACACCTCACACTGTGTAGCATTGCATAAAACTCTGGGGACTCCAAGTGATAAACCCTATTACCTAATATAGATCTAACCCTTTGGTCCGGGAGAAAGACACGTAGCCACAATTAAACCCCAGCACTAAGGATTACTTCAACTCTTCACTCTGTTGCTTGCGCAACTAAGCCCCTGCGGAGTTTGTCTCTTAACACTTCACTCTTTTGTGACCGTAAAGAAATCTTGGAACATGGAGGTAGGATAAATCACATCTGAAGGGAAAGGGGACGTTTCACTACCTCTCGACTCACCCTCTCGACTCTCTCCAACCTTGCTTTTATCTAACCCTCATGGTGTGTCACTCATCCACAAAGATTACCAAGATAGATTCTCAACCCTAGTTTCACTCTAAGAGAAAATGAACTCAACAAGCATTTAAAGTTGGAACTCAATTAAAAATATCAATTAAAGAAACATAATAAGAGGTCAATGAAACAAAATCATCCTAGTGTTTACAAGTCCAAGCACCCACTAGGGGTTTAGCTCTCCATGGAGGAAGCTACAATCAACAATGAAATCGAATGGAAAAGCATGCAATCCATAAGTAAAACCCGCTTGTGGTCCGTATCAATGGTCTTGTGGAGTTGCCTCATCTTCTCAAAGGGTTCCCCTATTAAGCCTAGAGTACACCTTGCCGAAATGATGCCGATGAAAGTTCCCACAATAACTATCTTCCAAAAGAAGGCATTATTGAAGGCCGTAGAACCCCTCCACAAATCTAGCCAAAGCCTCTCTAAACCCTCATTGCAAGCGCCTCCAAAGATGGGGAAAAGATGAGAAAAAGATCCCCCAAATTGTCTGAAATCGCGGCTTTTACAGGGCCTGGAATGGGCATCCACAAAGGCGTGTGGAATTTTCACATGCCCATGTGAATTTCCAGGAATCTATTTTCTGCGAATTATGAACAGTAACTGCTACAGTACTTCACCGAAATACTCCCGAATTCACACTTTTCATCTAGGCCACATGAATGGGCACATATTCATGCAGTACATAACGTTGTATCTTCAATAAAATCACATTGATGAAGATCTTGCTAGTATTGCGCAAGTTGGAACACATGAGTGTGACGACTGCCTTTATACCCCTCCAAAGTATGTGTTCGCTTGAGCACAATGGAGGTTGGCACACACTCATATGTCTTTGAGCACAACTTGTGTCTTCACGTTTGTTCACTCCAAGATTTCATTAACCATTTGCATCCATGATCTACTTTTGGTTCCTTTCTTCCACTATTGTCTCTACAATCCTACATGCACAAAAGACTACAAATACACATGCATAAGCGATAAAATCTGAGAAAAGTAATACTCAATGTAAGAAAAGAATACTTCATATTACTAATACACAAGCATTTATCAGATGCATTGCAGATTATGAGCTTAAAAGCAGAGATCGAGCAGTTATTAAACATCGGCACCTGGCACAGGTTGTTGTCCATCGAAGAGCCAACTTATCGTGATCTCACACTTGAGTTCCTTGCTTCTTTTGAGCATCTCATTGGTTACAATATTTGGGATGACCCTCTAACTATTCAATTCCAACTCCAAGGATGGGAGTACCACCTTAGCTATACAGATTTGGTGCTGCTCATGGGTCTTTATTCACATGAGTACATGGTGACTGACGAATACAGTAACCTTATTTCTTCACCACCCATGGGTGAGGGTCAAAATGCTATATGGATGAGGTTAAGTGATTCTAGGCTCTTGTTTAGGCCAAGCCTTATTGCTTCTAAAGCTCTAAAGTCACCTGCACTGCGAGTTATTCAAATCAACTTAGCATGCTAGCAATACACGTTACTTAGTGGCACTATTACTGGGCGAATTTGTGGCGCAAATTTTATCACTTCCTCTGAGTTTAAATACTTATTAAGCATGGTCGATCGGACTTCATACCATTTGGGCTTTGTCATCGCTAATTCCTTCCATCATCAGGCTACCAACATCAGGGGGCACACAATCTTTGTGGAACTGTACATTACCCGACTGATTTGGGGGATGGGACTTCTTGGTGACATGGCCCACATGCCGATTGTCAATTGCTACAACCCTATTTTCCTCCGTAGCCTACACTCTATGGGGTTCTATTCACAGCCACACTTTAGTGATGCTGCTGCTTCCTCTACAGTCGCTCCCTCCTCTTCGGTTCTCGCCATTTCCACCGCTCCTCCCTATCTTGACTAGTCATTCTTTCATTTCTTAGCTTAGATGGAGTTTACAGCATATTGTGAACCATTGTGAATATTTGTACACTCCACCATCCGATGATCAATCCTCGGACGATGCATTCTGATCCAACAATCCTTCTCTTTCTTTGTTCCTTTTTGTATTTGCTGTTGTTTTTCCTTTCTTTGTTTTGCTGCATAGTTCAGTTAGCAAGGGGTGTCCCCTGCTACACTAACATTTTGGTTTATTTACTTTTCTAGTTATTACATTTTCGTCTTGCTACTGATGTATGCTTCCTTTGTGTACCCAATTTGTATCTCAGGGATTGTGTGGTTGTTTGGAGTTAGCAACACGTGAGAGCATCACCATCACTCTCCATGTTTGACTTTGGGGAGATAACACTTGTTAGTGACACCAATGTAATTTCAAGTATGGGGGAGGGTTGCATGCTTTGTTTATGATAAGCTATGATTGGTTATTTGGTGATTTTTAAGCTTAGGGAGACACGTGTGTGTTAGTAACCATTGTTGTGAAATGATGACTTGCTTTTACCCCCTTAACCTAAAACTCTTGTTACCTAACCCTACTTTTGGTTCAACATGTCTTGTGTTAAAAAACAAATCATTGGAAAGTGGGATTCCTTTTTAGGAATACCCTACTAATAATCTTGTAAAGTTTAGTTTTGTGAAAAAGATGGTAGAAAGAGTTATCACCTTAGATGAGTGAAAGCCACTCTTGAGTAGTCGAATTTTGGGCATCACAAATGTACATTTGACAACGTACAGGGGGAAAAAGCTATACCTCGAGGGTGTATGAAGCTACTACCTATTGAATTTAGTTTTGTTTGTAAATTCTTGTGACTCTGGGGAACATAAGTTAGGGTTTACAACACACACACACGCACTTGGTTTGGGGAGTGAGAGTATAGTCATTCTTATGCATTCATGTTCTAACTAACACCTGTGTTTCCCTTTTGTTTAAAACCTTCATCACCTTCTCCCTAGGATCAGAAGCAATGCTCTCATCTCTTTTGTTATTGAGTGATTGGTGGTTGCTTGATGACAAGAAACAACTCAAGTGTGGGAGTATTTGATGAGTACACTTTGTATACATGTTGCCCTTAATCTATCATTTTGCTTGTTCTCAAGTTTACTTCTATACATGAGCAGTGATATTATCTGTATTTTTTGTTATATGTGTAGGAATAGGGGGCCCGATGTAATGTGGAGTTAAATAGGAAGAAAACAAGAGAATATTAAAAAAAGAGTTCAAGCATTCAAGCTGGACACGGGCTGGACACGCTTGTGTCATGCCCATTGAATATCTCAGCTATTATTGAGCCAGCAAGAAATCTGTGTAGAAGGGTGCTTCCAGCTTGACACGGTCAGGACATGGTCGTGTCCATGCAACTGAAAAACCCAGGCCAAAGGAAATTTTATTGAAGAATAGGCGACACGCGCTGGGTGCTCCTAACATGCTCGTGTCACATCATTGCACGGTAAAGACACAACCGTGTCCCTTCCACTAAATCTTCCATGCTGAGGCATTTCATTTCACTCAGTTCTCCCCTGGTATGACATGGTCTGGACACGCTCATCCGCAGACTATGTTGGGCTCGAATCCTCTCTTTTTAACTCCTATTTGTAGGGTTTTCTCTTCATCTTTGTTCGGGGATCTACTTCTTCATTGGGAGGATATTGATGAGAGCGAATATCGAGCTTATCCACACCTTCTAAAGCATCATGGAGAGATTTGGAGGCACAAGGGAAGCGGTGCTAGCACACGGATCTCTACATTGGAGGCAAATCTCAAAGAGAAGGGAGTCATGTCTTCTTTCTTTAGATCTAGTGTTATCTTCTCCATGTTGTACCCATCCATGAGGGGCTAGCCAGCCACGGTACCCCAGGATGGGAACTTTGTCACTTTGTATGCTTAAAACACTTGTCCTCTTCCTGATTTACACAGTTCTTTTGGTTCTTGTGTTAAACCTTGTATTGCAAAACTTGATGTGCTTGACTTGTGTAGTTGCTTAGATAAAACTTGATGGTGGATTGTCAAAGCTGTCATTGTCTTAGGGAATAGCATAACTTGGTGAGCTTGAATCCATAGTTATCTTTGCAAAACCTGACGTATTTGAGAGTCTTAGTTGCAATATTGCTTTTTAGCACACAGTAGAGCCTAAGAATGTACCTAGTAAACTTTGAGAGCGAGTGTGCACCACTTAGTGCTTAGGAAACATCATGGTGCATTGTTATCTTACTGTGGACACTCAATCTAATTGCCTTTTACCTTCATCTATTCCCTTTTCTTTTATCTCTTTATTCTCTCTTTTATTTTAAGTAATCCTATCACTAATTTATTCTTTGCTAGAGATCAGTGTTGAGTGAGTATTTTTTAGTCCAGTCCCTGTGGTTCGACAACCCTACCCCTCACAGGGTACCACTATATTACTTGTGTACAACACGTGCACTTGTGGAGAACAAATCAGGTCACATCTCTAGAAATAGAGTTGAATGACTTGTGTCTAATGAAAATTTTCAAGTGTTTGGATCCCTAAGTAGAAGGGTAAGTAAATGAAAGAAAAGGGAGGGAAAGGAAAGAAAGGTTTGAACCCTTGTTTAAATAGTTAAATTTTATAGAAGGAAAGAAAAGGAAAGGATACATAATAATATCATTTACCAATTATATCATTATTATTAAATAAAAAAATTATGTATTTTATATTTAAACAAATGAATTATCAATATCTCATAGGTTTTTTTCATAAATATTAAAATTATTATTATTATTATTTTGCTTTCCATCTTCATAATTTAATTTTGCCTCTTGTCAAATAGGATCATTTATTTTTCCTTAGAAGACATATCATACATCATTGCTTTGTATAAGACAAAAACCTATTATTGTTTATATCATCATAATGGATTGATGGTTGATTAGGTATACTAATTATAAAACAATTATAATAGCACTAAAAAATTAGAGAAAAATAGCATGTTCCTCTATGAAATATACGAGAAAAAGAGATCCTAAAATCTAATTTTTCAATTAAAAAATATATATTATTAAGATGTTTATGAACATGTTTAATGGTAGAAGGACGGAGCACTAACTTTTCCACTAGCTCCTTCATTTCTTCCCACCGACATCCAAGCAATGCTCTTACTTTCTCAACACATTTAATGAAATAAAGGTAAAAAGTAGTCATTAAATTTTAATGTATTCCTATGTCCTCCAAAAGCATCCAAATATCACCTTCTAAAATTGGATGAAATTGAGTGTTAAATATTTCATTAATGGCATTTCCAGTAATTAGTGCATTTGCAACTATTTCAAATCTCTCTTTAATGAGTTCTCCATCTTTGTCTTCTAATTTTGCTTTCTTAGCTTTTTTAATTGTCAAATTGTTCTAAACATCAAAAGCAACTCTCGAGCATTTTGTGGCAAATTATTTGTGAATTATTTTAAATGATAGTAGACACCTCCGTAAGGCGCAATCAATCCACTTCTCAACATAATTCCAACATCAACAAGATAATATTTAACTATCCAAAGTTTAAAAGTTAGTATTTTATTGGTATTATAAGTAATTAAATCAAATATAGCATATACATAACTACCATTTGGAATTATAAGTCTATCTTCTCTTGATAATGGACCATTCACTATTCTTGCGCCAGATGTGGTGCATTTCTATCTCGTTAACATGTAAGTAAATTTCAAATCAACTTACCATGCTGGCAATACACTTTGTGTTGGATAATCTTTTCTACAACGATATTTTGGAGCCTCTAGATTTTACACTTTAATTCGAATATGTGTTCCATCTATAGCTCCAACACAATGCTAACAATGATTATATGCATTCAAATTTAGGTAAATAAAATAACATACTAAATTAATTAAAATGAGAAAATATTTTTTACCTTAAAGTATATGTAGAATTTACTATTCCCAAGTATCTAAATAGGAATACTTAAGCCATCTAGTTGTTTAAGGAATTTTTCTTCTAATTCTAATAAAGCTTTTAAAACACAATGTAAATGATGATTAGTTGTTTCTCCTGAACGCCTAAACAAAAATTGCACTTCCCTATATTTTCCATGATATGACAATACATAAAAAGACTTTTAAGCACTTGTGCTTCAGTTGAAACTAGTCTTGTTGGTTGTAGACCACCATGTCTTTCCAACATAGCATATAAATCTAGAAAAGCTTTAGGTCCCATCCTTATAATATTCTAACTCCTTTCACAACCAACAATTTGACTCATTATTTCATCTCTTACTCTGTCTCTTTCTAAACTCATACTCTGCCATTTGATGCGTTTTTGCCACAGATAATCCAACATCGCCTTATTGTTTTGTTTGCCCATCTATGCTAAATGATGCAAAAATAGTTAAAATATTATTCTCTTTATATAACAAGAAACTAATTCATAATAATTATATTTGTTGCATAATAAGAAAGGTTTTTTCCATAGAGATTGAAAGATTCATCTTGAAGAACAACTTTTTATAAAATAACCAATATTTTAAACCAATTAATTATAGATTTTTGTAAAATAATCTATTAATGAAATTCTTACAAATAATTTATTTTGATCACTACAAATTACCAAAGTTGTAATAAAATACAAATGAATTAATGTCTAATCACTTAATTTGTTTAAAATTACATTATTCAAAGATTTGAAGTACAAATAAATTATTGTCCATTATATAACCATATAATATTTGCATAAGGAATAAAATGTCAAACATTAAAGTGAAACCAAAATATATATTTCCCAAACATCTATTCTTATTAAATGCAAACTAATTATTGGTTTTGAGAATATATAGTTGAAAGGACAACCTACCTCACAAATAGCACGTTATCCTATGCAGCACCAAGCATGAATAATTTAGGCAATAGATGCAAAGTTGTTTCTAACTATTCTTAGAATAGTTCCCCTCCCAATTATGCAACACCAAATTACTTAATTAGGATTTAAAACCGATTCCTCCTACGGCTCTATGTGGATCATCACAAGATCACTTTATCATATAGTTAGTAAATCTATCCTAATATTTTAATTAATAGCATAATAATCATATTTAAAAGTTAAATTAAATAGTTATAGTTTTTTCTCACTCAAAAAAAAATTAATTTTATTTGTACTACAAATAAAACTTGGATAGGAAGATAAATAGAATTCTATTAAGATAAATTCTTCAAATGATGAATTGAGAAACAAAAAACACAACATAAACAAACAAATAAACAAATAAATAAACATAAAAAGAAATACATAATAATAAGGATTTGTGATGGGTGCCACATCAATTCGTATATTTTCTATAAGTACATTTTCACATTAACTACCAAAACAAAACTAATAACATATGAGAACGATGGAATGCTAACCATTAATAATTAAAAAGCACATAATAACAAAAATAATATAATAATGAAAGCCTAAAAAGAAGAAATCTAGTGATGTAGCAATGCTCAAGACAATATAGATGTGTAATCTACATCAATAAATAGAAAGAGAAAAATCAAAAACACACGATCAAATCAATGCAAGATATATGGAATTAATAACAAAGATCGAATCAAGAGTCAAAAATAAGATGTAAGAATTTACTTTTTAGACAAGATGATTGGTGCTATGTGAACCCTTGATAACAATAAAGTTAGATTTGAAAAAGTGGAAAAATAAACTTATAAACAGATGTTATGTAATTAATTGAAAAAATTGAGGCTATTAAGTTCTTTTTAAAATTTATTAAATTTTTAGGAGTTTCTCCCTCCCCCCGGTAACAAAAATCAGGGACCAAAAAAAGTGAGGTTTCAAAAGGTTTTGGAGGGTTAGAGTTAATCCTTTCTTCCTTTCATTAAATTAAAAAAATATATATATCCAAATGAGGAAACGGATCACTTTGACCGTCCAAAACCCTCCCTTTACTTTACTTTTCCACCTGAGTCCTCTATCCAAACATAACATTAGATTCTCTTGATTTTACAGGCTATGATGTCTGTATTGAATGCATCAAGCGAAAATAGACCAAAACAAAGAAATTAGATGCCTATAGAGCAATGGATGTCTTAGAATTTATTCATACTAATATTTGTGGGCTATTCCCTATGGCTTCTGGAAATGGTCAATAGTATTTTATATCATTCATAGATGATTATTCAAGATGTGGATACCTATATTTGATTCATGAAAATTCATAATCTTTTGATGTGTTTGAAACGTTTAAGGTTGAAGTTGAGAACCAACTCAAAAAAATAATTAAGAGTATCAAATCTAACGATGGTGGAGAATACTATGGTAGATATGATAGTTAAGGTGAACAACGTTAAATATCATTTGCTAAAATTCTAGACGAATGTGGTATAATCCCATAGTACACCATGTCAGGATCAACTAGCATGAATAGTGTACTTGAAAAATGAAACTTAACTCTTATTAATATGGTGAAGTCTATGATTTGTCATTATCCCTTACTAGAATCCCTCTGGGGAGAAGCATTCAAAACAACAACTTATATTCTGAATAAAGTGCCAACTAAAAGCAGTTGAAAAATACCACATGAGCTTCAAATAGGTCAAAAGCCTAGTCTAAAGCATTTCCATATTTAGGGGTTGTCCAGCTGAGGCCAAGCCTTTTCTGCCAAATGAAAGAAAATTGGACTCCAAAACAGTAATCAACTACTGTATTGGCAATGTAAAGAGATCTATGGGTTATGAATTTTATGATTGCTACACTTAAGAGAATTTTTGAAATGAGGCCCCAAACATTTTTTGGGGATGTTGAGTTTAGAAAGAGAAATAAGGTTAGAAACGTAATCTTGAGGAGATAGTATCAATTTTAATTCCTATTATAGATTTTGATAATATGCAGGTTTTCATACCTATTATTGATCAAGAAGCTTATTCAGATCCTCAACTAGAATATATTGAAAAACTCCCAGTGTTCCTCGAGAACATACCCTACAGCCTCAAGAACTAATGTCATTAAGGCAATCTATTAGAGAAAAAGAAGTTATATTCCTGATGATTTTGTTTTATTTCTCTTGGAATATGAGGAAAACAATGGAATGATGGAAGATGATCTAGGAAACTTTCATTAGGCCATGAAAAGTTTCAATTCTCAAAAGTAGATCGAAGCCATGAATGAGGAGTATAAATCTATGCAAAATTATAAAGTTCAGGAACTTGTTCCATTATGAGATGGTGTTAAACCCGTTCATTGTAAGTGGATATTTAAAACTAAATGGCATTCTAAGGGTAATATGGAAAGTTATAAAGCTCGTCTTGTGGTTAAGGGCTTTACTCAGAAGGAAGGGATTGATCTTATAGAGACTTTATCTCCACTTTCTATGAAAGACTCTTTTAGAATAATCATGGCTCTTGTTGAATATTTTGATCTTGAGCTTCATCAAATGAATACCAAACTATGTTTCTCACGGGTGACATTGCTAAAAAAAATTAATATGGTGCTACCAGAAAATGTTGTATCAAGTGGCCCAAAGAATATGGTTTGCAAATTGACAAAAGCCATTTATGAATTCAAACAAGCTTCCTATCAGTGGTATCATAAGTTTTATCAAATTACTATCTTATTTGGTTTTAAGACAAATGCTTTAGATGATTGTGTATATCACAAGTTCAGTGGGAGTAAATTTATGTTATTGATTTTGTATGGTGATGACATACTACTTGCTACAAATGATAAAAGAATGTGACATGACACGAGATGATTTCTATCAAAGGATTTTGAGATGAAAGACCTTGGTGATGCCTCATTTCTATTAGGAATCCAAATATATCAAGATCACTCTTGCAGTATTCTTGCATTGTCACAAAAGTTCTATATTGATAAAGTGCTAAAAAAATTTAGCATGTAAAATTGTAAATTAAATGTACCCCTGTAACTAAAAGAGACAAATTTAGTCTCAGTCAATGCCCAAAGAACATTCACTATAATTCCTTCAAGGAACATGCATAAAAGAATACTCTCAACGCCCAAGGAGCATATACTGTAATTCCCAAGGGACATGCAAATCAATTAAACAGGAAATTCACAGGAACTCTCTGATTCAATCAAGAAACCCATTGAGAAATTCCCTAAGAAGCCACAAGTTCCTCTGAACTCAAGTCAAGCAACCATCTACTTAGGGGTTCATTACACCCAAGAACAACTCATAGTAAGATAGATCTAAAGAAATAAGAAAGATACTAGAATAAATTGGGATAACCTCCCTCCCGTAGAGATTGCCGAAGGAGTCCACCGGAAGGTCGCACAGGACCAAGTTCTTCTCAGCTTTTTCAATGCCCTCTTATACTTTACCCTTTGCTTTCTATATCCTTGATCCTTCAGCATAATCCTTACATACAGTCCATGAGACATTTCTCTACTCCATGTGTCCGAGTGTATGAAAATCTGCGAGTTTCCAACTTTTCTTCCGAATCCTCACACTTTTCTTATTCATTGTGCTCTTTGCCGAGTCACCCGGCAACCTCCCTTGCAAGTGATTCACCGCCTTTTGATTCAATTCTAATGCCAAGTGCTTGCCCGCCAATTCTTCTGTCATTACAAATATGTAGTCATTTCCATAGGTATTAATTGTTTGTTGTACTTTTATAATTTTTGAAGAAAAAGAAGACATTTATTTTTAGTAATTATGTTGTCAATTTTGTTTGGTTAAAAAACATGTATAAATAACCAAATTAATTAAAGCATATGGGCTTCTTTATTAATTTATTATAGATTATTAATTTATGTTCAGATGATCACCAACTACATTACCGTTTATTTAGTTAAATATCTTTTTTACACAAGGACTTTGTCAATTGTCATGCATTTAATTTGTTTTGTGTTTACTCCATGAGCTATTACATATATATCATTTTTATTGTCTTTAATTTCTTTCATATAAAAAGCTATCAATCTCTTGAAAAATAGTGATTAATAATTCTATCTCTTCATAAATTTAAAATAATTAGCTTATATAATTTAAATGAATTACGCTTTGTCTAGCTTGGAAGTGACTCACTAAAGTCGTGAAAGTGTGGAAAAGGCATTTTATTTATGGAAGTGATGTTTTCAATTGAAGTTGCCAATTTTATGTGTTTGGTTAAAAGACCTGTAAACTTGACTTCAGCAGTTTGTAACATTTGGTTAGCAAGAAAGTGAAGTTCCACTCACCACTTCCTTACAAAGGTGACGTCACTTCCTCAAGTTTGTGGGCTATGATGGTGGAAAGTTAGACACGAGTATGATGTTTTTTTGTAGTTAGATAATGTGACTATCATTAACTTCTATCCATCTATAGTTTAAATTACCCACTTCGTTTTCAAAATATTCTATACTCTACTTACCAAAACATTACCACACAATTTTCCTGCCAATCTAAATTGCATATCCATACTTCTTAAAATACAAAAACACTTGGGAATTTGCATAATAAAAACCCATTTAAACATTAGATTTGAGACAGGACCATTCGCATACTGATTCCTTGTATAGCACTACAACCATCCCATGAAAAAAAAGCATGAATCAAAGAGGGAACAAGTCTACATGAAACTCTTGGCATTCACAAAACTCAAAAGTTTCAAATCCATGTAACTTAAAATATCCTTTAAACTTCACAGACAACAAATCTATTGGGCATGTACAAACCTATTATGGCAAGCATGCAAACTCATGCTAGTTTACATTATTACTGTTAGATGTATTGTTGTATTGTCTATATATGTATACATGTATATGTATACTTATCATATTCTATATGTAGACATAAAGTGTCACTCATTTAAGGTGTTCAAGCATATACACTTGTTCCATTCTCTCTCTCTTCTCTTCTATCATGGTATCAGACGCTTAGGTTTTTCCGACCACCACCCTCGATCGTTGTCGTCGTCACTAGCTCTCTCTCTTTCTCTTGCCTCATCCACTTCTTCTTCACCGGCAGCCCCGTCACCGACAAGCTTGTTCTTCACCGCCCCCATTTCCACCAAAAGAGGCCGGCCACCATCCTCTTGCAAGTCATCGACGTCGGCCACCCTCATCTCCGTTGCCATCAACCCTCTCTCCACTCTTCCCTTGGAATTAAACTTTTACATTTTCCAAAACTTCTCATTTCTGGAGGTTCAAAGTCGTCCCTCACGAGTGCTTGTAAACTCGTTGGTAAATCGAGAGACTAAGATTGCATGCCACCCAAATTTTTCTCAAAACTCGAGGCTTCTTCCCGAAATGAAGGTTCTCAAAAACACAAAAAAATCTAGAAGAGCATATTTCCAAACAACAAGAAGACAGAGAAGCATCCTTCTCTCATTCCAACACAAAGATTGAAGAGCATCTTTCTCATTCCAAGAAAGCATTTTGCTCGGGCCCGCCTCATTTGAAATATATAAATATATATATATATATATTTCTCTACGACAACAGCGGACCTTGGTATTATATATATATATTATTATTAGCCACAAAGTGGTAGACAGCCAAGGTTCATGATGGTGACCACTTTAAACGTGTGATTTTTATTTTTATTATTATTAAAAAAAAATGGATGTTTTTGGATCCACTGTTGCTCGTGCTGAAGGAACTTGCCTCCGGGCTTCCTTCACAGGGGGGATCAGTACTCCTGCTTCCCGATTTTCTTCTGTGCTTCCACACGTCCCTCGCCCTGTTGTTTCTTCACCGGCTCCACCTCTTCTTCCAACACCTCACTATACACTGACTTCTCCTACTCCACTGTCTCCTGCAGATCAGCAGTTTTTAGCTATGTTTCGGCAGTTCCAGCAGTCCTATTTGACAGACTCCATCTCTTCTACTGGACATGCAACTTCCACTCAGGTTGCTCCATCTGCTTCAGGTAGTCTCTGTCCTCTCTGGCTTCTTGACTCTGGTGCTTCTCTCCACATGACCCCTGATGCTACCCATCTGCACCATTCCCATTCACCATCTCACGTCACCCGTGTTCGCACTGCTGATGGCACACTTCTTCCTATTTCCTCCACTGGTCATTTCTCTTCTAGTGATTTCTCAATTCCTTCAGTCTCTCATGTTCCTCGTTTATCCATGAATCTTATATCTGTTAGCCAGCTTACTGATCATGATTGTCAAGTTATCTTTGACCGTACCTCGTGTCGTGTGCAGGATCGCAGTGGGACGGTGATTGGAACTGGCCGTCGTCAAAATGGAGTTTATGCGTTGGATTCCCTTCGTCTTCCATCATCACCTGAACCTGTTCATCATTGTTATACTGGTGTTCAGTCTCATCATAAGTGGCATCATCGTCTTGGCCACTTATGTCCATCTCGTATGTCATCCCTTGTTCGTCATGGCGTTTTAGGAGCTGTCTCTCCTCCTTCTGATGTCGTCTGTCTTGGATGTAAACTTGGTAAGCAACTCCAACGTCCTTATCCTTTGAGTGTGTCTCAGACTTCTACTCCTTTCGAACTTATTCACTCTGATGTTTGGGATCCCGCTCCCTTTGTCTCTAAAGGTGGTCATCGCTATTATGTTCTTTTTATAGATGACTATACTCGATTCACCTGGCTTTATCTTATGCCTCACCGTAGCCAGTTATTGTCTATTTATCGCTCTTTTTCTACTATGATCCACACTTAGTTCTCTGCCTCTATTAAGACATTTCGGTCTGACTCTGGTGGTGAGTACACCTCTCACGCTTTTCGTGCCTTTTTGTCTTCTGAAGGCACATTACCTCAGTTATCTTGTCCTGGGTCTCATCCTCAGAATGGGATCGCTGAACGTAAGCATCGTCACATCTTAGAGATGACACGTGCTCTTCTTCTAGGTGCTTTTCTACCCCCCTCAATTTTGGGCTGAAGCTGTCAGCACTGCTGTTTATCTCATTAACCTACAACCCTCCTCTCACCTTAATGGTCGTAGTCCAGGTGAGTGTCTTCATGGGCCACCCCCCCGCTATGATCATCTTCGTGTTTTTGGTTGTCGATGCTTTGTTTTACTTTCACCTCGGGAGAGAACAAAGCTAACAACCCAGTCTGTTTCATGTGTTTTTCTAGGATATAGCCTTGAGCATAAAGGCTATCATTGTTATGATCCAGTCACTCATCGTATTCGCATCTCCCGTGATATCACGTTTGATGAGTCCACACCTTTCTATGCTTCTCCTTCTTCCACTCGAGTCCCTCATCTCCCTCATGCCCTCTGTCATTCCTTTTTCCCTACCCCTTCGTCTGAGCATACTCCTCCCCGTGTCTTCCTTTCCTCCATCATTCAATCCTCCCTGCCGAAGTTTCTTTCTCACTCCTCTCTTGACTCCTCTCCTCCTTTATCTGCTGAGTCTCCTGCAGTGTCTTCCCCTCCTTTATCAACTGAGTCGCCTATAGTGTCTTCCCCTCCTCTCTTGCTTCCTCTTGCTCACCCACCTGTTCGTTTCACATACCACCGTCGGGATCCCACCGAGCCTCCATCTCAGACGGTCATCTCTGACACCTCTCCTACTATCGATCCAGCTCCTGAGGTACACTCTCACACTTATTCTTTACGCGATCGCTCTACTTTACATCCCCCTGTTCGTTTTGCTTCTGCTAGCACCAGTGTTTCAGATGTCTTTGAGCCAGGTACCTACAGGGAAGCAATTCGATTACCTGAGTGGCGGACTGCCATGGCAGAGGAGCTTGATGCTTTGACTCGGACTCATACGTGGGATCTTGTTCCTCTTCCTTCTCATGCCGTTCCTATCACTTATCGTTGGATCTACCATGTGAAGACTCGTTCTGACGGGTCTCTCAAGCGCTATAAAGCGCGTTTGGTTGCTCGTGGCTTTCAGCAGGAGTATGGCCGTGACTATGAGGAGACTTTTGCCCCAGTAGCCCACATGCACACTGTGCGCACTTTCGTTGCTGTTGCTGCTGTTCGTGGTTGGGTTCTTCATCAGCTTGATGTGAAGAACGCGTTTCTTCATGGGGACTTGAAGGAGGAGGTTTACATGACTCCTCCCCCTGGCCTCCGGGTACCTACGGGGTCTGTTTGTCGTCTTCGCCGGGCTCTTTATGGTCTCAAACAGGCTCCACGGGCCTGGTTTGAGCGGTTTAGTACAGTAGTTGAGGCTGCTGGTTTCACTCCGAGCATACATGATCCAACAGTCTTCATTCACTCTTCCTCTCATGGGCAAACCATCCTTCTTCTATATGTCGATGATATGATCCTTACCGGTGATGACTCTGCTCACATTACCTTTGTGAAGCAGAAGTTATGTGAGACTTTCTTGATGAGTCGATTTAGGTCCCCTTCGTTACTTCTTGGGTATCGAGATTACTTCTCATCCCGATGGTTACCGCCTCTCTCAGCGTTATACTCATGACCTACTTGCTCGCTCGGTTTGGTCGATACCCGTATTGCTGCTACACCGATGGAGTTACATTTGTAGCTTTGTGCCTCTGATGGGATTCCCTTATCTGATCATTCTCACTATCGACATTTAGTTGGCAGTTTGGTCTACTTAGTTGTCACCCGTCCAGACATTTACCATGCAGTTCACATTCTCAGTCAATTCGTTGTGGCACCCACTTCTGTTCATTATGCTCATCTTATTCGGGTACTGTGATATCTTCGTGGCACTGTATCTTGTGGTTTGTTCTACTCACGTCAGTCCACTCTTCAGTTGCAGGCCTATTTTGATGCTACCTGGGCTGTTCTCCCGATGATCGGGTTTCTATCACTGGTTATTGTATCTTTCTTGGCTCTTCTCTTATTGTTTGGAAGACCAAGAAACACCCTCATTGCTAGCAAGTCTAGTGTCTGAGGCGAGGTTCGTGCGTTGGCTTCTCACCGTCGAGAGGTGCTTTTGGGTCGCGTTCGATTCTCTGAGGACTTTGGTGTACCGATCATATCTCCTATTCCTATTCATCTGTGACGATCTGGAGCCCCTTCGATTGCTGCAGATCCGGTCAAGCATGAGCTGACCAAACATATTGGTGTGGATGCACATTTCACACGATGCCATGTACGTGCCCAGACTGTGTCACTTCACTATCTTCCTACAGAGGTCCAGGTGGCTGATTTCTTCACCAAGGCGCAAACACGTGATCACCATCTATTTATAGTTATCTAAACTCAAGACACATGATCCGCCTTGAGTTTGAGGGGGGGTGTTAGATGTATTGTTGTATTGTCTATATATGTATACATGTATATGTATGTACAGACGTATATGTATACTTATCATATTCTATATGTAGACCCAAAGGGTCACTCATGTAAGGTGTTCAAGCATATACACTTGTTCCATTCTCTCTCTCTCCTCTTCTAACAATTACAACTTCAATAACACTCGATTGGTTGGTAAAGACAGTGCATAAGGGAAAAAAATTATAAAAGAAAGGTCCATACACGGCATCTATGGCTTTCATTACAGTCGCATCAACTAGAAAGACTGACTATAACTATGTAGATGAATCTTGTGTTAGCTATCATGTTCCTAGAAATCATGGGCAAGCTGCAATGCACTATTGTTTAGCAAATCATGGCTCAGGTGACAAGTCAACATAAGGCACTTCATTGGCAATGACAATTTCCAATTCAAATTTGTTATAAAAAAATGGGAAAAACTATAAAGATAGACAAATGAGAAGGTGAAATATGCACATAATAACATGAGCCTCAACCAATAAAATCTACAATCACATGCAATTTACAATAGGTGCTAAAATAAATAATGCATAAAACACCAAAATAACTTGTGCCCTACAACAATGAATAGGCTGCAATGGTGGCACTGAGTGCCCTTTTGCTCCATCATACCTGTCACTTGATAAAGGAGACACAAATGAATTATTTCCTCAATGGACTTCACTTCTATTGGCCAGCCTTCATGGCTTCAAAAGATTCCCCGCCAATGTACCTTATTCAGTGGAAGCACACATTTGAGGATTTATTCATATGAATAATTAACATATCGATAATAGAGTTATGCCAAACTGTCATGGTAGGGAACCTTGCCTCAATGCACATTCAAAACATTGTTGTCATGATTGCCATAATATCTGGATTTGCAATGAGAAGCCAAGGAAAAAATATAGAAAATAAAAATGTAAACCAAAGTTAAACTAATAATACAAATGAATTAGGCAAAACGGCCAAAATAAAAAGAAACTCAAGGGAAAAATGGCATAGGAAAATAAATCAGAACAACAAGAGACATAAGCCTAAAGAGGTATATCATAGAGATTGTGTTTTAGATGGAAGACCACATATGGAAGCCACATGGCAGAGCCATGACCCCAAACAATCAGGAATCAGTTTGGTTAACAACAAAGAAAAGATAACATGATTGTTTGAGCATATGCATGGGATGCAGTTAGTGCAAGATGCATACCTAATATGGTTACAGATAATGCATAAAGCAATGGAAATAAATATCATAACCCAAACATCTAACCAGTTAGTTAGGTAGGTCAAGCAATTCCTTGCAATAAATTCAACTGAGTCTGGAAAGATACTTTTCAACCTAGACCTGCTGCATATCTATTCATTTAACAATGAACATTTGCCTTCATTTTATTTCACTTGGAGATAATCAAACACAAACACATCCGTGAGTACCTACTCACTGAATCTCTCTACTCCTATAACCTTCAAGTACAATCTTGCTAACTAGTGTGTAGAGCTTTTAATTGCAACTGCCACTTCCCCGATAACAATCACCAGATTAGCCATCATCAAATTGCCTTTAGTACCCTTGGCGCATTTGGATCACAAGCTCAACTATGTGCCAAGGCTACTAATAACATGAGGTGTTCAATTCCCATCTCTATCTTCATTGGTATTAACAAGTTTGACTAGTGACTCACCATTCTCGTTGTTATTATCTTCAACTACAACGAACTTCTCTGCAAAATTATAATACATAGATGTCGCATATGACATTGTTGCACTATAATTTTGTACTAAAACCTTTAAGTACATAATTTCTCTCCTTTATAATTTTTGATAGGTTTGTTGATGAAAGGTTTTGCAGCTAAGTGGACTTGTACCACAAAAAATGGGAAGTAAATATAACATTCACAAATGGGGAAAAACCATTAATGTGAAAGAAAATAACACCCGACCTCAATATAGGTGAATGACATGATTGGGTCAAGGGTGATCATCTTCGTTTTGTCATCCCATCCCACCACAATCAGGTCTCTAGTGTTTTTATCTCCACATATCAGATCTTCAACGTCTGGTAATGGTTTTTGATGTTCTCCGCTGTAAAATCAGTGCTAAATTTGGTGTTCACAGTAGACACAACATGGGCAAATGTAGCTCTTTTGAAAGATTGATCACATTTGAGTCCTTTGTTAGCTTATTCAACCAACAACGGAACCAAGAAATTATTGAATTCTACCTTCCTTCTCTTGTTGGGAGTGTCACATTTGCCTTTGAAAGCCTTCACATTGGCATCATCATGCGGGGCAATTACCAACTTCCACACTCGATGAAGTTCTAATTAATCAAAATCCTATAATATATGATTCTTGTCTATCAATAATAAAAACTGATGATGTATATCAGCAAGTGCAGGGAAAACAAATGCTGGTATAAGATGATGAATGACAACCAATTCAGAAAACCAAAAATCCAAAAAATAATAAATATTGATAAACCAAGTGTATTAATGCAGAAAATACTATCGTGTGTTAATGAAGCAATCAAATCAAATATAGGTCCATCAATTTAGAATAAAATTCATAAACTAGAGGCCATTCTTCCAATGAGGAAAAATAGTTCTCAAATTTGAAGAGCAATGTTTCCTAGAAAAAACCCCGAAAAATATAGAATAAAAAATAATCTGAGGGCTCCATTGCATAAAAGCATGCAGAAACTTGAACATACATGCAAGAAACCTGCGAGCATACATGTCTACCCCACAAAAATACATAAAAAAAGTGATATGACTTACCATTAACTAAATGAATCAAGGGACACATGGACTGAGACATAGCATGAATTTGTGTAATAATCTGAAGGGTAGCTAAGTTATGCATGAGCATGTACAACAAATCAAAAGAGAAACTAAAGATACATGTCCACCGATGCTTAAAAAAATAAGAAGGATCTAGCATTGCTCAATGCTAGATATAGCATTACATGAAAACCTATGGAATCCTAAGGATACATACTGGCATATGCATAAGCATATATAATAATACATATAATCTGATTGGCTACATAATTCAAAAGATACTTGTCCACAATTAATACAAAGCTAATTGAATACCATTGCAAAAACACATATTTCTTACATCAATGAAAGTGAGAAATTTAGTGGACACTTAAAAAACTTATAGGAGCAGTGGAACATTAATCATTCCACAAATGCCTACAATCATGAAAAGACAAAGATCAAAGAATTGAAAGGATGCATGCTAAAAAATTCAAGAACATGTGCAACAAGACAAAGAACATATTGAATGAATGGAACAAAAGAAGCAACGTGATAAGTACTTGTGTGATAAGAATATGAAGTGTTCTTTTTTTTATGTATTTTTGGGTATGAAAAAATACATAAAAAGTGATATGACTTACCATTAACTAAATGAATCAAGGGACACATGGACGAGACATAGCATGAATTTGTGTAATAATCTGAAGGGTAGCTAAGTTATGCATGAGCATGTAGAACAAATCAAAAGAGAAACTAAAGATACATGTCCACCGATGCTTAAAACAATAAGAAGGATCTAGCATTGCTCAATGCTAGATATAGCATTGCATGAAAACCTATGGAATCCTAAGGATACATACTGGCATATGCATAAGCATATATAATAATACATATAATCTGATAGGCTACATAATTCAAAAGATACATGTCCACCATTAATACAAAGCTAATTGAATACCATTGCAAAAACACATATTTCTTACATCAATGCTAGTGAGAAATTTAGTGGACACTTAAAAAACTTATAGGAGCAGTGGAACATTAATCATTCCACAAATGCCTACAATCATGAAAAGACAAAGATCAAAGAATTGAAAGGATGCATGCTAAAAAATTCAAGAACATGTGCAACAAGACAAAGAACATATTGAATGAATGGAACAAAAGAAGCAACGTGATAAGTGCTTGTGTGATAAGAATACGAAGTGTTCTTTCCTTGTGCTGAGCATTACTTTTCTTGGGTTTTAACGCTAATATTGGTGTATTTATGTTTCTTTCATGCAAGTAGGGTTGTGAGGCCGATTATGAAAGAAAGAAGCCAATGTGGGTCGCAATGCAATAATTTGGAGGAAATCTTGCTAAGGTTCAAATGTGAAGACATAGGTCGGGTTCCAGATGCAGGAATATGTGCCAACCTTCTCGTACTCGAGTTAGCATAACTATTTGGAGGGGTAAAAGTGCAGTCACATTCAAGCATTCCGACTTGTGCATATAGAACGAGATCTCCACCAACATGTCTGTTATTAAAGAAGCAAGGCGATCAACAACGTAAATGTGTTCCCGTTTGCATTACCTCAATGAAAGTATGGCTTCGGGAGTATTTCAGGCCGGTACTGTAGCAGGGTATTATAGAAAAATTGTAGCAAAAATATCACAGCAATACTGTTTACAGCCGACCGAGAAAACTGGAAAACAGAGAATCCACACGGCCTTGTGGAAATTCCACACGCCCGTGTGGAAAATCCACAGGGGCGCCCACATGAGCGTGTGGATTCCCGATTCTAGCCCTTTAAAACCCGATTTCAGCCCCGATTTCAACATTCTTTTCTCCATCCTTTCCCCAACTTGGGAGAGGGCAGTGGTTAGGGTTTTGAGAGGTATTAGCTAGGGCTTTGGAGAGGTTCTATGGCTCGACATCGCGAGCCATTTGGAAGAAGGTTAGTGGGAGAGTTTTCGTCGGCATTGATCTGGCGAGATGTATCCTAGGCCGGACAAAAGGGATCCCTTGCGATGTGTAGAAGACTCTCCACAAGACCATCGCCATGACTAACGAGGGGGTTTTCTATGGATGCTTTGTTTTTACATTCGATTTCATTGATTGTATCTAGCTTCATGGAGAGCTAAACTCCTAGTGGGTACTTGGGTATTTGTGAACCCTAGGATGTATTCATTTCATTGAATCTCTTTATATTATGCTTTCAATTAATTGATGTTTATTGTGAGTTCCAATCTTGGAGACTTGATTGTATGAATACTCCCCTAGAGTGACACTAGGGTTGAGAGTTCTTGTTGGTAAACTCTTGTGAGTGAGTGACACACCATGAGAGTTAGACAAAGCTAGATTGGAGGGGTTGAGAGGCTGAGTCGAGAGGTAGCGGAGCATCCCTTTTCTCCTCTGGTGTGATCTATCCTACCTCCACGTTCTAAGAGTTCTTTGCGGCCATAGTAGAGTGAATGGGCTAAGGGATGACCTTCCGCTGGGGCTTAGTTGCGAGTGCAACGGAGTGAAGCGCTGAAGTGATTTTAGCACCTATGGCTTAATTGTGGCTAGGGATCTTCCACCTGGACCAAAGGGTTAGGTCATACATAGGAATACGGTTTATCACTTGGAATCCCTAGAATTCATTGCAATTCTATGCGAGTGCGAGGTTGAGAGGTTATTCAATCTCTCCTCCGGGACATGTATAGAGTTAGGTATGGTTGACCTTAGATTTGGGATCATATAATTAAGGATTTCCACGACTCATTGTTGCATCAATTAGGATGTATAATCGAGGGTTCTTGCACTTGAAACGATTGTCCTAGGTGGATCAATATTCGTGTACCCCATCTTTATTGATTGCCTTACCTTCTCCTTTACTTGTGCTCTCTATCTTGTTGCTTTTATTTTCGTTATTTCATATTTTGTCACACTTATCACTATTCATCTTCCACATTAGTTAAGAAACAACTTAAGTGTCTTTATTCCCTACTCTCTGTGGATATGATACCCACTCATCTGGGATTATTACTTCGACACCAGTGCACTTGTGGTTTACACACATATACGGACGTGTCACGGTTTTTGGCCCCGTTGCCAGGAGTAGGCATTTAGAGATACTTTGCACTTTGTTTTCTTAGCTATTCATTCATTCTATTTCATATTTTCTTTCCTATTATCATTCTGAATTATTTTTTTTCTTTGGTCACAGAAACGATTGAAATACCTGAGTTATTTGACACTATCATAGGAATGGTTGAAAATGCGAAACAAAAGGTTCAATTGTTTGCAGTACAGGATACACCTTGTCGTTTCTTGCAAGAGTCGTATAATATTAAACAGCCAATAGAAGAATCAGTTGAAGATTATATTGCCCGAATTCAAGAACAAAACTGCGAATTAGATAATGTGTTAGATCAGTTTGAGAGATCTGCATTAGGGATCAATGAATGATCACTTAGAGGAAAGTCTGGAGAGGGTCCTAGCTCAATTTGATTCATGTTATCGTGAACAAAAGTAGGAACCTTTCTCTATGAGTGTGTCGATGTCAGGAGGGGAGAGTTATGGAATGGAAGCATTGTTTGTTGTAGAAGACCACACAAAACCACATTTACAAGTAGAAGAGGGGAGAATGATTGCGAACAAGAGGCGAAGGATTTTGAGGAGACTAACAAATTTAAGGAGAGCAGGCTGCGCCTTTCGATTGATGAACCCCCAGAACTTGAGCTTAAAACCTTACCAGCGCATTTAGAGTATGCCTTCCAGATGGGAGAATCTAAACTCCTGGTGATTGTAGCTGCAAACTTGTCGGTGGATCAAAAGGGAAGGCTTGTTATCATGTTGAAAAGGCATACATCGGCTATTGCATGGAAGATCTCCAACATTAAGGGCATAAATCCATCATTCTATACTCATAAAATCTTAATGGAAGATGATTACAAATCTGTGATCCAACCTCGCGGATGTTAAATCCGAACATGAAGGAAGTCGTCAAGGCGGAGGTGGTGAAGCTCCTAGATGTAGGGATTATCTACCCTATATCCGATAGTACATGGGTGAGTCCAACTCAAGTGGTTCCAAAAAAAAGGGGAATAACAGTGGTGAAAAATGAAAAGAATGAATTGATTCCAACCAGGATGGTTACAGGATGGCGAGTCTGCATTGATTATAGAAGCTTAAATGATGCCACTCGAAGAGATCATTTCTCATTACCATTTATCGATCAGATGCTAGAACGATTGGCAGGGCATCAATTCTATTGCTTTCTTGATGGCATGTTGGGATACTTTCAAATCCCCATAGCTCTAGAAGATGAAGAGAAGACCACATTTACTTGCCCTTATATCACTTTTGCTTATAGAAGAATGCCTTTTGGGTTGTGTAATGCACCAGCAACATTTCAGCGCTGTATGATGGCCATTTTTTATGATCTTTTGGAAGATATTGTGGAGGTATTCATGGATGATTTTTTTCGGTATTTGGGGACTCTTTCGACATATGCTTGAAGAATTTGGAAAGAGTGCTAGTGAGATGTGAACAAACAAACCTCGTCTTATATTGGGAGAAATGTCATTTTATGGTCCAAGAAGGCATTGTCCTTGGACATTAGATTTCCCAAGCTGGTATGGAGGTGGATAGGGCAAAGATTGAGGTCATTGAAAAGCTTCCTCCGCCTACAAATGTTAAAGGGATCCGCAATTTCTAGGGGCATGCAGGTTTTTACAGAAGGTTTATCAAGGACTTTTCGAAGATCACGCAACCTTTGACCAAACTCCTAGAAAAATATGTTCCTTTTGATTTTGGGGATAACTGTCTGAGTGCATTCAATTTGTTGAAGGAACGATTAGTGCAAGCACCAATTTTGACTATACCAGATTGGAATGAACCCTTTGAGCTCATGTGTGATGCAAGTGATTACGCTGTGGGAGCAGTTTTAGGACAAAGGAAAGACAAGCAGTTTCAACCGATTTATTATGCTAGCAAGACTCTCACAAGTGCCCAGGAGAATTATACAACCACCAAAAAGGAGTTGTTAACAGTGGTGTTTGCTTTTGACAAGTTCAGGACATACCTCATTTTATCTAGGGTGACAGTATTTACTGATCACTCAGTACTCCGTTATCTCATGAACAAGGCCGACGCAAAGCCAAGATTGATTCGCTGGATCTTATTTTTACAAGAATTTGATATGGATATAAATGATAAGAGGAGAACCGAAAATGTGGTTGCAGATCATCTTTCAAGATTAGAAGGTTGTGAGAAGTAAGAACCGGCAAGCAAGTAAATCAATGATTTCTTCCTTGAGGAACATCTGTATGCAGTACAGGAGTCAGAGTCAGAAGATACTCCATGGGTCGCAGATTTTGCAAATTATCTATCAGGAAAGGTACTAAAGCAAGGCCTCAGTTTTCAACAAAAGAAAAAGTTTTTTAGTGACTTGAAGAACTATTTTTGGGATGATCCCTACCTATTCCATATTTGTGCAAACCATGTGTTTTGCAGATGTTTTTCTAGGAAGGAAGGGTGGACCATTATTGCGCATTGTTATTCGGGTGTTAGAGGGCATTATGCTTCAAGCAGAACTACTGAGAAAGTTCTGGCCGCATGTTTCTATTGGCCAACTTTATTCTAGGATGTTCATCAGTTTGTTCTTCGTTGTGATAGTTGTCAGAGGGTTGGAAACCTATCACGAAGGGATGAAATACCTCAGAATCCAATGCAGTTCTGTGAGGTGTTCGATGCTTGGGGAATTGACTTCATGGGACCATTCCCAAAGTCTAATGGTAATCAATATATTTTGGTGGCAATTGACTATATTTCTAAATGGGTGGAGGCTGAAGCTCTTCCAACTAATGATTCAAGAACTGTGGTGAAATTTCTAAAGAGGCTCTTTACTCGATTTGGGACTCCACGAATCATCATTAGGGATCGAGGAACCCATTTTTGTAACACACAACTTATGAAAGTGTTGAAGCGCTATGGAGTACATCATTGTCTTGTTACCCCCTATCACCCGCAAATGAGTGGACAAGTGGAAGTTACAAATAGAGAGCTCAAGAGGATTTTAACTAAGTCCATGGAACAAGGGAAGCGGGATTGGTCTGAACGGTTAGATGACACACTTTGGGCTCATAGAACAGCGTACAAAACCCCGATAGGGACTACTCCCTACAATTTGGAGTATGGAAAATCCTGTCATTTACCTGTGGAGTTAGAGCATAAAGCATATTGGGCAATTAAGGCTATGAATTTTGATTTGAGCAAGTCGGGGGAACAAAGAATGCTACATCTCAATGAACTAGATGAATGGCGAATGAAAGCATATGAGAATGCTACGATTTATAAGGAAAGAATCCGGAAATGGCATGACAAGCATATCAAGAATCCAAAAGAGTTCAATGTGGGCTATCAGGTGTTACTGTTCAATTCTCGTTTATGGTTATTCCCGGGAAAGTTGAAGTCTAGATGGTTTGATCCTTATAAGGTAACTGAAGTTTGACCTCATGGAGATGTTGAGATCACCCATCCGGAGAAGGGTACACTTAAGGTGAATGGACACAGATTGAAACCATACTACGTAGGAGATGTTGGTAATGACGACAAGGAAGTATTTTTCCTTCATAAACCCCCGTGAGGTAAGACAAGGTACGTCAAGCTAAGTGACGTTAAACAAGCGCTTCTTGGGAGGCAACCCAAGTGTTTACTGTTTTCTTAATTTGGTAGTTTAGTGTTACTTGAATAAATTATTGAGTGTTGGTGTTTTGATTTGTAGATGCTTTTGCTGTGATTTTCTTGTGGATTTATAATTTCACCGTTTGTTTTCATGTGAATTTGATGAAGTTTTGGTCGTTTGATCTATCTATCATGTTTCTCATTGGTATAGTTTGCATATTAGGGTAGACTTTGAGTGTGTAAACATATTCAGAAATTATTTGCAGAGCCTGCAGAGTTTTCTAAGGCATCCAGAGAAAAAACACGGGCATGTTGAATTAACACACGCCGGTGGTTTTGCATTGCGAACATCTAGAGAAGGTACAGGGCCGTGGACTCACCCCTATGAACGACCTTGTGATTCTCGCACGCCCTTGGTTAATTTCCGCACGGGCGTGTGATTTCCTGCAGAGACTTGGTAAACTATCTGACAAGTACCCCATTGCTTATATTCCCGCAAGTGCACGGGCTTATCGAAGTAATAATCCCGGGTGAGCGGGGTCGAATCCACAGGGAGTAGGGAATGAAAATACTTAATTTGGTTCTTAGCTATGTGGAAGATCAATAATATTTGGTGTGAAATTGATTCAATTCTCAATAATAAAAGAAACAAGTGAGAGAGCAAGAATAAATAAAAGGGTAAGGCAATCGATAAAGATGGGGTACTCAGATGATGCTTCACCTAGGATAATCGCTTCAAGTGCAAGAACTCTCTATTATGTTTTCTAATCAATGCAACGGTGAGTCATGGAAATCCTTACATACATAGTCCCAAATCTAAGGTCAACTATGCCTAACTCTATTCATGTCCCAGAGGAGAGATTAAGTAACCCCTCAACCTCGCACTCAAACAAAGTTGCAATGGGCTCTAGGGAAAAGTGATAAATCACTTCCTAATTAAAGACCTAACCCTTTGGTCCAGGCGGAAGGTCACTAGCCACAATTAAGCCCTAGATACTAAGATTCCCTCAACGCTTCACTCCATTGCACGTGCAACTAGGCCCCAGCGGAGGTTCATCCCTTAGACCATTCACTCTATTATGGCTGCAAAGAACTCAAGGAACGGAGGTAGAATCTATCACGTCGGAGTGGAAAGTGGACGCTCCTGTACCTCTCGACTCACCCTCTCAACCATCTCCAACCTAGCTTTGTCTAACGCTCATGGTGTGTCACTCACTCACAAGGTTACCAACAAGAACTCTCAACCCTAGTGTCACTCTAGGGGAAATGTTCATACAATCAAGCATTTATGGTTGGAACTCACAATAAACATCAATTTATTGAAAGCATAATAAAGAAGTTCAATGAAACGAATACATCTAGGGTTCACAATCACCCAAGTACCCACTAGGGGTTTAGCTCTCCATGGAGCTAAGTACAATCAAAGAAATTGAATGTAAAAGCAATGAATCCATAAAGAAACCCCCTCGATGGTCGTGTCGATGGTCTTGTGGAAAGTCCTCTACTCGTCGTCCAAGTATTCCTTCGTCCGGTATAGGATACGCCTCGATCGAAGCTCCCCTACCAATCTTCTTCCTAATGGAATCACGATGTCAGAGCCATAGAACCTATCCAAAACCTTGGCCAATACCCCTCGAAACCCTAGCCGAA
The DNA here is from genome assembly GCF_009730915.1 of Dioscorea cayenensis subsp. rotundata. NCBI lineage: Eukaryota > Viridiplantae > Streptophyta > Magnoliopsida > Dioscoreales > Dioscoreaceae > Dioscorea > Dioscorea cayenensis. The sequence continues at coordinate 8,323,164 of NC_052472.1, read as the reverse complement.
ACCCTCTCACAAGTTGGGGAAAAGATGAAGAAAAGAATGCTGAAATCAGCTTTAAATAGGGATGGAATCGGGCGACTCGCACGGGCGTGTATGATGTCACACGCCCCTGTGGAATTTCCACATGGGCGTGGATAATTTCCACACGCCCGTGTGGATTCTCTGTTTCTCTGATTTCTCGGACGGGCTGCTACAGTACTGGCTACATTGTTTTGCTACAATGACCTGCTACAGTCTCTCTGCCTAAAATACTCCCGAATTCCATACGTTTATTGGGGTAACGCAAACGGGCACACGTTTACGTCGTGAATGACTTGCTTCTTCAATGATGTACATGTTGGTGGATCTCTTGTTCTTATATGCATAAGTCAGAATGCTCGAGTGTGACTGCCTTTGTGCCCCTCCAAATGAATGTGCTCACTTGAATACAAGGATGTTGGCACACACTCTAGCATCTCACACCTGACCTATGTCTTCGCGTTTGAACCTGAGCAAGATCTCCTCCAAAATAGGTGCATTATGATCCACATTGGCCTATTTCCTTCATACTCGGCCTCACAACCCTACCTGCATAAAAGTAACATAAAAACACACATATTAATGTAAAAACCTGAGAAAAGTAATGCCCAACATAAGGAATGAACGCTTCGCATTCATATCGCACAAGCACTTATCACTATCCCGAGAGCACACAGCGGTGTGGACTCACCGCTGTAGGCGAACTTGTGAAATACACACGGGTGTGGGTAATTTCCACACGCCCGTGCGGATCTCTGCAGATGAGCTCTCTCCATCCCGAGAAGACAAAGGGGCGTGCGGCTGCCCCTGTGAGTTGGCCTTGTGAATGCCCACCCCGTGTCGAATTTTCACACGGGCGTGTGAAACACTTAGCGATTCTTCTTGGTTGGACAGAGAAGCCACAGGGGCGTGCCGCAGCGCCTGTGGGTTGGGCACACGGGCGTGAGTATTTCCCACACGCCCGTGCAGCTGCATTAAGAGAGGTTGAGTGTTTTCCCGAGAGCACACAGGGGCGTGCGTCAGTTCCTGTGAATCTCTCAGGTGGAAGCACACGGGAGTGTAAAATTTCACATGCCCGTGTGGTTTTTGAAGGTATTGAGAGCTGCGTTTCCTCTTTATAAACCGTTCGAGCTTTACTCATTAACAGACCTCCGAACACTCAGGAAACATTCTTCGACCTTCTCCCGACCTCCTGCTGTCTATTTTTCATCGATTATTTTTAGCTTCTCGCCGATTTCAGGGGTTTTAGCTTCATCTTATCGGTAAATCCTTGTTTTATCTTGTCGCTATGCTAAGTCAATTCTATTCGATTTTTCTTCAATTAAACTGGCAAATGCACTTCATTTTCATGCTAAAATGACTGTGATATGTTTTTAATGAGCTCTAGAATGGAGGAAAAGGTGTATTCATGGATTTTTCCATAAAGAGCCGTGCGGTTTTCACGCCCCGTGAATCCACATGGGTGTGTGCAATTTTCACACGACCATGTGGATTCCTGCATTATTAAGTTATTAATAAATTTGATCAATTCCTTTTCTAATACATGCAGGTATGGCTCCCAGATCAAACAAGACAGCTGGTAAGCGTCCTAGAGAGCCTACTCTTGAACCAGAAAGCATGGAATTTACACTTCTCGAACATCAAGCTCGATTTGAGCGACCTTAGGGAGATATAGTTAGCACATGACATGGCTTATGAGGTCGAGGAGTTACTATCGGTGGGTAGTTGGCGCAATCTATTGATTATTCATGACCCTGCTATCCGCCTACTCACATTACAGGTGCTCGCTTCATTTGAGTTTGACCGCTCTTATGCTCATTTCGATAGCATCGATGCCATTCAGTTCAGAGCTTTTGGGCAGCATCACAGTATGAGCATCACGCAGATCTCCGTTGGGCTTGGTTTATATGACGAGGGGTTTACTGAGATGGAGGAGTATGAGGATCTACAAATTGACATTTCAGGAGGCTTAACTCCCCAGAAAGCATATAAAATACTATGTGGTAAGGCACGATATGAACCAGGAGTGTCTAAGGCTTCATGCCTTTCTTGAACTAGTTACAGATGTCTTCACACCATCTTGAGTAGGTCAGTGAATGGTCGCGGTGACAGTACAAGAGTCCTAAGCAAGCAGGAACTTCTATATTTATACTCCATGGTACGAAACGAGCCGATCCATTTGGGACACATCTCAGCGGAGTATCTGAAGCACCAAGGACAATATCCTAGGCTTGGTGTCATTTTCTCGGGCCCATACATTACTAGACTCATCTTAGGGATGGGTTTATGAGACACGATCAGAGGGGCCGAGAAAACAATAGTACCAGCAACCCTCGGGCTAGAAACAATGAGACTCAAGGATATGATCAGGAAATATCCGGGTGTTGTTTATGTGCAGAATATGTCCCTACCAGAGCCTCTTATATCCGACGAAACCATCGTAGAGGGGTCTTAACCAGCTTTAGAGTCACAGCTTGAGGGAGATCAGACAGAGGCGGTACATCATATGGCAGAGGATCCACCCCCAGTACGCATGTTTTCACCATCTCGAGCACATGATCATTTTTAGAGGCACGAGAGTACTATGGGGGTGATACGGACAGACGTCGCTGAGGCTCGAGCAGAGATTGCTGAGACTCGGGCTACGCACGCCACACAGCATACAAAGTTCATGGCATGTTTTGACATATTCCAACGGATTTTAGAGCGAGACGTTGCCTCGTCATATGTCCTGCAGCCGAGAACTCCGCTAGCATGTCCAGCATCTCCATCTTCTATTCCAGCACCGGTTGACCCACCATGTACTTCATCACCAGCACCAGCAGTAGTAGAGGAGCTAAATCATGACACCGACACTTGATTTGTTTTCTTTTGGTTTTTTTTCATTTTTTTACTTTTGCACTTATATTTTGGACTTGTATTCTCAGAAAGGACTCCCCTTCTGAGTTTATCTTTTATTTTGTTGTCCCGAGTTGTATTCATTGCTTCATCTTTTATATACTCAAGTTGTTTTATTTTTATTGAGCTTCACTGAACCCCCTCGTGTATCTGTGTAGATGGTCTTGTCATCATGGGAATTGAGAACTTTGTCATGGGCATGGCCAAGGTGTTTGGGCACTTGGCCATGTGAGCTTCACAACCCGTTCAAACAACACTCCAAAGGACTTAGCTCCATCAAATGCAACACTAGGAGTCAGGGAAGTATTGTTTTGATTGCTTATCCCACATTTGAATTTAATTGATATACATTATGAGTGAGCTTACATGAGTACATTGGGGACAATGTACAACTTAAGTGTTGGGGGGGAGGGGGGAGTTCCATAGTGCACACATCTTTTATATTAGTTTTGATTGATATACATGCTAACATAGCCAATGGCGATTCACCTTAGTTGCAATGATTATATTCGTGAGTTTAGGAGAATTTTTAACATTGAATATCCTCATGCTCTAGTTTTTGCTTGAATTTCTAGGGATTTTTGCCCGTTTAACACTTGTTGTACTTCGCACTCTTGAAACCCTTTTAGAAACTCAAGTTTGATGTTAAAGGGACTAAGTATAGTCGTTTCTTTCGTTAATTAAAAAAAAGGATCAAAATAGTTTTATTTCTTATTTGTGATTGTTGGGTGGAAAGAGCTACCACCTATGAAGTATGAAGCTACTCTCATAAGTCGGATACTAGTTATGCCCTAATGAGAGTAAGAGCTATCTCATCGGATGGGTGAAAGCTACCACTCCGGTAGATAGAGCTACCACCTCGAAAGTGTGAAAGCCACCTTAGCGGCCGCTTTGGAAAGCGCTACCTTAGAGGATGTGTGAAGCTGCTACCACCTTTGAAATGTTTTTGTTACTTTGTGTAGATCAATAAGTCCCTTGTGCTTAGAACTTTGAGGAGTATAATGTGTGTTGTTTTGAGTGAGCTCACGCACTTAAACGATTTCGGGTTTGTTGTCCTTTTTTTGATTCAAGTTTTTAACCAGAGCATTGATTTTTCGTATTTAGTATTGAAATTTTTCTTAATTATAGAATGCTCTCTTTGTATGCATTGGTGAACCTAAGGCCAGGCACTTCCAATGTTTCCTTCATCTATGCATATAACGTTTTAATCTTTGCTTGAGGACAAGCAAAAGCTTAAGTGTGGGGGAGTTTGATAAGTGCTTGTGCGATACGAAGTGTTCTTTCCTTTTGTTGAGCTTTACTTTTCTCGGGTTTTAATGCTAATATGTGTGTATTTATGTTACTTTCATGTAGGTAGGGTTGTGAAGATGATTATGAGAGAAAGAAGCCAATGTGGGTCATAATGCACTAATTTGGAGAAAATCTTGCTAAGGTTCAAACGCGATGATATAGGTCGGGTTCCAGATGCAGGATTGTGCGCCAACCTCCTCGTACTCGAGTTAGCACAACTATTTGGAGGGGAACAAGGGCAGTCATATTCAAGCATTCTGACTTTTGCATATAGAAGAAGATCTCCACCAACATATTTGTTATTAAAGAAGCAAGGCGACCCATGACGTAAATGTGTGCCCGTTTGTGTTACCTCGATGAAAGTATGGATTTAATAGTATTTCAGGCCTGTACTAGAGCAAGGTATTGTAGAAAAAACTATAGCAAAAATACTACTGGGAAGTGTGAAAGCTACCGACTGTGAAAAAGAACACACACACACACACACACACACACACACACACACACACAAACAAAAGGGAGAATAAAAGGGTAATCATATATAAAACTATGAAAAGTGTAAGACTAACACTAAAGAAAACCCCAAAAAGTTTCTTTACATGATCTAGACTATAAGATAGTAGACCAAGAGACTACCACTTGGGAAAGTACTTTTTGTCGTAGAGTACACTATTCTTTATAGAGGAATAACCATGCCAACTGCCATTTGATTGTTTCCCCCATACTGCTAAAACTACATTCTTAGTTGCCTGAGATCAAGCACTTAATATGTATTCTATTTTTATCAATTTTATTTGCTTAAGGACAAGCAAACCCTTAAGTGTTGGGATATTTGATAAGTTCTAAACTGATCATATTTTCAATTTCATTTACACTGCATCTAGCATAAAATTGTACTTGTTTAGCATCTCAATAAGATGGAATTTCATTCTTATATTTACAACAATATTTATTTCTATTTTAAGAAGAAAGAAGTTAATTCAAGGACATTTTGAAGCAAAATGAAGCAAGTTGCTGAATCAAGGCTGCACCACGATTCACAACAGTTTTTATGGCAACACACAATGGCCATTGTCTACACTCACCATTACAGTGATCATGTCGTGGCAGCATGAGTTCACTAGTAGCAGCATAGAAGCATTACGGCCTCACAACGGCCGTTGTGAAGTCTATAATAGCTGTTGTCAAAATGTATAATACCTAAAGACCATGCTAGGATGCGACTTGGAGCCTAAGAAACAACTTACTCACAACAAGAATCATAACGCCTATGGTGAGACTGTGGCGAAGCTGATTACTATAAATACCCCAGTATTCTCTAAATTTAGAGAGACTCTTTTGCTGAATAAGCTAGGGCGACAGGATTTCTGGAGATTTGAGTGGAGGGAGATGGTGTTTCTTCCATATTCCAACGAATTCTGGTGGATTTCTCAAGAGTACATCAACGAGAATCATCAGAGAAGATCGTGCATGATAGGCATCTTCTACCTAGTCGCCATGGTTTATTTGGGTTAGTAGGCCTTTGAATCCCCTTAGTTCGAACCTAGAACACGATTGACACTTAATGCCTACCAAAATTAATAATCAAGATAACTTAGTACATACTCCCAATTCTTTCTATGCATGCTTAACATTGTCTGCAATTGTATTGTTTAATAGTGTTGTACAAGTAGAACTAAAGAAAGAGCATAAACGATTAGGCTATTGATTAAGTAAAAAGAAAGTGATAGGAGCCTCTCGTTGTTCCTGGGAAAATATGACCCTCATGTTCATCCGTGAGGTATTACTTGATGACCTGTGTACTTGCGGTATGACTAACTAATTGTAGTATTAAGTACATACTTTCATTCTTATATGTTTGCATAATTTTGACACCCATAACCCATCCATCAATAATGTAAGTGAATTTGAGTCGGAGAAGAAAAATGAAGATCAACCTTTGCCAAAAAATGAAATCCAAGAACAAAATAAAGACCAAGGAGAAGATAACAATGAATATAATACTAATTATGAAGAAGAAATTTCTCTCAAACCATATGTTGGGATGGTGTTTGATTTTGTGGATGAGGCTTGTGAATTTTATAATCACTATGCATATAGAAAATGGTTCAGTGTGAGAAAAGGTGCAATAAGAAAATCTAAGAAAGATGGTAGTATTATTGGCTGGCATTTGTGTTGCTCAAAATACGGTTATAGAGAAGAAAGATTTAAGAAGAATGAAGCCAACAAGAAGAAACATCGAGGTGAAACACATTGTAGTTGCGACGCTAGATTTTTGGTAAATAAAAGCTTTGATGGATTATGGGTTGTTTCCATGTTTGTTGAGGAGCACAATCATGTATTAGCAACTCTAAGAAAATGTCATCTTTTGCCATTGCATAGAAAAACCAATGAAAGTCAAAGAGGGTTGATTGATAAAATGAGCCAATCAGGCATCAAAACCAATTTTATGATGAAGTATTTCTCAGAAGAATCTCAAGGAAGCCGAAATGTTGGATTTATAAAGCTTGATACAGGAAATTATATGCGCACTAGAAGAAAAATAGGATTTTTTTGTTGGAGATTCATGAAGATTGTTAGATTACATGAATATAGTGCAAATAAAGAACCCTCACTTTTTTATGCAATCCAACTAAATGTGGATGGAAAATTGACAAGAATATTTTGGAATGATGCAAGGTGTGGAATGGAATATACCTAGTTTGTGGATGTAGTCTACTTGTATCGAACTTAAGGAACAAATAAATATGGAATGTCATTTATTCCAATTGTAGGGGTTAATCATCATCTATAAACTGTATTATTTGGGTACGCATTTGTTTTAGATGAAACAGAATATTTGTTTATTTGGGTACTTGAGAATTGGTTGCAAGCAATGAAGGGATGCCATCCCAAAGTAATTCTCGCTGATCAAGATTCAGCTATCACCTATGCAATTGCACAAATCTTAGAAAGGACTATTCATTACTATTGCTTGCCATAAATTCTAAAAGGCACTTAAGTAGACTATTTAAAAGGGGATCCAAGTTTGAAAATTATTTATCTTATTATGTCAGGTTTCATGAAACCATTGATGATTTTGAAGAAAAATGGAATGAATTACTTGATAAATATGATTCAAAAGAAAATGATTAGATGTTGAGAATGTATAGGAAGTACCAACAGTGGGTTCTTGTATACTTGCATGATTTAGTTTTTGTGCAGATATATCCATCACTCAATGAAGTGAAAGCATAAACAAAATTTTCAAGTGGTTTTTGAGCAGAAAAATGTTGTTAATGGATTTTGCTCAAGTGGTGAGAAGATACTTATCAGATGGCGACAGAAAAAATTGAAGCTGACTTTAAAATGAATAATGTGCACCCATCTTTAATGCTTCATATTCCCATTGAAGAAGAAGCAGGTTAATTTTAAACACCAGCTATGTTTGTAACATTCCAATAAGAATTACTTGGTAGTATTCATTATAAGTGTGAAACAATTGAAGAGAATGAAGGTATAGTTGTATATAATTGTTGGATACCAGAGAGAGATGTTAGACTTGTTAAAATTTGCTTTGCGTCTAGTCTTCTTGTGAGTTGTACTTGTTATAAGTTTGACTTTACAGGGCTATTATGTCGTCACATACTTAAGGTATTCATTGTAGCTAATGTGGATAATATTCCAAGAGAATACAAATTAAAGCGTTGGACAAGAGATGCCAAAATATGCGAAGGTTTTTGATGAAAATGGCCAATATATAGAAGAAGACTGTGAGGCTCATTTAACACTTAGATATAGTAGTCTTACACATGAAGCATCAGAAATTGAAACCAAGGGTTCTTGTTTTATAGAAGTTTATAAAGTGGCTATGCATTGGTTAAGGAGGACAAGGAAAGAGGTTGAGAAGGCTATTAAAATGCAAAACACTAAAATTTCAAATAGCAACAATGTAGAGGGATCATCACAAAAAAAAAATTACATCAACTGAACTAACAATCTATGACCTTAACTAGCAAAACGTAAAGGAAATGGTAAAAGAAAGAAAGGATTTTGTGAGAAAAATCACAAAAATAGGAAGTCCGAACTGTGTTCTATGAAATAACACATTTTATTTGTGTTGTTGATCCAGGGATCTCTTCGAAACTGTGTTTTATGAAATAACAGATTTTACTTTTGTTGTTGATCCAGGGACTTGAATTGAATGGGCAACAATTGTTGGGCCATGCCATGAGACTAGATCTTGCTAATGAAAGTGTTTCTTATCCACCAACCAATGGGTGAATTCTCTTTTATCATATTTGACAGTGATAATACAACATCTTATTTGCCAGTTCTTATATTTTTGTCATATTCTTTTCATATAGGTAAAAAGATTAACTGTGATGATGGATAATAGTAAGGGAAAAGTGACTTATATGTATTTCTTCTCATTTTTGTTGAGTAGCTGTGTGGTCTATGCTTTCTTGAGCATAAGAAGGGGAAAGGATATTGATCGCTTCCAAGCAAGTGTAAGGGATCGCCAAGTAATATCCCTCGTGCGAGCACGAGGCGATCATTTTCCCAAGGGCCCGAGAAGCTACTCTTACTTCCTCTTAGCTATGTTGTTTAACCTCCAAGTTTGAATGTGATAGTGATAAAACAAATAAACAAGTAAAATGCAAATAAAATGCTAACAATGAAGGCAAGATACAGGGGATAATCAAGGAAAGAAAGTGGTCACAGATTAGGATCCTCTCAGGGGCTACTAAAGTGTGCAGGATGCCAGAACTAACATGCAATTGGCTAGTTGGACCGAGAAAACAATAGATTAGGATCAACAGATGGTCACGGCAATTGACCCCTAATCCGGTACGAGTATCGGAGACGGAATCTCTTCCACACAAATCCTCCTATGATTGCAATAGGAAAGGTGGTTTTCTCAAGTTAGGGTTAGAATACAACATGAAATCCATGCCAACAACCAAACAAAACATAAGAAACACTCCCTCAAAGAATGAAGGCCGGAGTAGCTTCCAAAGACGGCACACAAGAGGTGGCTTCCCTTGTCTTCAACCTCCTCTACACAAGACCTAGGAGTAGATCTCACTCAAAATCACGCTCTCCTTGTTGAATCCTCCATGAAAATGCCCTCAAAACCTTACTTCTGGCTCCGATTTGGTGTGGCGGTGGTGAGTTCCAAGAAGAAGGCTCTCTCCCCGCAAAAGAAACCCTAATAATGCTTATAAAGGGATGAACTCCGGCTTCCCTGCGGGTGGCCTCACGCTCATAATACTGCCTGCGAGGATGGTTATAATACTGCCTGTAAGGAAACCCAGACTTAGACTTTTTCTGAAATTTTCATGTTCCGGGCTGCTACAGTGCATGTACAGTGCCCTGGGTCCAAAAATGACGTTTTCGATGTCGATTTCTTCTTACATTCCATCGTTGAGCTCACCTAGGCCTCCTTTGTGCCTGAAACATGAAATAAAATGATTAAACCATAAAAAAGCATCGAGTTCTCAATAAAATACAATAAACATGCGCATTGGTATGTACAAAATATGTACATTTAGACGTTTATCAGATATGAATTTATGTTCTTCAATGTTTTATTTGTTTTTCCTCTGAGAGTTTTGTTTAAACCAAAATTAATTAATTCTTCTCTTGCCTTGTGTGTTATTGGAATAATTATCTTGTCTTGTGAGAACTGATGTAAATTCAATGCTTGTGTAGAGGTTTCACAAAGAACAATATTTGAGGAATTGGCTGTTTTTTATTCTAATTTTGATCCTTTATATGTTTTGATTTGAGATTTGTATGACCTGATTTTCGATTTTTTTTTTCATGATTTGTACATGTTCTCCATTTATGACAGCTTGTTTTGGCACTAATGATATGTTAAATAGTAAGGTTTTAAATAGATAAAAAAAAGTTTAGTAAGGTGGAACCCTAACTAACTCCCACAAAAACACACTACCATGACAACACAAAAGTACAATCAAGACAAAGAAATAAATAACCAAAATAGATAAATATCCATGTACTGGGTGCCTAGAGATCAAGTGGAAACAATGATGCCGCGCAAGTGGTAGCTGTAGAGGTGGTTCCAACCGATGAGGATGAGCTGCGAAAGAATGTTAAGATATTGGCGGTGTTGCTCTCAATGCGGCTCAGTGATGCAACCACGTCTCGGTGTCCTTGCTCAAGCACCTGCAGCTGCTGGTAGACCTCAGTGCGAAATTCTTCAAACCATGCTTCTAGAGAAGGTCTACGCGCCCTGGATTCCTGCTCGGGTTCAGATTCAGACTCAGACTCAAAAGTAGACTCAGTATCCTGTGAAGGGCCGGTGTCTTGGGCATTTGTTTCGTTGACGCTGTGCAAGCTTGTTACCACCGCCCCGTTTTGCAACTATCCCAATGCATACAAGAGTCTGCATCCCGAGCGGGGCGATAGTACCAACAACTATCATGTCCTGGGTACGCTCAATAAGGCCCATGCATCTAATCATTCGTGTGATGTATGGTCCGGCGAAAATGGCCCCAAGGTGAACAAACAACCCCATTGTGTGCTAGGACTTCGGCAACAAGGTGTCCCAAGTGGAGGGGGTAACACTCAATAATGTTGTAGATCATCAATAAATCTCTGCGAGATACCAACCCCGTAGAGTCTAGCCATCCCCTGATACCTCTAGTAAGTAGAGCATGTATGTAGCGATGAGCGGGGTTCAACATTTGAGACGCCTTCCGTGTCTTCCAATAAGTTGCCATGGAAGCCCAATACTTCTCACTTGTTATCTAGTATGGAAAATCATGTGATAAGTCTTTGTATCCAGGTGTGAGTGTATATGCTTCGGTGTAAAGTCCCAAGAGTACACCCAAGTTATCTTGCGTAACCCGATGCTTCTTCCCGAATGCATGAAAGGAGATAGAACTTGGTTGGTGAGTGAATGGACAATGCTTCGCAACCTCGATGGTGCTCAAACCTTCTAGTGTTAACTCCTTGTAGGTGGGCTCTTCAATGGAGAATAATTTGTCCCACCCACTATGGGAGATGAGCTCCAAGATGATACCATCCAACCCCAACAGCTTGAAGACATCCCAATCTATTCTCCGAATGGTTCCAAAACCCTTCCGGGATAAAAGTGCATAACGTGTCTTGTGCTCTTCATTCTTAAACTTTGGTTTGTTGGAAGTGGGACAAGGGTCCCTCCTAGCCTTCTTGTATGCCACTTTCTTCACCCTCATACCTACAAGACCAATGGAAGAATAATTAACCAAGTTTTAAACAAATACAAGCTCACTGGAATGAAAACTAGTGAAAAATGCCGTGCTACAGTAAACCCGAAAATTTTTTTCAAGAACCTTGTTTGTAAATGGAGCACAACAAATTTACAATCATGTAGTTTCATTCCACACATGTTCCATCATCCAAAGAGATTAAAAATCCCCAAAGAATCAGCCCAAAAAAACATCAAAAGCTCAAGGTTTGAGAGATGAGAGACATACCTTAACCCTAGAGTAAATGTGGTGATTCAAAAGCTTAAAATGGCCAAGAGAGTCTTTTAACCTTGAAATTCCTTCACAAAATAAGATTAGAGGAGGAGGAGAGTGATCTAGAGCAAAAGAAATGAGTGGATTTGGTGAAGAAATGAGAAAGTTATGAGAGAAAGAAGATGAGTGTGGGGCTGATTTAAACCCTCATTCAGGTGCCCTTGCGGCCACAAGGGCAACCACAAGGGCCCTCGGGATTGCTCACGGGTGCCTTTGCGGGCGCATGGGCACCCGTGAGAGCTCTCTGGATGCCTCACGGGTGTCCTTGCGGGCGCAAGGGCATCCGTGAGAGCCCTCTGGATGCCTCACGACCTCTCTCACGGTCATAAAACGGGTGATTTCTAGATTTACATCAACTTAGCCTCCTCCAAACCTAAAAAAAACAATGAAAAAAAGCCAAATTAAGCACATAAACACTCAAGAATTTAATTTCATGGAGTCTAATCATCAAATCACTCAAGGCATTCTCAACGACATGGATGAAAAAGATAAGATAGACGATGAACAAGGCTACCAAACATGCACAAAAACTAAAGAACACAAACCACAAATACTCAAATAAAATGAAAGAGAAGGTAAAGAGTTCAAAAGCTTGGGTTGCCTCCCAAGAAGCGCTTGTTTAACGTCGTTAGCTTGACATGTTTTACCTCATGATCATGGTGGGACATATGGTGGAGAGTTACCTCCATTCTTTGGCAAAGTATTGTTACCCGGAAAATTTATTGAGAGACATGAAAAAATTTGGAACTTGCCTTGGCTCTCGAAGTATAAGAGGTCTACCAACTTGGGTGGCATTGTGGAGACAAACACACTTCTTTTCAATCTTTCATTCGCTTTTCTCCACACTTTCTACAAGGTTTTCTTTTTCTATCCATGAGGTGATGGGCTAGCCTCCATTTGGGCTACTTTGTGAGTTGGTGGAGAAGAGGGGACCTTGGCCTCAACATCATTCATCTCGAACCCCTCCAAATACTCGTCCAAGGGATTTAAAGCTAAAACCTCCTGCACACAATTAGAGATGATTAAATTAGTATTATCAGTAAAGTATAAAGTATCATCATGATCAAGTGTGTTTTTCATTGCTTCGGGGAGGGTGAAGACCACTTGCTCATCTCCAACTCTCAAGGTCATCTTGCCTCCCTTGACATCAATCAAAGCACCAGAAGTGTTAAGGAATGGGCGACCGAGAATCAAAGGTACTTCAACATCATCGTCCACATCTAAAATCACAAAGTCCACTGGAATGATAAGTTTGTCAACTCGAACTAGAATATCCACAACCACTCCTTGAGTTTTCTCACTGAGCGATCTGCAAGCTGCAGGGTCATCCGGGTGGGCCTCAAATCTTCTAACCCTAACTTCAAGAACAAAATATATGGCATCACATTTATGTTGGCCCCAGAATCGGCTAAAGCATTTTCTTTCATTCCTTTCCCAATCACACAGGGGATGATGAAGCTGCCGGGATTAGTGAGTTTCTTAGGAAGTATCTTCTGGATCACAGCAGAACAATTCCCCGATAGAGTCGCAGTCTTCAAGTCTTCTAGCTTCCTCTTGTTGGTGAGGAGATGCTTCAAGGATATAGGATACTTGGGCATCTGTGAAGGAGCCTTGACCAGGGGGATGTTAATGTGAAGTTGCTTGAAAATGCCAAGGAACGTTTTGAATTGGGCTTCTTCCTTGTCTTGCTTGAGCCTGGAGGAGTATGGCACTACAGGTTTATACTTAGGCCCCCCTCGGATCGGAGACTTGGGAACATCTTCATCAGGCTTCTTCTCACTCTTTTCACTCGCACTCTTACCTGAACTAGGGTCTTCCCGAACGGTTACCCCATCATTGGAGGCACTTGGGCTCTCCTTGGCATTTGCCTCCAACTGTTTCCCACTTCTTCATGTGACAGCCTTCAAATGCTCCCTCGGGTTGCTTTCAGTGTTACTTGGTAAGCTACCTGACGGTCGTTCTGATTGTGCTCTAGCAAGTTGTCCCACCTGGTTCTCAAGAGATTGCATAGACGCTTGAAGATTTCTCAACACGGTGCTTATCTCACTAAACTGTCCCCCATGCTATGTTAACTGATTGTTAATATTTTGAAATCTTACCTCAGTATTAATCATGAACTTTGCCAACACATCTTCAGTGATATATTTCATGTCTTGTGGTTGTTGGGGCTGAAACTGAGGACCTTGAGGTGGTGGTGGTCTTTGTTGTGACTGACCTTGGTTCCAAGAGAAATTTGGAAGGTTCTTCCACCCCGGGTTGTAAGTGTTGCCGAAAGCATTTCCCAGACCCCTTAGTCCTCCACTGACATACTCTACTGACTTAGTCGGTGTAGGGGAAGCAACAAGAATAGGCTATTGGGTTGTTGCATGCCCAACACCACATGTTTCACATGACACCACTTCCTTAGGACTTAAGCCAGAACCCAACATGAACTAATCAAATCTCTATGTCAAAGCTTCAACCTTTGTGGCTAATGCATTGTTATCCATGACACTCTTGGTCAAAATATCCACTTTTGTAGCCAAAGCAGTGGTTTCATTCACCTCGTACAGCCCTACTGCTCTTGGTGCCTTTTGTCTAGTGCTCCAATGACATTCATTGCTAGCCATGTTCTCGATTAATGTCTCAGCTTCTTTAGGGAGTTTGTTGCTCAAAGAACCACCAGCTGCTGCATCGATGAGCTTCCTTGTAGCATAATTCAGCCCATTACTAAGCATCTGCACTCTCATCCATGCAGGGAATCCATGATGAGGGCACATGCATAGAAGATCCTTAAACCGTTCATGTGCCTCAAACAATGTCTTGGTGTCCCATTGCCTGAAGGATGAAATCTCCTGTCTCAGTCTCGCTGCCTTGCTTGGTGGGAAATATCTAGCAAGGAACTTCTCCATCATGTCTTTCCATGTGGTGATGGAACCAGGAGGTAAAGAAGTGAGCCATCTGTATGTCGCTCCTCTCAGACTGAATGGAAATAATCTCAACCTAATGGCATCATCAGATGCAGAGTTAATCTTGAAGGTTGAGCAAATTTGAAGGAAGCGAGAAAGATGAGCATGTGGGTCCTCATCAGTTAACCCATCAAACTGTACTGAGTTTTGAACCATTCCTATCATGCTTACCTTGATCTCAAAATTATTGGCTGAAACAGTAGGTGATTGCACACTAAATTTCTCCCCGGTAAATTGTGGCCTCTCAAAATTGGATAAAGTTCTTCTTGGCTCGGTTGTAACTAAAGGCTCACTAGATTTCAACCCCGATCTCTTGTTGTCTTGAACTTTCGGCCACTTCTCTCAACCGTTGATGCAAGGCTCGTTCAATCTCGTCATTGGGCTCTACTAAATTCACTTGACTCACTCGTGTCATAAGATGGGTACCTTGCAAGATAATTAGAGTCAAGACTTAGATATTGAAGAAGAAAAAAAAAAGAAAAGAGAATGTAAATGGAGCAATGATGAAATATATACACAAATGATAAACAAAAACAAAACAATGGTCAAATCAACACGCTTAAAGTTTTCCTAGTATTCCTCGTGGTTCCCCGGCAATGGCGCCAAAAACTTGATCACTTCCCCGCAAGTGTACGGGATCGCCAAGTAATACCCCTCGTTCGAGCACCAGGGGGTCGTATTCCCAAGGGCCAGAGAAGCTACTCTTACTTCCTCTTCACTATGTTGTTTAACCTCCAAATTTGAATGTGATAGTGATAAAACAAATAAACAAGTAAAATGAAAATAAAATGCTAACAATGAAGGCAAGATATGGGGGATAATCAAGGAAAAAAAGCAGTCACGCATGAGGATCCTCTTAGGGGCTACTAAAGTGTGCAGGATGCCAAAACTAACATGCATTTGGCTAGTTGGACCGAGAAAACCCTAGATTAGATCAACCCAATGGTCACATCAATTGATCCCTAATCCGGTATGAGTATTGGATACAGAATCTCTCCTGCCCAAATCCTCCTACCATTGCAATGGGAAAGGTGGTTTTCTCAAGTTAGGGTTAGAATACAAGCTAATACTTAACCCTAGAATTAGAGGGGTATAAATACTCGATGGTCACGGCGTATTTATACTTGTTTCCCTTCCAAACTTGGTGAGTCTAACACTAGGGCAATGATCATGCAACCTAGCATTACCTAAGAATTGATACACCGAGTTCTCATGCATACCAAAGCATTCAAATACACCAAGCAAGGATCACAAACAAGCCAAAATACAATAGAAAGAACCAAGCATCCATACAAGCACCAGTTCACCCCCAAGGTTCACCTACATCCGGTGACCTTGGGGTTTAGTTGTTCATAGTCATCAAATACAACAAGAAATCCATGCCAACAACCAAACAAAACATAAGAAACACTCCCTCAAAGAATGAAGGCCGGAAAAGCTTCCAAAGACGGGACACAAGAGGTGGCTTCCCTTGTCTTCAACCTCCTCTACACAAGCCTTAGGAGTAGATCTCGCCCAAAATCGTGCTCTCCTCATCGAATCTTCCGTGAAAATGCCCTTAAAACCTTACTTCTGGCTGCGATTTGGTGTGGTGGTGGTGAGCTCGAAGAAGAAGGCTTTCTCCCCTCAAAAGAAACCCTAACAATGCTTATAAAGGGATGAACTCGGGCTTCCCTGCGGGTGGCTCACGCTCACAATACTGCCCACGAGGATGGTCATAATACTGCCTGTAAGGAAATCCAGACTTATACTTTTTCTGAAATTTTAATGTTCCGGGCTGCAACAGTGCATGTACAGTGCCCGTGGTCCAAAAATGACGTTTTCGATGTTGATTTCTTCTTACATTCCGTCGTTGAGCTCATCTTGGCCTCCTTTGTGCCTGAAACATGAAATAAAATGATTAAACCATATAAACGGCATCGACTTCTCAATAAAATACAATAAACATGTGCATTGGTATGTACACAATACGTACATTTAGATGTTTATTAGATATTAATTTATGTTCTTCAATGTTTTATTTGTTTTTCCTTTGAGAGTTTTGTTTAAACCAATATTAAGTAACTCTTCTCTTGCCTTGTGTGTTATTGGAATAATTATCTTGTCTCGTGAGAACTGATGTAAATTCAATGCTTGTGTAGAGGTTTCACAAAGAACAATAGTTGAGGAGTTGGCTGTTTTTTATTCTAATTTTGATCCTTTATATGTTTTGATTTGAGATTTGTATGACATGATTTTTGATTTTTTTTTCTTGATTTGTACATGTTATCCGTTTATGACAGCTTGTTTTGGCACTGATGATATGTTAAATAGCAGGTAAAGTATTTTCTTTTTAAACAAATAAGCTCCTCAAATACATAGTGATATGTTGAACGACATACAACAAAACAAATCAGAAAGTCAAAATTAGATCCAACATAAGCACATAACAGGAGTTCACTTCTTTGGAATTACATGATATTTATTTGAGGTATCATTATCTAGTTGATCTATTACTCAAAATACATAATTCAAGGTGATTATATATATATATATATATGTCACACTGGAAGATTTATTCTTGATGAAAAGGCTTTATGGAAAGTCCCTAGCAACAATTAGATGATCCTTTTTTCTCGAAACTTCTCTAGATTAAAATCCTTCCCTTCATTGCAAAACAAAAATATGGAAGAAAGTTTACCAAATCTATGATGATCATATCCATATCCAATTTAAAACTACCAAAATCTTACATAATAAACAAAGGATTGAAAAAAATGACTAATACAATGTAAGATTGAGGCAAGGTTAAGAAAATTAAAACAGAGTGTTCTCGAGGAAAAGGCACATTTTTATTCATAAAAAACTAACACTTCAAGAAAAACATGAAAAGGATGCAATTAAAGATCATGGAAAAGAGAAATTATAATTTGTCCCAACATCCCAAACAAACACAAAAAAAGAAGCTATAAAATTTAAATTATGATAAGAGAATCCAAAGATATAAATGAAACTTTAGAGTGATAACATGTTTGTTCATTCATGTTGTTATGGCTGATATCATAATGGTGGTGGTGTTTTGGATTTGATATTTGATTGTATAATTGTTTTCGGATTTGAATTGAGGATTTTGCTTGGGTTTTTGGGTTTCTTTTTGGGAGTAGGTGTATAAGGAGATGAAGAATTTGGAATTTGGGTGTCTGGGGGTTTTTATATATGATTGTTTCTCGGTTGCTTCAATGGACGACAAGGAGAGGTGAACAGAGAAGAAAGGAAAAAGAAAAAAGGGGAAATATGGATGACGATATGAACGAAGAAGGAAAAAGGCATGAGTAAGTAAATTACCTAATTGCCCTTAATTTTGTTTTAAAAAATAAAAATAGCATGTAATGTCAATCCAAACCGTGTGGTGGTGGTGATCTCACGTCTCAGTTCCATCTTAAATCCCAGTGAACCTAGTCCCTAGGATTACCACTCATGAAGTGAAGGGAGTGATGATAAGTAAATTAAGTATAATATGAAAAAAAAATAATGTTTGATTATATCTAGGAATGTCAATGGGTAATCTATTTTTTGTTATTTAACTAGAATACGAACTAATGAGGAGCAATGAGTAGAGGTGCAATGTATAAACTTTGTAAAAACTTTATTAATATTAACATAATTCACAATAATTTTTTTAAATATATTATTAAGATTATTTTGTGCAAACTTTGTTAATATTAATATTAATATCAGTAATATCATTATTTGTAAAATATTAATAATATTTTATAAGAACAATATTATTAACCTAATACTATAATCACTCTTTTTTATATATATTTTAAAATTTTCTTACAATTTTTTTCTAAAATTATATAATATTATTATTAATTTTCAAATTGGCATGTTTACAAAAAAATAATGAGAAAACAAAAATAATATTACATCCAAATAATATTAATATTACTAGAGTGATGAAATTTGGTTTTAAAAGAACATCATGGTATTTTTTTCAAATAACGAAGGGTAATTTTTTTTTTACATAGTTTTAATATTTAAAATTTTTCTCAACAGTACCATCCCTTCCAAAAGATGTTAATTTAGAAGGGTGACATGTAAGTAGTTGGAGGGGTAAAGCATCTCTCCAAACTCCTTTTCCCCTTCTTGCTCCCTTAGGAAAATAACTATCACCCTCTTCTTTCCTTGCTACCCCTCTAAATTGCCTCAACCAATCACTAAGTTAAAGGATTGGTATTAAATCATTTTATAAGACAATCTCTGTTACGCCTAGTCCCTCGGGACCGGCATGTGACAACTACCTGAGACAACCGAAGAAGAGACACCCACGCCACTCAATCCTCGAAGAATAATACAAAGAATACAGAGATAGTACAGAGGAAGAAACATCATCATAGTCTAATAGTAGAGTTCAAGAAACATGTTGGACACCAATACATCAAAGTTTTCAATAAAAGTAGAAACATACAAGCTATGCAATTACTACACATAAGGAAACTGACACACTAGTGGATCCATAATTATGGTATGATGAGTCCATGCTCAACAATAAACATAAATAGGATTGAAAGTGAAGAAAGACAAGCGAGGGTATACCCAACAGTCCGCCTCGCAGCAACCACACTAGAAGTTAGAGCCTAAAATAAAGGGAGAGAGTGAGTCACCAAAGTTACTCAGTGAATGGGTTCACACAATTCTGATAGAATATACAAAATAATTGACAAAATTGACCAAACTAGGAGTTTACAATAATACATATAGATTACAAGACTTTAGCATATATGTGTCAACATACATAATGTGTCCCAGATACACCGGCTCGCTATGTACCATGGAGTATAAATATAGAAGCTCCTGTCTGCTCAAAACTCTAGTACTATCGCCATGACCGTTCACTGATCTGCTCAGGATAGTGTGAATATATCTGTAGCTCGGCTGAGACAAACAGGTCACCTTCGACACCTGAGGCTCATACTATCCTTGTCCGTACAGTGCTCTTTATGTGCACTGCGTGTAAAGCTATCGGGGTAGTTTATAGGCAGACGATCGTACTCCTCTGTGGAAGTAAAGTCCTCATCGTATAATCTAAGTCTGATCAAAAACTGTGTGACTCTCTTACTATAATGGTGTCCAAATGCTCTGAACTGTATTATGTCGACATTGTCAAATCTGGAGTACAATCAGTCAAACTCAAAGGACGATAGCACCTCCAAAGTGAGCAGACAAAGAGCGGGCTCTTGGACCAACAGTAATTTGTGCCAGATACCGACTGAGAGAAGCTCCTCAACCTTATTGGCCATGTCATCGGCCAACTATACCTCCCTGAGTGAACTTAAGTCCAGAAATCATGTTTGATCAAACTTGAGCTTCGATAATCACTCAAACCAAGCATGATGCTCGGGAATGGAAAACTCTATACTCTCCGGCAAAGGGGAAGACTTTCTAGGACATTTGCCAGCCACTTTCTTTGTTCTGGGAGCTATATCTGCAAATATATGAAGGAAAATTGATCAGTTAAACTCAAAGAATCAATACTGCAGAAACCCACACAGCCGTGTGGATCCATGGGGCATGAAAGCCGCACGACCACTATGCTAAAAATCCACAAATACACCCAAAAATCATTTCTAAACTCATTCTAAACATGCAATAACCATTTAAGCATAGAAATGAACCACATTCACCTGTTTAATCAAATAAAACCAAGTAATGGTGAAGAGAAGAGAGAATAAGGGTTTACTCGACAAGATGAAGATGAAAACTTTGAAATCGGCCAGAAAAACTCGAGTGAAATCTTTCTAAAATGACGACTGCAAGGTTTGGAGAGTGAATGCGTGTGATCTCTGAGCGTTTAAGGGTGTGAAAATGAGGAAGGCTTGATAGATTTATAAAGGAAATCATGGCCTTTTGAATTCTATATATCCACACACCCGTATGACTCCATAGGAGAGCTTCATAGGGGCAGACACACACCCATGTGTGCTCTCAGGATAGCACACTGCATCTCTGAATGCATCCACATGGGCATATGGAAATTACACACGCCCATGTGCCCGGACCCACAGGGGCATCCACACGCCCCTGTGGCTCTTTTGTCCACACGAGAAATTCGTATAAGTGTTTCACATGCCTGTGTGGAAATTCTACACGGGCGTGGATCTTCACAGGGCCTATCACAGGGCATTAACACACCCCTTTATCTTCACGCGATGCCAGAGAACTCTTTGCAAGAAATCACACAGGCATGTGGAAATTATCCACTCCCGTGTATAGTTCACAAGGTTAGACACAAGGGCAGACACACACCCCTATGTCTTCTCGGGATAGTGCTCTGAACCTCTGCAGAGAAACACACGCCCGTGTGGAAATTCCATACTGGTGTGTGACCGTTACAAGGTCGTTCACAGGGGCAGACATACGTCCTTCTGTCCTCTCGGAATGAGTTCTAAACAAAAACACACGCCTGTGTGGAATTTCCAGATGGCCGTGTGTCTTCTTTGGATAACTTAGAAAAAATTACAGGCTTTGTAAAAAATTTCTGAACATTTACAAGTATTCAAAGGCTGTCCACATTATGGAAAATTAGCCAGATAATCATGAAAAACACCTTCAACTGACCAAGATACTTCGCTACACAAAATTAAGCACATGAAAACACCAAAGATCCATGAGGAAATCACAACAATAGCATGTAAACAATTAAGACACCAATATTTAAGCTCTTATTCATGCAAACACTAACTAAAACCTAGAACAACAGTAAAGACTTGCTTTACCTCCCAAGAAGAGCTTGTTTAATGTCGTTTAGGTTGACGTACTTGACCTTACCTAATGGGGGCTCACGAATGAAGGTTTCCCTCTTGCCCATGACCAGAAAGCATGATGAACATAGTCTTTTGAAGGTAGAGAGGGAGTTATCTAGTTTGTTACCGTACAAGGGTTTGTAACCCTTACTCCATTTTTGCTCATCCAAATTAGGCTTGGGGCGGTTCTTGTGAAGTCTCCTAGCATGATTCATCTTCTAGAGCATCTTCTTTATGATCACCGTGGTAGGTTGCATCTTGTGCTCTAGACCAAGTATCATCACGTCTTCATTCTCCATTTCTTGGTCTAGTAACCCCTCATACGAGTCTGGACACATCATTTCCTGTGCATATTCATCTTTTAGTTTATCGGTAGTGTCAAGGAAATAAAGAGTATCATCAAAGTCTAGAGAATATCTCATGGCTTCGGTGAGACAGTATGTAAGCTTGTCATCCCCAACTCGTAAAGTCAAATCCCCACCGTCCATGTCGATAAGAGCTTTGGAAGTGCGCAAGAAGGGCCTTCCAAGTATTAATAAGACATCGACATCCTCATCAACATCCAACACTACGAAGTCTACAGGAAATATGTACTTGTTAACCTTCACAAGTACATCTTCAATGATACCCCTCGGATGTCTAAGCATTTGGTTCACCAATTGCAATGTCGACTGAGTGGGCCTAGGCTCTCACAAGCCTAGTTTCTGGAAGCAAGTATAAGGCATGATGTTCATGCTAACCTCTGAATCCACCAATGCCATTTCTTCACCCATGTTATCAATGTTGTACGGAATGATGAAGCTTCCGGGGTCTTTCTTCTTGTTTGACATATTCTTTTGCAACACCGTCAAACATGAAGCATCTAGAATCACCGATGCACTCTCCTCCAAGTTCCTCTTGTTGGTCAAGAGATCCTTCAGAAACTTTGCATACTGAGGCATTTGGGACAACTCCTCCAAAAAAGGAATGTTGATGTGTAACCGCTTGAATAACCCCTAAGAACTTCTTGTATTGTTGTCATTTTGGTCGTTCTTCAATCTTAAAGGATAAAGAATTCTTGGCTTGTAAGGTGGAGGTGCCACCTCTTTTCCTTTTGTTCTCTCCTTAACCTCCATGACCTCGGGTTCTTCTACATTGATCTCCTCACTAGGGGTTCTATCTTCAACCTCAGGACCACTTCTCAAAATGATCACCTTCACATGTTCTCTTAGATTGGTTTCGTTGTTGCTAGGTAAACTCCCTTTAGGTCTCTTCAATAGAGACTTCGCAATTTACCCCACTTGATTCTCCAAGTTGTGCAATGATGCAGTGTGGTTGCGAAGTGTGGCTTCGACTGATTGGAACCTTTTATCCAATAATTGGATGAACTTGGTTAAAGCTTTCTCTAGATCGGTCATTCGGTTTTCCAACCCTGAAACTCGGTTCTCTATATTCAGGGGATTATTGTTGTTGTTGTTGAAAATCGGGTGGTGCCATTATCTTCTATTGTACTTGATTACTCCATGAAAGACTCGGTGGTTCCTCCAACCCGGATTGTAGGTATTGCTATATGGACTGCCTTGGATTCTCATTGCATTACCCACAAAATCCACTTGTTCAACTGAGGATGTACTACCAATAGAAATCGGGCAATCAGATGGAGCATGTTCTC
The DNA here is from genome assembly GCF_009730915.1 of Dioscorea cayenensis subsp. rotundata. Classification (NCBI taxonomy): domain Eukaryota; kingdom Viridiplantae; phylum Streptophyta; class Magnoliopsida; order Dioscoreales; family Dioscoreaceae; genus Dioscorea; species Dioscorea cayenensis. The sequence goes on along the minus strand of NC_052472.1, from coordinate 8,300,066 downwards.
CCCCACACCCTGTGCAAGTAGTCATGGCCGCCACTCTATTAGAAGTTAGAGTGTCTAACTTCTTGCTCAATGACTCCACTTGGGCCGCCAATGAAGTAACTGCATCTATCTCATGAAGTCCGGCTACCTTCTTTCTGTCCCTTGTGTTCCATTGATAACTATTCATAGCCATTTCCTTAATGAGATGTCGAGCTTATTCTGGGGTATTGCTCCCTAAGGTACCTCCTACTGCAGCATCAAGTAAATGCTTCATACTTGGGTTCAAACCAATGTAAAAAGTCTGAATGATCATCCATTCGGGGAAACCATGATGAGGACATCTCCTTGGAGCTCCTTGAACCTATCCCATGTCTTAAATAGAGAATCCAATTATGTTTGCACAAAAGAGGATATTTCATTCCTAAGATTCGCAGATTTTACAAGAGGGAAATATCGGGCAAGAAAGGCTTCTACCATCTCCTCCCATGTAGTGATCGATGCTCTAGATAATGAATGTAGCCATTGCTTTGCTCTCCTTTTCAAGGAAAATGGGAAGGCTCTCAACTTGATAGCATCATTCGTAACTCCATTGATCTCAAGCATGTCGCACACTTCCAAGAAATTCTCGATGTGATTGTTTGGATCTTCATCTGCCAAACCATTAAACTGTGCCGACTGTTGTAGCATTTGGATGAAGACTGGCTTTAGCTCAAAATTCTGAGCTGTAATCGGTGGTCGTATAATGCTAGATTGTGTGCCAAGAACTGCGGGTCTATCATAATCTGACAGTATCCTCTACTACTCATTCTGTTTTGCCATGTCTGACCCTTCATCTTCTACTTCAGCTTGATTTGTCTGTTTTTCATAGGTTCTTTACCCCTTCTATAAAGTGTTCGTTCAAGTTCCGGATCACCTTCAACCAATGTCGAAGGGCTACCTCGGGTCATAACCTGGAGCTGCACATAAAGAAAAAAAACAAATAAGAAAGATGGAAGAATAAGAAAATGTGAGATAGAACGAATGATGAATAGCTAAAATAGTAAAGTGCAAAGTGTCTCTAAAACACCTGTTCCCCAGCAATGGTGCTAAAAATTTGACAACGTCCTTTCGCTTGTGTACCGTAAGTGCAAGGGTTTGTCGAAGTAATAATATCCTGATGAGAGTGTAGTTAAATCCATAAGGAATAGTGATTAGAAACACAAAGATTACTATTTAACTAGAATGTAAATGAATTGATAGTGATGTGAAAATGAATCAATGTAAGAAGAAATAAGAAAAGAAGAAGGAGGCTCAAATAAAGGATAGGAGTGGCAATCGACGATAAATGGGGCACCCGGACATTGCTCTCCCTAGGACTATTGTTTCAAGTGCAAGACCAATCATTATGTTCACTAATTGATATCTAATGAGTCATGGAGATCCTTAAATACACGGTCCCAAAACTTAGGTCAACGTGACTAACCTTACACTATGCCCCGGTGGAGAAATCTCTCACTCTCGACACCTCACACTGTGGTAGGTTGCTTTAGGCTCTAGTGATTCCAAGTGATAAACCCTCTTCACTAATACAGATCTAACACTTTTGTCCAGGCAAAAGACCGCTAGTCACAATTAAGTCCTAGATACTAAGGATTACTTCAACGCTTTATTCTGTTGCTCACGTAATTAAGCCCTAGCGGAGTTTGTCTCTTAGGACTTCACTCTATTATGACCGCAAAGAACACTTGGAACGTGGAGGTAGGATAAATCACACCGGATGGGAAAGGGGATGCTCTGCTACCTCTCGACTTACTCTCTCAATCCTCTCTAATCTAGCATTGTCTAACCCTCATGTTGTGTCACTCATCCACAAGGATTACCAAAATGGATTCTCAACTCTAGTGTCACTCTAAAGGAAAACCAACTCAACAAGAATTTAATATTGGAACTCAATTAAAACATCAATTAATGAAAAGCATAATAAAAGGTCTAAGAAATAATAACTTCTTAGGGTTTACAAGTCCAAGTACCCACTAGGGGTTTAGCTCTTTGTGGAGCACAATACAATCAATAATGAAATCAAAAGTAAGGAGATGCAATACATAAGTAAAACCCCATTGGTTTTCATGTCGATGGTCTTTTGGAGTGGCCGTGTCTTCTCCAAAGGTCCCCTCGTCAGGCCTAGGGCACACCTCGTCGGATTGGTGCCGACGAAAGCCTGCCCAATAACTCTCTTCCGAGAAAAAGGTGGTGTCGAATTCCGTGAACCTTTCCAAAAGCCTTGCTAAAGACTTTCCAAACCCTAGAAGTGGCCACCTCTAAAGATGAAGAAAAGATAGCCAAAAGATTGGGAAAAGATTTTGAAATCGGGCTGAAGTCTTGACTTAAAAGGGCTGGAATCGGGCAACCACACGGGCTACTGTGCAAGGTTGCTTAAAGCTCTAGGGGCTTCAAGTGGTAAACCCTATTCTCTAATCTAGATCTAATCCTTTGGTTTAGGGGAAAGACCCCTACTCACAATTGAGCCCCAGTACTAAGGATTACTTCAATGTTTCATTATGTTGCTTGCACAACTAAGCCCCAGCGGAGTTCCTCTCTTAACACTTCACTCTATTATGACCGCAAAGAATTCTTAGAACACGGAGATAGGATAAATCATACCAGAAAGGAAAGGAGACGTTCCACTACATCTGGACTCACCCTCTCAACGTTCTCCAATCTAGCTTTGTATAACCCACATGGCATATCTCTCATCCACAAGGATTACCAACATGGATTCTCAACGCTAGTGTCACTATAAGGGAAAAGCACTCCAACAAGCATTCAAGATTGGAACTCAATTAAAACATCAATTAAAGAAAACATAATAAAAGGTCAATGAACAAAGTCATCCTTACGTTACAAGTCCAACCACCCATTAGGGGTTTAGCTCTCCATGTAGCAAGATACAATCAATAATGAAATTAAAAGTAAGAACATGCAATCCATAAGTAAAACCCTCTTGGAGTCTGTATTAATGGTTTTGTGGAATAGCCTCACCTTTTTTAAAGGTTCCCTTGTCAAGCTTAGGACACACCTCACCGAATTTTTGCCGATGAAAGCTCCCCCAATAACTATCTTCTAAAGGATACATGGTGTTGAAGGCCCATAGAACCACTTTAAAACCTTAACAAAGCCTATCAAAACCTTAGCCGTGAGTGCCTCCAAAGTTGGGGAAAAGATGGGAAAAGGATTCTTTAAAATGGCTGAAATTTCCACACGCCCGTGTGAATCTCCAGGAAATACGTTTTTTATGATTTGTGAACAGTAACTACTACAGTACTTTTGTTGCAGTGATTTACTACAGTAAATTGTTAAAGTACTTTCGTTAAAATGCTCCCGATTCCACACTTTTCATTGAGACCACATGAATGGGAACACATCCATGTGGTAGATCATGCTATGTCTTCCATAAAAGTCACATTGATGAAGATCTTTCTAGTAATGCACAAGTCAGAACACATGAGTGTGACTGCCTTTATGCCCCTTCCACTTTACATGTTCACTAGAGCACAACGGATATTACTCACATGACTTTGAGCACAACTTGTGTCTTCACGTTTGTTCGCTCCAAGATTTCATCAACATAATGCATCCATGATCTACTTTTGATTTCTTTCTTTCACTATTGTCTCCACAACCCTACATGCACAAAAGAACACAAATACAAATGTATAAGCATTAAAATCTGAGAAAAATAATGCTCAATATAAAAAAAGAATACTTTGTATTACTAATACACAAGCACTTATCACTTTATCATTCCATGCAACATTAGTAACTTGAGGGAAGAAAAGGCATTGGCGGATTTAGGGGATAACGTCAACATCATGCCTTACACATTTTTCCAAAAGCTAGGCTTAGGAGAGCCTAGGCCCACTCGGATGACACTTTAATTAGCTGATTGAATAGTTTGACATCTAAGGCGCATCATTGAAGACATACTTGTGAAAGTTGACTAGTACATATTTCCTGTAGACTTTGTGGTGTTGGATGTTGATGAGGATGTTGAGGTTCCATTAACACTTGGGAGGATATTCTTGCACACTTCCAAGGCTTTCATTGACATGGACGACGGGTAGTTGACACTAAGAGTTGGTGATGACAAGTTGACATACCGCCTTGCCGAATCATGCATCATTCTCTTGATTTTGAACATACTATGTATTTTCTTGACACCACTGATCACTTAATTGATGAATACATGCAGGAAATGATGTGTTTGGACCTATTTGAGGGCTTGCTAGATCAAGAAATGGAGAGTGAAGAAGTCTTATCACTTGGTCTAGAAGACAAGATGCAACCTACACCCGGGATCATGAAAAGTATGGTAAAAAAATTAAAAGAGCAAAGAAAGATCACAAGAAGCGCCCCAATGCTAGTGGGGATGTGTATACACGGAGTAAGGGTGACCGACCCTTGTGTGGTAATAAGCTCGATAACTCTCCCTTTACCTTGAAACAATTATATGCATCATGGTTTCAAGTTATAGGTAAGAGGGTAACCATCATCTATGAGCCTCCATGAGTTAAGGTGAGCTACGTTAAGCTTAGTGACATTAAACAAGCTCTTCTTGGGAGGCAACCCAAGTCTTTACTGTTTTTCTAGGTTTTAGTTTAGTACTTGCATAAATAAGAGTTTTAGTGTTGGTGTCTTGATTTTCACATGCTATTGCTGTGTTTTTCTCATGGATTGTTGGTATTTTAGTGTGGGTAATTGTCATTGGTGAAGTTTCTTGGTTGTTTAAGCTTATTTTCAATGATTCTCTAGTCAGCTCTTCATTGTTATGTAGTCTTTGTATGTGTATAAGTGTGTAGAAATTTTCTGTAGAGTCTATAATTTTTTTCTGAGTCATCTAAAGGAGATACACAACCGTGTGAAATTTCCACTCGGGCGTGTGTTTCCTTTCAGGGCTCATCCCGAGAGGACATAGGGGTGTGTGAATGCCCCTATGAACGGCATTGTGACAGTCACACGCTGTAGGTAATTTCTACACGAGTGTGTAGATCTCTGTAGAGTTCTCAGACTCCATTCCGAGAAGACATAGAGGCATGTGAATACCCTTGTGGATGACCCTATGAATGGCAGAGGGCATGGGCTAATTTCCACATGCCTATGTGAAACTCTGCAGAGACTTCTTTTCCATCCAGGAGCACAAAAGGGCATGTGAGTGCCCCTATGAGAACCCCTGTGAGCATCCACACGCCCGTCTAGATTTTCCACAAGGGCATGTGGAACACTTAGCCATTTTCTCAGGAGGACAGAGAGCACACAGGGGCCTGTGGGTGCCCTTGTGGGTCGGGCACACGGCGTGGATAATTTTCACATGCCCGTGTGGATGCGTTCAGAGACAATCGAAAGGCTATCCCAAGATTATAAAGTGGCGTGTGTTTATCCCTGTGAGCTCTCCTGTGGAGTCACACGGGTGTGGGTAATTTTCACACGCCCTTGTGGATGCACAAAAATGCCAAGAGGCATGGCTTTTTTTAAGACCTACTCGTGTCTCTTCATTATTTCTCTCCCAAACACTCAAAGAAAGCCTCTCTTCACTTTCCCGACTCCTCATCGTCCATTTAAAGAGATTTTAGTTGAGTTTTCCAGTAGGATTCAAAGTTTTCACTTGCATTTCGTCGGTAAGCCTTTTTTTTTTCTCTTCACCAAATCTTCATTTATTTTGCTTGTTATGATCGATTTTGCATGATTTACATGATTAAATTATTGGTGAATGCTGTTAGAATGAATATAGAACATTTATTTGTGTATTGTGAGTCTATTGTAGCTTTCGGCCGTCTGGCTGTCGCACTCCGTAGATCCACACGGGCGTCTGGAATTTTCCACATGATTGTGTCAATTTTTGCAGAATTAGGTTGCCATGTTAAATTTGATTGTTTTCTTTCTATTCTTGCAAATATGGCTCCCCTCATAAAGAAGTTAGCCAGCAAGCATCCTAGAGGGCCTTCTCCTGAGCCAGAATATATGGAATTCACCATTCCTAAGCACTAGGCTCAGTTTGAGTAACTGTCGAAGCTCCAGTTCAGTCAGACATAATTCTCGGGCTTAAGTGCACTTAGGGTAGATTCAGTTGGAGGATGATATGGCCTGTGAGGTCAAAGAGCCCCTTTAAGTTGGTAGTTGGCATAAATTATTGTCGATTATGATCCAACCATCCATATGTTGACACTAGAGGTATTGGGATCATTTGAATTCGACTGTTCTTATAGCAGTTTTCACAGCATTGACACCATATAGTTTAGAGCTTTTGGTCAGTACCATAGTATGAGCATCACACAGTTCTCGATCTGACTTAAATTATATGATGAGAAGTTCATTGACAAAGAGGAGTATGAGCAGCTCCCGACAGGTTACCCTAGTAGATTGACACCTCAATATGCATACAGAGCATTATGTGGCCAGGGACAGTATGAGCCGGGAGTCTTCAAGGCAACATTCCTTTCCAGGCCAGCTTCCCACTACATTCATGCCTTTCTTAGCCGAACAGTGAACCCCCGTGGTAACATTACAGAGGTGTTGAGCCGCCAGGAGTTTCTTTACCTGTACTCAATGGTACAGAGTGAGCCACTTCGCCTGGGGCACATTGTAGCAAAGTACATGAGGCATCAAGGTAACTATGCCTGGGTTGGAATACTCTTCTCGGGGTTCATTGATAAGTGCTTGTGTATTAGTAATACGAAGTATTATTTTCTTACAATAAGCATTACTTTTCTTAGATTTTATCACTAATACATGTGTATTTGTGTTCTTTTGTGCATGCAGGATTGTGGAGACAAGTATGGAAGAAAGAAGCCAAAGTAGATTGCGAATGCACTTTGTTGATGAAATCTTGGAGTGAACAAACGTGAAGATACAAGTTGTCCTCGAAGATATATGAGTGTGTGCCAACCTCCGTTGTTTTCAAGGGAATATCCAAATTGGAGTGATGCAAAGGCAGTCACATTCAAGTGTTCCGACTTGTACAACGCTAGAAAGATTATCATCAAATATGTTTTTAATTGTAGATGCAAAGCGATCTATCATAAGGACGTGTGCCCCTTCATGTTGCCTGAATGAAAAATGTGGATTCGGGAGTATTTTGGCAGAGTTTTGTAATAGGATACTGTAGCATATTACTATAGAAGTTATTGTTTACAGGCCGCTGAAAAACGATTCCTGCAAATTCACACGGGCGTGTGAAAATTCCACACGCCGCTGTGGATGCCGATTCTAGCCTTATTTAAGTCGTGAATTAAGCCCATTTTGAGAATATTTTTCCAATCTTTTGGCCATCTTTTCTCCATGTTTGGAAGCGCCCGCTGCTAGGGTTTTCACAGCTTTGGCTAGGTCTTTGGAGTTGTTCAACCGCCTTCGACATGTGTTTCCTTTGAAAGATAGTTATTGGGGGAGCTTTCATCGGTACCGATTCGGCGAGGTGTGCTAGGCTTGACGAGGGAACCTTTAAAGAATACGCGGCTACTCTACAAGAACATCGACACAGACACCAAGGGGGTGTTATTTATTGATTGCATACCTTTACTTTTGATTTCATTATTGATTGTATTTTGCTCCATGAATAGTTAAACTATTAGTGGGTGCTTGAACTTATGAACCCTAGCATTGTGCGACCACCGATTATTGCATAGAATTTGGAGCTCAATCCAGCATTCATCAAAATGTTACAACAATTAGGACAATTTAATTGCTTGGCTGATGAGGATCCAAACAACCACATAGAGAACTTCTTGTAAGTGTGCAACATGCTCAAGATCAATGGTGTTATGGATGATGCTATCAAGTTGAGAGCCTTCCCATTTTCCTTGAAAGTGAGAGTGAAGCAATGGCTACACTCATTACCTAGAGCATCAATCACTACATGGGAGGAGATGTTAGAAGATTTTCTTGCCCGATATTTCCCTCCAAAAAATCTGTGAAGCTTAGGAATGAAATATCCTCTTTTGTGCAAATGGAATTGGATTCTCTATTTCAAACATAGGATAGGTTCAAGGAGCTCCTGCGAAAATGTCCTCAACATGGGTTCCCTAAGTGGATGATTATTCAGAATTTCTATAGCGGGTTAAACCTAAGTACGAAGCAGTTAGGTGATGCTGCAAGATCCCAGAAGAAGCCCGAAATCTTATTGGCAAAATGGCTATGAACAGTTATTAGTGAAATATAAGGAACTGAAAGAAGATAGCCAGACTTCATGAGATTGATTCAGTTACTTCATTCGTGGCATAGGTTAAGTTTTTGAGCAACAAGTTAGTCAGTCTAACTTCGAATAGAGTGGCGGTCGTGACTAGTTGCACGTGGTGTGGGGGAGGACGTGCTCCATCTGATTTCCTAATTTCTATCGGTGGTACATCCTTGGTAGAACAAGTGAATTTTGTGGGTAATGCAATGAGAAGCCAAGGCAATCCATATAGTAACACCTACAATCCGGGTTGGTGGAGCCACCCGAATCTTTCATGGAGTAATTAAGGGCAACAGAAGACAATGGCATCACCTAGTTTCCAACAATAACAAGGAGCGCCGAACATGGAGAACCGAGTTTCAGGATTGGAAAACCAGATAACCGATCTAGAGAAGGCTTTAACTAAGTTTATTCAATCGTCGGATACAAGATTTTAATCGGTTGAAGCCACACTTCGCAACCACACCGCATCATTGCATAACTTGGAAAATCAAGTGGGGCAAATTGTGAAGTCGTTATCACAGAGACCTCAAGGAAGTTTGCCTAGTAACATGGAGACTAATCCAGTAGAACATGTTAAGGTGATCACTTTGAGAAGTGGTTGTGATGTTGAAGGTAGAACTCCTAGTGAGAAGACCAATGTTGAAACACCCGAGGTCATGGAGGTTGAGGAGAGAACTAAAAGGAAGGAGGTGGCACCCCCACCTTACGAGCCAAGAATCCCTTATCCTTCAAGATTGAAGAACTACCAAAATGATGAGCAATACAAGAAGTTCTTGTGGTTATTCAAGCAGTTGCACATACACATCCCATTTGTGGAGGCATTATCTCAAACGCCTCATTATGTAAAGTTTCTTAAGGACCTCTTTACCAACAATAGGAATTTAGAGGAGAGTGCATCTGTGATATTAGATGCTTCATGTTCGGCGGTGTTGTAAAAGAATATGTCGAACAAGAAGAAGGACCCCAGAAGCTTCATCATCCCGTGCAACATTGGTAATTTGGATGAAGAAAAGGCATTGGTGGACTCAGGGGCTAGCATCAACATCATGCCTTATACGTTCTTCCAAAAGCTTGACTTGGGAGATCCTAGGCCCACTCAGATTACATTATAATTGGTGAACGGAACGGTTAGACATCCGAGGGACATCATTGAAGACATACTTCTGAAGGTCAACAAATACATATTTCCTGTGGACTTCGTAGTGTCGAATGTTGATGAGGGATGTCGATGTCCCATTGATACTAGGGAAGCGCTTCTTACACATCTCCAAGGCTCTTATTGACATGGACGGTGGGGAGTTGACTTTATGAGTTGGGGATAACAAGCTTACATACCGCCTCACCGAAGCCATAAGACATTCTCTTGACTTTGATGATATTCATTACTTTCTTGACACTACCGATGAACTAATAGATGAAGATGTGAAGGAAATGATGTATTCGGACCCGTACAAGGGGTTGCTAGACCAAGAAGTGGAGAATGAAGACGTCATGACATTTGGTCAAAAGGACAAAATGCAACCTACCGCAGGGATCTTGAAGAAGATGATTCCAAAGATGAAGCATACAAGGAGACGTCACAAGAAATGCACCCAAGGCTAATGGGGACGTGTAAGAATGGAGTAAGGGTGATGAACCCTTTTGCAGTAACAAACTTGATAACTATTCCTCTACCTTCAAAAGACTATGTTCCTTATACTTTTCAAGTTATGGGTAAGAGAGAAACCTTAATCTATGAGTCCCCTGAGGTATGGTCAGGTACGTCAAACTAAGTAACATTAAACAAGCGCTTCTTGCGAGGCAACACAAGTTTTTATTGTTTGTCTAGGTTTTAGTTAGTGTTTGCATGAATAAGAGCTTGAGTGTTGGTCTCTTGATCTTTTATATGCTATTGTTGTGATTTTCTCATGGATTATTGGTGGTATCATGTGCTTAATTGTGTGTGGCAAAGTTTCTTGGTCGTTTGAGCGTATTTTTCATGATTCTCTAGTTAATTTTGCATAATATAGGCAGGCTTTAAAAAGATGTAAATGTTTAGAAATTTTTTGCGAAGTCTGTAATTTTTTCTAAGTCATTCGGAGAAGACACACAGGCATGTGTTTTCATTCAAAGCTCATCCCGAGAGGACACAGGTGCATGTGTCTGCCCCTGTGAATGACCTTATGACTAACACACGGGCATATGTTTCTCTACAGAGTTCAGAGCTCTATCCCTAGAAGATACAGGGCCGTGTGTCTACCCCTTATGTCTGACCTTGGAATGTGAAGATCCACTCTGTGTCTTCTCAAGATGGCAGAGAACTCTGTAGAGAAGATACAGGGGCATGTGTCTACAGAGTTCAGAGCTCTATCCCTAGAAGATGGCAGAGAACTCTGTAGAGAAGACACAGGGGCATGTGAATGCCCTTGTGAAGATCCACACCCGTGTGGAATTTCCACACAGGCTTGTGAAATACTTAGAAAAATTTCTTGGATGGATAGAGAAGCTACAAGGGCATATAGGTGCCCTTGTGGGTCGGGCATATGGGCTTGGGTAATTTCCACACGCCTGTGTGGATTCTTTTAGAAGCAAGATGCGCTATCAGGAGAGCATATAGAGGCTCGTGTCTACCCCCATGAAGTTCCCTTGTAGAGTCACACGGGAATTAGTAACTTCCACAAGCCCGTGTGGATGTACAGAACTCAAAAGGCCACGATTTTTCTTTATAAATCTATTTCGCCTTTTCATTTTCACACTTCTAAAGATTCAGAGAATGCCTCGTTTGCTCTCCTGACTTTGTTGCCATCTATTTAAACAGATTTTAGTGTGTTCTCCGGCCGATTTCAAGGTTTTCATTTTCATTTTGTCGGTAAACCCTCATTCCCTCTTTTCTTCACCAAGTTTGATTTATTTCGATTAAACTGGTGCATGTTGCTTCGTTTTTATGTTTAAATGGTTGGTGCATGTTTAGAATGTGTTTAGAAACAAATTTGGGATGTATTTTTGGATTTTTTGTATGAAGACTGTGTGGCTTTCACGCCCCGTGGATCCACAAGGGCGTGTGAATTTCTGCATTATTGTTTTGTGAGTTTAAATGACCGATTTCCTTTTTAATACTTGAAGACATGGCCCTCAGAACAAAGAAAGCATCCGACAAACGTCTTAGAGAGTCTTCTCCCTAGATAGAACAGTTAAAGTTTGACAATCCTGAGCACTAGGATCAATTTGGAGATTGTCCAAGCTCAAGTTTGGTCAGACTCGATTCCTGGATTTGAGTGCGCTCATGGTGATATAGTAAAGGGACATCATGGCTAAAGAGATAGAGGAGCTCATCTAAGTTGGTAGCTGGAGGAGATTGTTTTCTATTCGTGAGCCAGCTGTCAGTACGTTGATGCTGGTGGTATTAGCGTCATTCGAGTTTGACTGATCATATAGCAGTTTTGACACTATCGACGCCGTTCAGTTCCGTGCGTTCGGTGAGTATCACAGCATGTGTGTTACCCAGTTCTCCATTTGACTCGGGCTGTATGACGAGGCCTTTAACGACACTGAGGAGTATGATCACCTACCGACCGATTATCCGGATAGTTTGACTCCTGAGAGAGCGTACATGGCATTATGTGTCCAGGGTCAGTATGAGCTGGGGGTGTGGAAGGCTACATGTCTATCCTGGCCGAGGTATAAATATATTCATGCCATCCTGTGCAGATCAATGGACGGCCGCGGTGATAGTACTAGAGTTTTGAGCAGACAAGAGCTTTTATACTTATACTCCATGGTTGAGAGTGAGCTATTGCATCTGTGGTACATTATGGCTGAATATTTGAGACACTAGGGATAGTATGCGAGAGTAGGGATGATCTTCTCTGGCCCATACATCACTAGACTCATCATCGGGATGGGTTTACTAGATGCGATCAAGGGGGTAGAGAAAACGATTATACCAGCTTCTCTCGGCCATGAGACGATGAAATTGATGGGGATGGTTTGCCGGTACCGACCAGGGGTTTATGTGATGGTCATACCGGCACCAAAGCCAGTTGAGACCGAGGGTGATGTAGTAGAGGGGTCACATCTAGTACTTGAGCCACAGATAGAGTAGGTACAGGTAGAGGCATCTCCCACAGCACAGGAGCGACCGCCTGTGCATATATTCTCTCCCACTCGAGCCCATGATCGCATTGAGAGGCTTGAGACTGCGGTATTGGTGCTACTGGCAAACTTGGCTGAGGTTCGCGTGACACAGGCTGAGAACCACACAGAGGTGATGGCGCGTCTTGATTTTTTACAGGAGTTTCTCGAGCGAGATGGGATATTCCCCTTTGTGATGAGACCCAGGACCCCTCAGGCATCACTAGAACCATCATCACTAGATCCACCGGCACCATTTGATCTAACACCAGCTGCAGCAAAGGCGACCGAGCATGATACCGACGCTTGATGCGTCTTTATTTTTCTTTGTTCTTATTTTTCATATTTATTTCTGCATTTTATTTTGTACTTGTACCACTCAGAAAGGATCTTTCATCTGAGTTTATCTTTTATTTTCATTGTCTCAAGTTGTATTTCATTGCTTTATCTTTATATATACTCAAGTTTTATTTTGTTTTTGTTGAGCTTCATTGAACCCCTTGTGTATACATGTATATGGTCTTGTGAGTATGGAATTCGATGACTAGTCATAGACATGGTCAATGTGATTTTCACATAGTCATGTGTGATCCAAAACTCATTGGAACTCAAATCTCAAGGAATATAGCTCCATTAAACGTACAATTTGGAGTTCAGAGGAGTATTGTTTCAATTACCCACCTTCACATATGATCTAGAATGTTATACTTTTTATTTAGCTTGCATGCGTACATTGAGGGCAATGTACATCTTAAGTGTGTGTGTGTCTGTGTGTAGGGGGGGAGGGTGGGTAAGGGGAGAGGGGGGAGTTCACATTACACATGTTCTTTACACAAAATTTAACTAAAAATTCCCAAATAGACAATGGCGGTTCACCTTAGTCACAATGGTTGTATTCTTAAGTTTAGGAGAATTTTTAACATTGAACATTTTCATGCTCTAGTTTTTACTTGAATTTCTAGGAATTTTTTGCCCGATTGACACTTGTTGCACTACTTTCTCATGAAAGCTTGTGGAAACTCAAGTTAGATGTTTAAGGGACTAGTTAGTTTTGTTTCTGGTGTTAATTTTGTTGAGAAAAAAAATGTGTATGTTTGGGTTGTGCATTTGGGGTGGAAAAAGCTACCACCTATGAAGTATGAAGCTACTCTCATAACTTGGATACTACTTATGCCCTAATGAGAGAAAGAGCTATCTTATGGGATGAGTGAAAGCTACTACACCAGTAGAAAGAGCTAACACCTCGAAAGTGTGAAAACCACCTTAGCGGCTGCTTTAGAAAGGGCTACCTTGGAGGATGTGTGAAGGTACTACCGTCTCTTTGCTTTATTTTGAATATAAATAAGTCCCTTATACTTATAACTTTGAGGAGTATACGTTCGGTTGACTTGAGTGAGTCTACACAACTTCCACAATTTCGGGTTTGTTGTCATCTTAGCTAGAGCATTGATTTTTCGTATTTAGTGTTGAAATTCCCCTTACCTGTAGAATGCTTCCCTTGCATGCTTTGGTGAACCTAAGGCCAAGCACTTTCAATATTTCCTTCTTCTATGCTTCAATGTTTTATTTTTGCTTAAGGACAAGCAAAAGCTTAAGTGTAGGGGAGTTTGATAAGTGCTTGTGCATTAGTAATATGAAGTATTTTTTTTTTACAATGAGCATTACTTTTCTCATATTTTATTGCTAATACATGTGTATTTGTGTTCTTTTGTGCATGTAGGGTAGCGGAGACAAGTATAAAAAAAAGAAGCCAAAGTAGATTTCGAATGCACTTTGTTGATGAAATCTTGAAGTGAACACACGTGAAGCCACAAGTTGTGATCAAAAACATGTGAGTGTGTGCCAATCTCCATTATGATTAAGTGAATATACAAATTGGAGGGGCACAAAGCCAGTTACACTCATGTTTTCCAACTTATGCAACGCTAGTAAGATTGTCGTCAAATGTGTTTTTATTTGAAGATGTAACGCGATCTACCACATGGATGTGTGCCCGTTCATGTAACCTCGATGGAAAATGTGGATTTGGGAGTATTTTGTCTAAGTATTGTAGTAGGGTGCTATAGTAAACCACTGTAGCAATTACTGTTCACTGGCCGCTAAAAAATGAATTTCTGCAGATTCACACAAGCGTGTAGAAATTCCACACACCCGTGTGGATGCCCGATTCTACCCATATTTAAGTCACGATTGTAGCTTGTTTTCATAATCTTTTTCCTATCTTTTAGCCATCTTTTCTCCATCTTTTAAGGAGCCCACTGCTAGGGTTTAGAGAGCCTTTGGCTAGGTTTTTGGAGTGGTTTTACGCCATTTGATGCCGCGTTTCCTTCGGAAGATAGTTATTGGAGAAGCTATCATCGGCACCGATTCAACGAGTTGTGCACTAGGCTTGACGAGGGAACCTTTGAAGAAGACACAGCTACTCCACAAGACCATCGACACAGACAACAAGGGGGTTTTATTCATGAATTGAATATCTTTACTTTTGATCTCATTATTGATTGTATTTTGCTCCATGGAGAGCTAAACCCCTAGTAGGTGCTTCGACTTGTGAACCCTAGGATGATGTTGTTTCTTTGACCTTTTATTACACTTTCTTTAATTAATGTTTTAATTGAGTTCCAATCTTCAATGCTTGTTGAGTTGATTTTCCCTCAGAGTGATACTAGGGTTGAGAATCCATCTTGGTAACTCTTGTGGATGAGTAACACACCATGAGGTTTAGATAATGCTAGATTGAAGAGGGTTAAGAGGGTGAGTCGAGAGGTAGTGGAACGTCCCCTTTGTCCCTCCAGTATGATTTATCCTACCTTCATGTTGCAAGAGTTATTTGTGGTCACAATAGAGTGAAGTGGTAAGAGACAAACTACACTGGGGCTTAGTTGCACAAGCAATAGAGTGAAGCATTGAAGTAATCCTTAGTATCTAGGCTTTGATTAGGACTAGGGGTCTTTCTCCTGGACCAAAGGGTTAGATCTATATTAGGGGATAGGGTTTATCACTTGGAATCCCTAGAGCTTAAAGCAACCTAGGATAGTGCGAGATGTTGAGATTGAGCGATTTCGCCATTGGGGCATAGTGTAGGGTTAGTCATGGTTGACATTAAGTTTTGGGACCGTGTTTATAAAGATCTTCATGACTCATTAGACATCAGTTAGGAGGCATAATGACTGGTTTTTCACTTGAACCAATAGTCCTAGGGTGAGCAATATCTATATGCCCCACTTTCTATTGGTTGCCTCTCCTATCTTTTATTCGTGCTTCCTTCTTCTTTACTTATTTCTATTTGCATTGATTTTGTTCACACCACTATTGATTCTTCTTCATTGTAGTTAAATAGCAATCTTTGTGTTTATGATCACTATTCCCTATGGATTCGACTACCCACTCACCAGGGTATTATTACTTTGATAAAACAGTGCACGGCGTTGTCAAATTTTTGGCGCCGATGCAGGGGAATGGGCATTTTAGAAACACTTTGGAATTTACTATTTTAGCTATTAATTACTTATTCTATTTCACATTTTCTTATTCTTCCATCGTTCTGATTTGTTTTCTTTCTTTGGTTGCAGCTTGATTGCTTCCCTACAAGTGTACAGGATCACCAAGTAATACCCTGTGAGTGATACAGGGGTCGTAGTCCATGGGTCCAAGGAAGTATTATTACTCACTCTTCATCTATTATCTAGCCTACAATTCTTAGTAAGAAGAATAAATGAAATAAAATAAACTAAGCTAAGCTAATCTTATGACCGGGTAACTAGCACATTGATGTAAACAAACAAGGGAGTGTCAAGCATGAGAAGGGAGTGTTTGGATAAGGAATCCACCTAGGGTTGTCATTAAGGCCCAAACTAGGATGGTTTAAAGATGAATTGATGACAGTTAAGACCTAGAGACCTCATGAACAGATTAGTCCCAATCTCTTGACGACTAACCCCTGATCCCATACAAATGTCAATCAGAATCTCTTCCGGATCAACATACCTATGATCACTTTAAGTTCTAGAAGTTCTCTCATAGGAGTAAACCTACTCTTCTTCAGCTTAAACCTAGCAATGGAGGGCTACCAACACCCGATCTCTCGGCGTGTCGGCATAAGTATCCCCTTTGAATCTTTCCTAGATCTAGTACGCGTGAGTAAGTCACATCTATGCATACAACTCATAATAGAATTATAGATTTCTACATACATGTAATTCTAAGCATCAAAGCATGAAAGATTGAATCTCAAAAAATCATCAAATTAAATGAAGAACAACATCCCAAGTTCATACACAAGAATACACCCTAGGGTTCATTTAAATCCAAACACAATAATAAGTTAATCCCTCATGATGAGGGATACTTATACAACATACAAGGAAAAGAAGAACAATAAAGAAGCAAGAAAACTCCCTCTACGATCTTGGTTTCCTTGAATGGATGAAGCCTCGAATGGTGATGCAATGGTGTCTTAGAACATCACTCCAACTCGCTTCTCCTTTGCTTCTCTCTCTCTTCGTGATGATGTGTGCTCATTTTACCATAAAGATCATCGCTAGAAGATGGCCGGAAGGCCTCAAGAAAGTGTGCTAGCGGCGGCCCAAATGGCTAAGAAAAATTCCCCTTCATATTTCCCTAGAAGAGCCCTTTTATCATGCCCCAAAACCAATGTATACCGGGGTTAATCTCGGGGTCAATCCTGCGGTCAATCCCAGGCAGCTTTGAGGCCGTATGGCTAGATCAATTTCTGACTTGAAAACTCTCCAAGTGCTATAATGATTGCTAAAGTGATCTTGCGACAGTACCACTGCCGCAGTACTCTAACTATATTATCTGCTATAGTAAATACACTACAATACTGTGACTTGGGTTTCTTCTCTTTTTTCACCCAAATTGTATCTTCGTGTCCTCCATGGCTTTCTCATGCCCCTACAAAGCAAATAATAGTCTATTAAGCACAAAACGAGCATCCATTCATATAAAAATACATGCTAGAAGTATTAAATACATATACTAAAATATGTACATTTAGACACTTATTAAATATCCCCACACCTAAGCGTTTGCTTGTTCCTAAGCAAACAAATCATGAAAAAGCAAAAAGAAATGATAAATGGCTAAATGCATTACCTCTGGCTTACATAAATTCAAGACTTTACAAGCAATGGATCATGACATACAGATGTTGAGTTACAAACAGTAAGCACAACAGAAAGATCCTGTCCCATCTCTTATATGTCTATGCCATGTGTGTGAATCTTCTACCTCATCTTCCCTGATCTTGTCTAGCCTACCGACTTCAGTCAGTACAGCTCTTGATGCTAATCACTCCACATGCAAAGAGTACTGAGTCTTAAAATGCTTAGTGCTACTCCAATGAACAAGCAAGATCCTTCTAACTTTTAAACTTGAACTAACTCCCTATTTCCTTCTCATAACCCTCTAGTAGGTAGTTAAAAAGATCACTAGGGTTTTTATTTTTATTTTCATTTTTTCCGAGTCTGACTAACGTAGACTGCACAAAAAAATCTTTCTGAAGGGTGCACATGCTGGTTAGGCACAAGAGCCACCCAAGTAGTCAATCACAGTCTACATAGATGCATTCATGATTCATTAGCAGAGGAATACTGACATAGACTCATTTTTTTCTTTATTTTTTCACATTCACCTTAGATCACGTCTTTAGACTACACTACATGCCACAAAACTAGGGCTAGCGAACCAAGACTTAGAAGTTCTTAAGAGTTCATTGAAAGATAGAACTTAGTTTTCTAAGGCCAAGTACTCAAAGTTGTGTGTTAAGCATAGAAGAGAATTAGAGTAGTCAAGTTGGCTATTCCCAGGGCATCAACACAAGATTCAGTGCACAAGACAGTATTAGAGGTGAAACAGGATTTAATAGAGTACAACAACAAATATGTAACTCACATCAATCATTAATCCATGCTAGAAGAGTCTTACAATAATGAACAAGCCAACATACATAACACTAGCATGCAAATAATGACCCTAATACATGAAATACACACATCCCCACACCTAGTGTTGTACATTGTCCCCAATGTACACTAATCATGAAGAACAAGACAATATTTGCAATGGAAACAATAGAGGAGGGTGACAAAGAACTTCCCTGGTTCATCTTGTGCAAAGGGAAAGGTGCGACCCGAACACAAAGTATGGCGAGCTATACATATCGGGTCGGGCTTCCACCAAATGGAAAGGAGGGCTAACCAAGCTCCTTTAATGCCCTGTAAGTCACAAAGGGGACATCATCATTTCACAAAAATTTACAAATAAGAGATAGGGCGTAATCATGCAAACACTAACACAAAAACTAGAAACTAAAGGCTAAATATTAAAACAAAGTGTCCATGCTAGTCCTTGCCCCTTGGAGTTAGGTTTCTTATCACAAAATGACATCTTGTTCTATGGTCTTCTTGTCCAAAAATGTGGTCACCCGTGTGGTGTAGACATAACTCCATGGTTGTTGTCAATTTCTCCATCCTCAATATTCCTACAAACCATGAAAAACACAACCAAGCATAGAAGAATCCAATATAATTCAAAATGTAGTGTATGAGATGAAAAAACAATGAAAAATATGATGTATAGTGTCCATACAACCATATAGGGGCCATATGGGTACTGTTCACTTCGAAAGAACCTCCCCAAAATAATGAAAATGGAAAAAGTTTTACATAAATTGAAGGGAGACTTCATCCACAACAATCACACCACAAAAACCAAGCCAAATACTTAAATAATTCCACAAATAAGCTCCAAGAATGAAAGAAAAATCAAGAAGATAAAACTAGGGTACCAAAGAGCTTACCGATGAAACCTTGAGAAAACTCGAGTTAAACCTTTGGTAAACCATTAGATCGAAGTTTCAAAGAGTTTAGGAGGTGATCTAGAAGAAGAAATGAGAGTTTTTGGCCAAGGAATGGTGGAGAAATAAGAGAGACAATCGGGTGAGAAGAAGAACAAATGAGGAGATAGAAAAGGTGGCCGAATAGCTAAGATATAGCTATTGCTACAGTGTATACGGCTTCAATGAGGGCCTTATTGAGGCTATATGGCCTAGTTAAAATTTTCTGGATGGGGCAGACAGCCTCAATGAGGTCCTCATTGAGGCCGTATGCACCCAGGAAACATTTTGAGCCAAAAAATGCTTGTCCAAGGGAATAAGGAAGGCCATGAAAGGATTTAGATCACCTCCACACTTGAAAGCAAGTTTAAAAACTCGATCTAATGCATGAAATAACATCAAAAACATGAGTTTCTCAAGAAGATAAATGATTAAACCACAACAAGGACGATGAGAAAAAATGTAGAAGGAAAGCGAGCATGGACTTATTCACACAACAAAAACATAAAATAAACACAAATACACTTAACGAAAACACAATCTACACTAAACTAAAAATATGAAAATAAGAAAATGAAGAAATTGAAGCTTGAGTTGATTCCCAAGAAGTGCTTGTTTAACGTCATTACCTCGATGTACCTCGTTCTTACCTTAAGGGGACTTGAAGAGGGTGTGTTCCTCCCTGCTACATGTAGCATAGCTACTTCCATGAAAGAAAATAATTACCATCCGGGATGATGAGTTTCTGAAGACCTTGAATATGTTACCTTTTGGCCTCCAAGGAAAAAGCTTCGGTCAGGCATTGTGCAACTTGAATTTGGGTTGATCCTTTGTCGGTTTTAACATCCTGACCCTCTTCTACTTTGGTCCCAGCTGAATTTCCTTGGAGCTTCCTCAAAAATCATTTTGGCCTCCAAGGGAATAGGTAAGGTTGAAAATTTTTCAAACTCGGCATCGGTGGGTTCTTGGGCGGTGTAAACCTCCTATCCACATCTCCTTCTTCAACCATTGTCAATCTTCCATTAATTACCCACAAAAATTGTTTGGGCCTCAAGGGAAAAAGTTTTGGTTGGGACGTGTCTAACATTAGCATCAGTGGGACATTGGATGGCTTTAACCTCCTACCCAAATCTTCAGTCATCCCGAAATAATTCATTTTTATGATTTGGTGTTTTGAGTCACTTCCATGCGAAGGGCTAGCTCAAGTGATACCGGTGCCACTTCTTCCACCCTTTTCACCTTCAATACACCAAAATTCTCATCCACCTCCCTTCCATCACCTCTCCATTCTTTTTCATTGTTGTTTGTGGTTGGGAGTTCTATTTGCTTGTTCTTGAATTAATTGTTCAACCCGACTCTCTAACTTGTGAACAGAAGATTACACCAACAGAAGTGTGAAATCGATGGCCTCAAATCGGGCATTACACTTGCCGTCAAGGGCATGAAGTTTAGTGTTGAGGGCATCAAATTTGAGGTGATGTCTCAAAATCTCTGTTCAGTATTTGTCATGAATTTTGCCAACACATCCTCTATAGTAAATCCCTTTACTTGTGACGGTTGTTGCCCTTGATACAATGAAGAATATGGGTGGTATTTCCACTTCGGATCATAAGTTGTGCTGCATGGGTTTTCTTGAGTTCTTTGTCCTCCAATAAAATCAACTTTGGCATCAACTTTAGCGGCTGAAATTGAGTTTAGAATCACTCAAATTGCAAGCCCCTTGCATTGCCAAGAAAATTATACCTTGCACAAAAGAATATATAAAGAACAAAGTTAAATAAAATAAGAAAAATATGCACAAAGATTAATGTGTACAAATAATAGAAAAATGGCTGGAGCAATAGGTTACAAGCTTTCCTAATATTCTTTGAAGTTCCCCTGCAATGGCGCCAAAAACTTGATTGCTTCTCCGCAAGTGTACGGGATCGCCAAGTAATACCCTATGAGTGACACAGGGGTCGCATTCCAGGGAGCCAAGGAAGTATTATTTCTCGCTCATCATCTATTATCTAGCCTACAATTCTTAGTAAGAAGAACAGATGAAATAAAATAAACCAGGCTAAGCTAATCCTATGGCTGGGTAACTAGCACACGAATGTAAACAAACAAAGAAGTATCAAGCATGAGAAGGGAGTGTTTGGATAAAGAATCCACCTAGGGTTGTCATTAAGGCCCAAACTAGGATGGTTTAAAGATGCATTGATGATAGTTAAGACCTAGAGACCTCGTGAGTAGATTAGCCCCAATCTCTCGGCAATTCACCCCTAATCCCATACGAATATCAATCGGAATCTCTTCCTGATGAACACACCTATGATCGCATTAAGTTCTAGGAGTTCTCTAATAAGAGTAAACCTACACTTCTTTGGCTTAAACCTAGCAATGAAGGGCTTCCAACACCCGATCTCTCGGCGTGTCGGCATAAGTATCCCCTTTCAATCTTTCCTAGATCTAGTGCGCGTGACTAGGTCACATCTACACATACAACTCATAATAGAATTACAGATTTCGCCATACATGTAATTCTAAGCATCAAAGCATGAAAGATTGAATCTCAAACAATCATTAAATTAAATGAAGAACAACATCCCAAGTTTATACACAAGAATACACCCTAGGGTTCATCCAAATCCAAACACAATAAAAAGTTAATCCATCATGACGAGGGATACTTATACAACATACAAGGAAAAAAAAAGACAATAAAGAAGCAAGAAAACTCCTTCTGCGATATTGGTCTCCTTGAATGGATGAAGCCTCGAATGGTGAATCAATGGTGGCTTAGAACTTCACTCCAACTCCTTCTCCTTTGCTTCTCTCTCTCTTGGTGATGATGTGTGCTCGTTTCCCACAAAGATCATCGCCGGAAGATGGCTGTAAGGCCTTAAGAAAGTATGGTGGCCTAGAAGAGCCCTTCTATCATGCCCCAAAATGATGTATACAGAGGTCAATCCTGGGGTCAATCCACGGCCTCTATCATAGCCTCATTGAGGCCGTATGCCTTCAAGAAAACTCTTTTCTTCTCTATCTACAGTATCAATTCCGGGGTCAATCTCGGCAGCATTGAGGCCGTATGGCCTAGATCAATTTCTGACTCGAAAACTCTCAAAGTGCTATAGTGATTGCTACAGTGATCTTGTGCCTATACCTGCCGTTGCAGTACTCCAGCTATAGTATCTGCTACAGGTATACACTATAGTACTGCGACCTGGTTTTCTTCTTTTTTTCACCCAAATCATATCTTCGTGTCCTCCATGGCTTTCTCATGCCTATAAAGCAAATAATAGTCGAGTAAGCACAAAACGGGCATCCATTCATATAAAAATACATGCTAGAAGTATCAAATACATATACTAGAATAAGTATATTTAGACACTTATCACAGCTCCAGGTTATGACCCTTGGGAACCCTTCGGATAATGCCACACCCGCACTTATCAAAGGTGAAGGGTCAGATAACATGGCATAACAGAATAAGCAGCAGAGGACACTCTCAGATAATACCACACCCGCACTTCTTGGCACGCAATCTAGCATTGTGCGGCTACCGATTACTGCTCAGAATTTTTTAGCTCAAGCCAGCATTCATCTAAATGTTACAGCAGTTGGCACAGTTTAATGGTTTGGCTAATGAGAATCCAAACAATCATATAGAGAACTTCTTGAAAGTGTGACATGCTCAAGATCAATATTGTTGCCGATGATGCTATTAAGTTGAGAGCCTTCCCATTTTCCTTGAAAGGGAGAGCGAAGCAATGGATACATTCATTACCTAGAGCATCGATCACTACATGGAAGGAGTTGGTAGAAGATTTGCTTGCCCGATATTTCCCTCTCCAAAAATCTACGAAGCTTAGGAATGAAATATCATCTTTTGTGCAAAGAGAGTTGGAGTCTCTATTTAAGACATGTGATAGGCTCAATGGGCTCCTGCAGAAATGTCCTCAACATGGGTTCCCCAAGTGGGTGATTATTTAGACTTTCTATAGCCGAGGGTTCATAGCATACTCCCATGCCACAGCAAGAGCAAATGCAGATAGAGGCATCCCCTCCTGCACAAAAGCCACCACTGGTCTTGGATCTTCTCTCTGACTCGAGCCCATGATGGATTTGAAAGGCCCGAGAGTGTTGTGGGAGTATTACAGAGTGATTTTGCTGAGATTCACGCAACACAGGCCACAAACCATACAGAGGTGATGGTGTCTCGACATTTGACAGGCGCTTGCATTGCGTGTAACCACAAGTGCACAAGTGTCGAAGTAATAATTACCCCAGTGAGTGCGTAGTCGAATCCACAGAGAACAGAAGTATTAGTATTAACTAATGCTTAGTTATCTACTAAGAATCAATGAATGTGATGAATTGAACTAATTGCGAGAAATTTTAATAAGTAATAAAACAGGTAAGAAATAAAGGGAAGGAGTTCTCAATCAATTAAGATGGGGTACTCAGGCAATGCTCCCCCTAGGATCAACATGAAGCTCAAGATTCGCTAAATGACTCTAAACCAAGTTTAATGGAGTCGAGGTAATCCAAGAATAACCGGTCCTCATCTGCAAGCAACTAATACTAGTCATCTACAAGGTCCCGGTGGAGAAATCACTCAATCTCAACACTTCACACTCCCATATGACCGCAATAAGCTCTAGGGATACCTTGGAGTGAAACCGATTCCTAAAAATTGATCCAACCCTAATTCACGGCGAAGGATCCCTAACTTCTTGTAAGGTCCCGGCGGAGAAATCTATCAATCTCATGCCTCACACAAAATATGATTGCATAGGGTCTAGGGAATACAGAGATAGAAAACACTCAATCGGAAAGGAAAGGGGACACTCCACTATCTCATGGCTCACCCTCTCAACCCCCTTTAACCTTAGTGTTTTAACTCAAATGGAGACCTCTCACATCAAAGTAACAAATTAAGAAATGTAGATTAATCATAAAGATCAATAACACATGAAAGTAATGAAATCACAAGGTTAAAACTCAAATAAACTCGGATTAACTAGAAACATAAAGCAAATCAAAACAAAGAATAGATCCTAGGATTCACATGCCCAATTACACACTAGGGTTTAGCCCTCCATGGGGCAAGTTACAAGACAATGATTAATACAATGAAAAGCAATGAAAACCATGAAGGAAAACACCCTTGAATTCGTGATGAATGGCTTTGATAGGTTGCCCAAAATCTTGAAGAATCCTACATCGAAGCTAGGTCACCGGTGGCTACCACTTTGCTATGATGGAGAGAAGATCGATCAAAGTTGGTGATGGAATTTCCCCAATATTCCCAAAGATCTCCTTCGAAACCCTAGCGACTTTCCCTTCAAAGTGCTCGACAAAAGCTAAGAATCGCATCTGTCATGTGCCCATATGCGCCAGTGTGGATTTTCCACACGCCTGTGTGGGCTGCAAGAATTTCCACGCAGAGGCGCATGAACAGTAACTTTACTACAATATTACTACAGTAAAAATGCTACATTGCTTTGCTGTTGTGATTTCACAAACGTGACCCAAATATTCTCCTCTTGAGGGCACATAATCGAGCACACGATCATGTGGTAGGCTTAAGAGTTTTCTTCATCGACGAATCTATGAAAAGTCTTACAATCTTCACAAAGAGAAGGAATGTGAAGATATGACTGCCTTTGTGCCCTTCCATCTAGTGAATTGACTTAAACTTCCTTGGAAGATGGCACACATCTTCTCATTCATGAACTCCTCTTGTGTCTTTGTCTTTTAATTGCACAAGAACTCTCAACATCGTTCTTTAATAGCCTATATTTGCTTCCTTTTGAATTTTTATTGCATTCACAACCTACATGCATAAAAGAACATCTAATAAACAATATGAGACATAAACCATATATAAAATGATGCTCAATGCATGTAAAACACGTATAAAAACATGTTTACTCAAGCACTTATCAACATTCTATAGCAGATACTCGAGCGAGACGCGACTTCCACTTTTGTGATGAGACCCTGGACACCTCCAACATCCCCAACACCATCACCACCACCAGTAACACCTGCATCTTCTTCACCAGTAGTAACAGCAGATAGAAGCACTAGATACTGACGCTAGAGGCGTCTTTATCTTTCTTTTTTTTTTTTTTCTGTTTTTCGTATTCTATTTTTGCATTTTATTTGGACTTATACTACTCAGAAAGGATTTTCCTTCTGAGTTTATCTTTTATTCTTAGTTATTTGAGTTGTATTTCATTTTCATATCTTTATAGACTCGAGTTTATTTTGTTTTCGTTGAGCTTCACTGAACCCCATTGTGTATACGTGCAGATGGTCGTGTGAGTCTGGAATTAGAGGAATAGTCATGGACACGGTCATGTTGCTATTCACATGGCCGTGTGTGCTCCACAACCTATTGGAACTCAACTCTCTATGAACATTGCTCCATCAAACGTACCATTAGGAGTTCAGGGGAGTATTGTTTCAATTACCCTTCTCCACACATGTTTTGATTGTTATACTTTTTTATTAAACTGTGTGGAAACTCAAGTTTGATGTTTAGGAGACTGTTTTAGTTTGTTTCATATTTTAATTTCTTTAAAAAAAGAAATAAATGGTTGAATGGATGAAAAGGAAAAAGAAAGAAGAAAAAAATATAGATGTGTTTGTTTGCTTGTGCATTGGTGTTGGAAAGAGCTACCACCTATGAAGTATGAAAGCTACTCTCATAAGTCGGATACTAGTTATACCCAAATGAGAGAAAGAACTATCTCATGGGATGAGGGAAAACTACTATCCCGGTAGAAAAAGCTACCACCTCGAAACTGTGAAAGCCACTTTAGCGACCTCTTTAGAAAGGGCTACCTTAGAGGATGTGTGAAGCTACTACTTTCTCTTTTCTTTTTATACATAAATAAGTCCCTCTCACTTAGAGCTTTGAGGAGTATACGTTGGGTTGACTTGAGTGAGTTTACACACACTTACACGATATTGGGTAGTTGTCCTTTTTTTATTCAAGTTTTTAGCTAGAGCTTTGATTTCTCTTATTCGGTGTGAAAATTTTTCCTTACTTGTAGAATGCTTTCTTTGCATGCTTTTGGTGAACATAAGGCCAAAAACTTTCAATTTTCCTTCTTATATGCTGAATGTTTTATTTTTACTTGCGGACAAGAAAAAGTTTAAGTGTGATAGAGTTTGATAAGTAGTTGTGTATAAGTAATACGAAGTATTCTTTTCTTACATTGAGCATTACTTTTCTTAAATTTTATCACTTAATCGTGTTTATATGCGTTCTTTTGTGCATTTAGGGTTATGAAGATAATTGTGGAAGAAAGAATCCAAAAGTAGATCATGGATGCACTTGTTGATGAAGTCTTGGAGTGAACAAACGTGAAGACACAAGTTATGCTCAAAGACATGTCAATGTGTGCCAACCTCTATTGTGCTCGACCGAACACACAAATTGGAGGCGCACAAAGGCAGTCACACTAATGTGTTTCGACTTGTGTAATACTAGCAAGATCTTCGTCAATGTGGGTTAGTTGAAGACATGACGTGATCTATCGCATAGACGTGAGCTCATTCATGTGGCCTCAATGAAAAGATTGGATTACGGGAGCATTTTGGCGAAAGGACTGCAATAGTTACTGCAGTAAATCATTGGAGCAAAATTACTGTAGCAGTTACTGTTTATAGCTCGTAGGAAATCAACTTTTAGAAATTCCACCGCCCGTGTTGTTGCCAAATTCTAGCCCCTATAAATACCACGATTTCAGATGTTTTGAAAGATTCTTTTCCGATCTTTTCTCTATCTTTGGAGGCACTCGCGGCTAGGGTTTGGAGAGGCTTCGGCTAGGTCTTTGGAGTGGTTCTACGACCTTCAACATCGCTTTACTTTGGAAGAGAGTTATTGGGGTGGGGGTGGGGGGGGAGGGGGGAGGGGGGCTTTCGTCGGCATCGATTCGGCGATGTGTGCCCTAGGCTTAACGAGGGAACCCTTGGAGAAGACGAGGATACTTCACAAGATCATCGATACGGACTACAAGGCTGTTTTACTTATGGATTACATGCTTTTACATTCCATTTCATTGTTGATTATATATTGCTCCATGGAGAGCTAAACCCCTAGTGGATGCTTAGACATGTAAACCCTAGGATGATTTTGTTTCATTAACCTTTATTATGTTTCTTTAATTGATATTTTAATGGATTTTCCCTTAGTGTAACACTAAGGTTGAGAATCTATATTGGTAATCCTTGTGAATGAGTGACACTTCATTAGGATTGGACAAAGCTAGGTTGGAGAGGGTCGAGAGGGTAAGTCGAGAGGTAGAAAAATGTCCCCTTTCCCTTATGGTGTGATTTATCCTACCTCCATGTTCCAAGAGTTCTTTACGGTTACAATAGAGTGAAGTACTAAGAGACAAATTCCACTAGGGCTTAATTGCACGAGTAATAGAGTGAAGTGTTGAAGTAATCCTTAGTGCTGGGGCTTAATTATGATTAAGGGTCATTCGCCTGGATCAAAGAGTTAGATCTATATTAGGGAATAGGGTTTATCATTTGGAATCCCTAGAGTTTTAAGCAACCTTGCACAGTGTGTGGCGTCGAGAGTATTCCTTGCTATCGGGGCATAGTGTAGGGTTAGTCACAGTTGACCTTAGATTTGGGACCATGTTTTAGGATTTTCACAACTCATTAAGCATCAGTTATGAGACATAATGATTAGTATTGCACTTGAAACAATTATCCTAGGGTGAGCAATGTCCGGGTCCCCCATCCATCTATTGATTGCCTCTCCTTATATTCTATTGCATCTCTTTCTTCTTTTTTTTTTTTTACATGCATCGATATTGTTCACACCACTCTTGAATCATTTTCACTATAGTAAAATAGTAATTCTTGTGTTTCTAAGCACTATTCCCTGTGGATACGACTACCCACTCACCAGGGTGCTTTATTACTTTGATAACCCATGCACTTGCGGTACACACACACAAGAGGTGTGCCATTTCTGTAGCAAAGAGCAGTGAAACACTTTGTTAAAATTGTATACCCATATTGAAGGTTTGGGCACCTTTTTCTCACTCTTATTTTTACAAAGTGATATGGCTTTTTGAAGATAACATAGATAATCAAACATTCAACATCTAGGTAAGAAGGTTTTTGACTTTTAAAGAGGTGAGATGACTCAGTAGAAGATTAAAGAATTCAAGCAATCCTTAAACAAGTATAAAGGATAATTACTGTTAGGTATTTATTTTTTGCCTTTTTGTTTATTCCTTTATTTTGTAGCATGCTGATATGCATGGAGTTCTCTAGTTGTGGACATTGACATTTTAAAATATATAACATGATGCTAACATTTTGAAACTAATTCAATGTTTCTTGAAACACGTCAATGTTCTAAATGTAGTTCCAATCTATTTTTGAGGTTAGATATATCAAATTTTCTATACCATATGATATGATTTGTGGAACTTTAGAGTGGCATTAGTGTTATAGCCTGATGCAGTTTATGATAGCCTAGATGTTATATTTTAAATCATGATCCAACATTGTATGGAATCCTGAAATAAGCAATAGAATATAGATAGAGGGACTTAAGTAAATTGGTTTCTTTTTTTATTTTTATGAAGAGTGCTTTTAGCTGGACTAGAATATAAGCTATTCCTGCCATGGCCTACTATGCTATTCTATTATCAGATCTTTAAATTTTCCAGTCTGGCCTTAACTTGTGTTCTGGTATCATGATGCTTCTGATACTTCTTTAATGATGCAAAGAATGTGTTTATATTTAAAATTTTATTTCATATTTTGCGGCTATTTCTGAGGCGTTGCTTGTTTCTTTCAGATATATTTGTACTCCGATGTTGTATTTGCTTGGTCTTGTTTATGTTGCTTTTCATATCCTATAATTATTTATTCTATATGTTTGGTATCTCTACTTTGTTTGTCTTATTAGCTATCTTCAAGTTGCATGAGTTCTCTAAAACACTACAAGAAAAATAGGATTTTGGCACGATTTATATGCCACCGTTTTGATTCTGTGCCAAATTTGTCACATAAATGGGCACGAAGTTGAAGGTAGTGCCAAAGTTGTCATGGTATTTGGCACAATTAACAAATTGTGACAACTTTATCATGGTATTTAGCACCATTTATGTTTTCGTCTAAAATTTAGACAAAAAAACCGTGCCAAAACTGATGACAAACACATCATCCCTTTATTTGTCATGGTTTTTGGCACGGTTTTGCCTTGGTAGTGCCAAAAACTGTGACAACAGAGTACATGGTATTTGACACAGTTTTGGCATGATTTAGACTTGGACGTGCCAAAAAGTTGTGACAAAGACACCATCCTTTTCTTTGTCACGGTTTTTTTGGAACTGCCAAGGCAAAACCGTGCCAAAAACCATGACAATGGAGTACATAGCATTTGGCATAAGTTTTTCACGATTTAGGATTAGACATGCAAAAAACCGTGACAAATACACCATCCCTTTCTTTGTCACGGTTTTTGGCATGGCCAAGGCAAAACTATGCCAAAAACTGTGACAATGGAGTACATGGCATTTGGCACGGTATTTGGCACGGTTTAGACTTGGACGTGCCAAAAACTGTGACAAACACGCCATCCCTATCTTCGTCACGGTTTTTGGCACGGCCAAGGCAAAACAATGCTAAAATCTGTAACAATGGAGTACATGGCATTTGGCACGGTATTGGGCACGGTTTAGGCTTGGGCATGCCAAAAACCATGACAAACATGCCATCCCTTTCTTTGTCACGGTTTTTGGCATGACCAAGGCAAAAGCTGTGCCAAAAACTGTGACAATGGAGTACATGGCATTTAGCATAGTTTTTGGCACGGTTTAGGCTTAAACGTGCCAAAAACTATAACAGACACACCATCTCTTTCTTTCTCATGGTTTTTGGCATGGCCAAATCAAAACCGTGCCAAAAACAGTGGCAATAGAGTATATGCCATTTGACACATTTTTTGGCATGGTTAAGATTTGGACGTGACAAAACTGTGACAAACACACCATCCCTTTCTTTGTCACGGTTTTGGGCACGGCTTAATCAAAACTGTGCCAAAAACCATGACAATGGAGTACATGGCATTTGGTACATTTTTGTCACGGTTTAAACTTGGACTTGCCAAAACACATGACAAACACTATCATCTCTTTCTTTGTCACGGTTTTTTGCACGTCCAAGCCTAAACCATGATAAAAACCATGGCAATAGAATACATGGCATTTGGCATGGTTTTTGGCTTGGTTTAGACTTGGACGTGCCAAAAACTGTGACAAATAAAGGATTTGTCATGTTTTTGCTACCACCAACTTAAAAACGTATCAAAAACTTAATTTTGCTCTATATTTATAATAATTAAATAATAACTGCACTCTAATAATTATGCACCCACAATAAAAAAAATTAATTTTTTATATTATAATTTAAAACTAGATAAGTATAAATTTTCTTGCATAATTTAATTACGCATACACATGATATTCTATATTTATAATACTTATACTCTATTTATAATAATTATACTCTTTTTATATTAATTACATACCCACAATAAAAGAAAAACTTAGTTTTTTTCTTCCATAATATTTTCTTAGAAACTCTCTACTATGCTTCACAAAAATATATAAGAATTTTCTTGCATAATTTAATTATGCATACACATGATATTCTATATTTATAATACTTATATTATATTTATAATAAATTTTTATATTATAATTTAAAATTTTCAAAACACCCGTATTACTTCTTCTTCATCATCCTTCCGTTTGCTTTTAGGTCTTCTAGTTAGGACAGAGGTCTAATGCTTTGCTCTACGTGTTTGGTGTGACAATACTAAATCTCTAGCTATGTGTATTTCAAAAGTTAAAGATGTGTTCCCACACTGTTCATAGCATGGAAGATTAGTACTACGAAGTGACTTGACAAATGCTCTATCTACCTACTCACAGAAGGGAGCTGTGGACTTCATGACCTTCATTATTGGGGCTCACCTTTAAATTGAGCCATAGCCAAAGATATGTTCTATCATCACCAACCACTTGGAGAACCATGGCATCCAGATGGCAAAAAGGGTTAGCTTCACCAATGTCTAGTAGACAAAGAATGGAGAGGTAGTTAGAGGAGCAAAGGAGGGAGGAAGAAGAAGAAGCTCGAGCTACCACAGCTGTTGTTGCCATCATTACTACTGATGAGCAAAATTTAGCTCAGGGACTATCACAAGGAACCTCAAGCCCAACACTGATGGATCAGCCCAGTTCGGAACTTATCGGACAGGAGAGAGCTCAAGCTCATGTTTTAGTGCCACAGACTCACTTGGTGGTAAGCATAAACACTAGAGACATCAGAGCTGCAAGACATCTATATGGAAAGGTACAATATTGAACCAGGACACATGCAGCAACTGCATAGGCGGTATGGAGTACATGGCGGCATGGCGATGACTTATGACGATGCTCAAGAAGTTCTTCCACATTGTGCAGGCGTTCAGCAAAGGAACCGTGCGAGGCGATTCCATAGGCGTTAGATAGAGTAAAGCTATGAGCTGTGTGAGCAACTATCCTGCTGTCATCATTAGTTTTGTTGTAATAGAGTGGTGTGTTTTTCTTGTGAGGTGTGTGAGAAACTATCCTATTATCTTATCTTAATTTATCTTAATTATCTTAATTTTAAAGTTGATATTTGAATAGAGTTGTGCATTTATGAAATAATAATTTGTAGTTATTAACAATTTTGTTTATTATAATATATTTATAAAAAAAATTAAGTTAAAAGTTGGAAACAAAAAAATATTCATTATTTTACAAATAATCATAAAATCATGTTTGTTTGGTCCATTTTGTTCTCTTGATTTAATACACATACACATATAAATAGATATTTAATTCTAAATTATTTTTATATGTTCTATTTTTTTTATTATTATTGATAATAACTTTCAGTAATCTCATTCGGCTAAGAAACATGTCAAAATTTTCATTTCCATAACTAAACGTAATAATCTCTAATTTTCTCGCTAATTTTCTTGACAACGTCTTGATTTTCCAGTTTTTATTAATCTTGAAATATTAAAATTTAGATATGTGTTAGTTTAAAAATAAATAAATAATAAAATGGATAGCTGGAATCTTCGAAGAGATGCTATTGTATAATTGATTTATGGGTTAGCATCAAGATCCAACGGTACACAACCAACATCAGAGTAATCCAAGAGCCCTCCATGAAACAAAAGGCCATCCATTCCTCCATCCTTACCACCAAACCCTAACCCCCATATCTGGTCCCCATACCCACCACCCTCCATCTCCACATCTTCACCATCCTCCTTCGATGACACCGAGTTGCCCGAAACTCCTCATCTACAACGGCATCGTCCGTGAATTCATAAGGCTTTCCTCTTGATCGGTTCCGGCCGGGAGAACCTCGAGTTTAACTTCCGCTGGACCCACCGGAACCTTGCCATCATCGGCTTGTTCGGTATCACTGTTCCTATCCTCATCTACAAGGGCATCATCCATGAATTCGTAAGGCTTTCCTCCTTTTCCCTTTGATGTTGACCTCTTGATGTGAAATCCCTTATCGATCTGTTACATGATCTCGTTTTGATTCCAGCATATGAAAGACGAGGATGCCGGAAGGCCCTAAAGGAAATTCCAGTCAAAATTCCAGTTAAGGATCTCGATAATTAATAATGGAGAGGATTGGCTTCCGATGGTTTGATGTATCTTTGGATAGTAAGTAGATCACTAGTTTTGAGGAGTTGAACCTTGTTTGATTTCATGCTATGAATCGTATCGTTGACTCTATTGAGATGTTGGCATTGTTAAATGCTTGGCTTGTTGCTTTATATATATTTTAGACGAAATTGATTTATGTTTTTGTTTCTGGTTCCTAATTTTGTGTGTTGTCCATTTGTTAGGAGCTTACAATTGGCTTTTGGTGACTTTGGTGAATGCAAGTGATAAGAAGTGCGCCTTATCTCCTTATCTACTTATCTCCCTATGTTTGAACTGTTCTTAAATGTTCTTCATGGTTACCTTGGATAGGCGTTGGTTTTATTTTTAAACTGCTATGCCCTTTCAGATAGAATAGTAGGGAAATTAAAAGTTAAATTTGATTTTATGGAAAAGATTATTTGAGGAGTTGAGCAGTTAACTATGTATAAATTATGATGGGGTTGCGCACTTGTACGTATCACTCTTTTTCGGGAAAAAAGACATTTGACATGGTAATGAGTATTCTCCTGTCAACTACTAGATGATGAATGCTCATATATTTTTGGAAGATAACTAAAGTATATAATTTCAAGGTACCAATGTGAACTTGAAAATCTATGTATATTGAGTCAAGCATTTAATATCTATTATTTGATTATAATTTATAACCTTTTCAGTATGTATGTACAATTGATGATAGTGACCCAAAGTTAGGTTGTCATTGGTGTACTTGTTAGGAAGTTTAATCATATATTTAGAACAGTATCCTCCAATAATTTTCAATTCTCTTTCCGTATGAACAAAGAAAGATTTCTGGAAGCTACCTAGGAAATCAACATTATGCACCTATTCATTTCATTGTTTAAAAGGCGATATGTTTTACATCATTTTGCATGTCCGGGTATTTTAATTCTGTTGATAAGATCCCTAACAGTTGATTTCAGTCTTATGTGGGTTCTCCATTCATTTCTTTGTTTTAGGCAGAATAGTTGGTTTTTCTTTTCATTTTGAATAAATCAGGATTTGAACCTATGATTTTTATAACATTAAGTCTTAGAACCCTATATAACTATTAGGTTCTTAAATGTATTGATTTAAACTATTGGTTTGAATCACTAACCTTTTTTCATTGTGTTGGTGGAGCATTGATTTTATGTATTCCATTTTTCTTGGAGGCGGGACTAACTTTGTGATAGTTTTGAGTTACAGGATTTGGAAAGTATACTCAAGTTACTTTTGTCTTAATTACCTGCTGAATTCCCTGCTTTCTAGATATGATAATGATTTTTTTCAAAGAAAATCTTTATATAATTTGCCTGAAGTCTATTATGAATTGCTTGAATAACCATGAGAATGACTTAATTTCCATTTATTTTGATTTATTTTTATCTTTATGATATCTAACAATTGGTTGCTAATCACTTATATGTTATCTTACATGCTGGCTATATGTCTTGGAAATGGCACTAAAAATATTTTCATATGGATTTGATGCTTACTAGATGGAAAGGTCAAAAATGGTTTGATTTTATAATCACATGGATAATAGGTAAGTGAAAAACTAAACTTTTACAGGAAAACTATGGTATACATGCTTAAAGCAGCCTTAAAACCAATCGTGTTTAGATATTTGCAAACATACATTGAATAACCATAATTTTTATTATATGAAAATGGACAAAGATGGTTAACAATTCTACACTTGTGGCATTAGTAATAGTTGTCATCAAAATGCTTTGTTACCAAACTGATCTTGCTTTTTTGTCTTTGTGATATTTCGACGATAACAAGAAGCCATATAAAATGATAAAGATAATGTGTTATATCCTCTTAATCTCATAGGGCTAGAAGGTAGAACCAAACTAGTCTTGGTCTTGTAACTACGTTATTTTTTAATTAAATGTGGATGTGGTTCAATTATATTTTACTTCTTGGATTCATGCTTTATGGTTAAATCAAAAGCTCATGCACGTGCTTAAGAAATTAATGTACAATTGACATTCATGAATCAGATAAGATTGGCATTAAAATATCAATTAAGGCCAAACTGTATGGAGAAAATCTATTTGGTAATGTAGAATCTTTCCAGAAGTATATACTTTCTAAAAAATTAGAACTTGGTTTAATCAAAGGAGTTTCGCTGTGACCCGACTCAATTAATATGATTATTAGTTAAATGGTTTTTCTTTCTTGCGTGAGTGAACCAGAAGCTTTGAACAGTTGAAAGGTCCTACACTTGTTGATAATTACCTGCTTAATTCCCTTTTATTCTAAATTGTTCACCCATGAACTTCCTCTTTTGTTTGATGCTCTAGATCTTTATCATCTTCTTCCAAGATTCTTTTGTCTCATTTTACCTTGGAATTTCCGGTTTAATATGTTGCCTTTT
Source organism: Dioscorea cayenensis subsp. rotundata (assembly GCF_009730915.1). NCBI lineage: Eukaryota > Viridiplantae > Streptophyta > Magnoliopsida > Dioscoreales > Dioscoreaceae > Dioscorea > Dioscorea cayenensis. The sequence goes on along the minus strand of NC_052472.1, from coordinate 8,264,793 downwards.
TGAACTAACTTGATGACATTTTTTTCTATGAAATTGTACATTAATTGCAATGTGGAGTGTAGCATTGTGCTGATGCTCTGGATATTAATTTGGCATTATCTTATGAAATTTACACAATATGCAGTGACATTGAAGAATCAGCTAAGCACTCTCCAATTCCGAAGGGAGCTTGTATTTCTCTTAAGATGAAGTATAGGGTTCATGATGATGCATAGGGTTATGTTAGATTGGACCTTATTGTTGTAGTAATGCTATGATTGTAATAACATTTTGCATATTTTACAAATATTAAAATTTATAATTTTTATGAAATTGTAGTAGGTTCTAATATTAAATAAATTTATTTGTAATTTATTTTATTTTTCAAATAGAATTGTGCCAAATTTTGTGACAAAAAATCATGTCAATATCATTAGTAAATTCAAAACCGTGAAAAACAATTTGACAAAAATGTGTCAACAATCATGTTAAATTTAAAACCGTGACAAAAATTGTGCCACAAATTATTTTTGTAATTTAATACTGTGACAGAAAATTGTGCCAAAAATTATTATTGTGACAAAATCAACCGTGCCAAAAACCCGTGACAAACTCGACCGTGTCAAAAACTGTAACAAACTCGACAGTGCCAAAAACCGTGACAAACTCGGTCGTGCAAAAAACCGTGACAAACTCGACATTGCCAAAAATTGTGACAAACTCGACCGTGCCAAAAACTGTGACAAACTCGACCATGCCAAAAGCCGTAATAAACTCAACCGTGCCAAAAACCGTGACAAAATCAACCGTGCCAAAAATTGTGACAAAACAATGTACCAAAAACCGTACCAAAAACCGTGACAATTTTGTCACGGTTATACTATTTTTCGTGACAAATTCCATTTGTCACGCATGTTATAGGCATGGTTACTATTCCATGCCAAAATTCATGCCAAAATCAGTTTGTCACGGTTTTTTGGCTCATTTCCATGATTAAATTACCGTGCCAAATTCTTGTTTTTCTTGTACTGAAAATTTGGTTTATAAATAGTGAATTTCAACTCATTCATGGGTTATACTTATACGTACTATCAGTATCTCAGAGGACAGAGCTTATACGTGGTACATTGGCTACATTTCATACTTTTCTCTCATGGATTCCTCTTCTCTATATCTTTGAATCTCAATTGGTTTGTATTTGACACTGTTCTACAGAATGAATTATTGGGGATTATTTGTAAGGAGTAATAGTGTTTTGATGTTTGAAATGTGAACTTCTTATGATATGAATGATATGAAATTTAGATCTTGTGTATTTCACGTTTATATTTCATGATAGCTGGAGATGCCCTTGAAGGTTTTTTCTAGTGGCATCATATAGGAAGCTTACACTCCAGTGTTTGACAAAGGTATAGTCTTGTCTTATTATGTATCTTTGTACAAAAGCACCATCTCTTTTATTAGTTTGTATATAGATTACTATTTTTAGTCTATTCTCTAAACTTCAAACATCTTTGCCCATACATATTAGGCTTAAATAAAATGTCATGCCATTGAGGGACCATTTATTATGAGTCTTAATAGTTTCCAAATAATGGTATAACCCAAGTTGTCTGTTGTACTGAATCTTATGAATTAACTCCTTTATACTATCTCCATATCAGCTTTTAGGCTTATTGGTAAAATCGATTCTTCTATTTATAGAGGTTGTATCTCTTCAGTTTGGTAACTTTTATGATATGCAATATCTTAGAATGTATACTATTGTTGTGGTACAATTACAGGTACTCTTCATTACCATTAGTCTTACTAGTAATTTACTTTACTACATTATGTTGATTTTTCTACATTTTAAAATTATTAATTCAGAATATTCTCCCGCCAAGTACAAATATACCATATGCTTATGCTAATGGCTCAAGTGATGAATAGGCACATTTTCTAGTTATGCTTTCAAGCTAAGTGAATGCTACTTAAAGTACTAAATTACTATCTTTGTTATTTGCTACATGCCATGAATATTGGATATGCCCTAATACCTTCACCATTTCTTGTAGGCATTTATTCAAAATCTTGCTTTATTCTTCACTTCCTTTTACAAGGAAGTCTATTCAAATTCTTGAATTGCGTGCATTACCAAAGTTTTGATAAATCTCTAAGTTTCTTTTTGAATATATAATGTGGATAAGCCTGTTTGATGGGAGGTGATTTGAAAATTTGACCTCTAATTGACTTCCCATTTGATTGATGACCATTAAAGTTAACTCGAGATGCTGACCTAGATGGCCTTTAGTAAAGCTATCACTTGTGCATTCTATTTCTTTGTTCATAGTCTTCATTAGCATTAAATGTCTTTGTCCATGGTATTGACTAAAATTATCACTTGTGCATTCAATTTCTTGAGTAAAGTTACCATTAAAGTTGACATGCATGCCAACATTTTAATCACATTAATTTCTCTATTTCTGAACCTTGTAAATCAATCCATCTCTGTGCACCAATCACATTTTCCATTATTGTTTGAAAGAATTGTTCTTTTTTATTTTTATGATCATCTTTTGCATTATTTTGATTGAAACATGAAAGTAACAAAGCTAACTATGAAAGCCAGAATTAATACTTGCAAACACTTGCATTTACAAGTGGTCATTAATTCTTACATTGATACACACACATGCACACACACACACACACACACACACACACACATATATATATATATATATATAAGAGAAGGAAGTAAGAAGATAAATGATCAATGATGATCAATGTACATACAGTTGGCAAGACATGCAGTGTAACTAGAAAAGATAGGTATCTTAATTAATTATTTTGCTTGTTAGCACTTGTCAATGTTATCCATGGAAGCCTTAGCCATAGCCTTAATCTACTGCTGCTGCTGCTGCTACCGTTGCCTGGCATTAATGTTAGTATCCTAGGGTTGCTCCATGCAGCACATAAAAGATAAGCAGCACAATTAAGAGTGCTTAATGCAGAGAGAAGACCATAAAAACAATCCAGCCTCCCATAGTTTATGTTATTAGCTAGCCAACCTTGGAGATTAGCACCACCACTAGGGATTCTATTCACAATCGATCCATGGAAGCTACTTAAGAAAAACCCAAGTGATAATGTTGTTAGGAACAAGCATGTGCTCATAGCCATCATTCACAAATGGGCTTCCCATTTTGTTCTTGTCCATTAAATTTCTTTAAGTATATAAATGCACCATATATGAACATATTCTTTATTCCCCGCTTTTAGGGTAAAAAATATTTCAAACTATGCATGGTGTGGATTTTATAATCTAGCATTCCAATAGTTTTTTATTTAATTTTAATTACAATTATAGCTTTTTATTTGGTAATGTTTGTTTACTATTATGTAGGAGAATTCATGGTTGAAAGATCGAGAGGGTTGAAGATTAAGAGGATACACGAAGCCTTTTTACTTTTGTGTAATTAAGCGAAAAATATTCTAGAAATTCACTACAAATAAATTGTCATATAGTGGCAGTGTAAAATACGTTGGTAAAAGTCAAAAATCCGTTGGTAAAGTTCCCAAAATCCTATACCGACGGTAAAAATACCTATTCCAACACTTATTTTACCGTCGGTGAAAGCCTTGTAGGTATAGACCTATACCAATGGATATAGCATTTGTTGGAATAGATTTATTAGTTTTACCAATGGAATATGATTGTAACTATTAGTTATACTATTGAGATAGCACCATCAAATTACTTACCCTATACCAACAATAAAAACACTTATTCCAACAATTTTTTTTTACAATTAGTAAAAGTCTTGTGCACATACATCTATAACCACGGTTATAGCTTCTATTGGAAAAGGTTCATGGGATTTACCAAAGGAATATAACTGTAACTATTAATCTCACCGTTTGCAAAGCATCTCATACTTATTTACCTCATACCAATGATAAAATATATATTCCAACATTTTTTACCGTCAATAAAAATCTCATAAGCATATACCTATACCAACGGTTACAATATTTGTTGGAATAAATCCATTTGATTTATCAATAATTACAACATCTGTTGCTATAGATGTATATTCAAAAAGACATGTTTAGCTTTAGCAACGACTATACCATAGGTAATAATTTTTATATTAATAATTAATCTGTCAATAAAACTATTATTGTTACCCCTAGAAATATATTATGAATAGTTTAATAACTCATACACAACTAAATTAATTTACAATAAATTAAAACAATCAATGCCATTGAAAAACACAAAATCATTCCACTAAAAATAAAAAAGATAAACTATTACATCACCACAAACATATATTTATAAGGTATATGTCCAAAAATAAACCACCATTCAATCTTGAAAACCATGAGTTCTTCCCTCAATTCCAAATCTAACGCAAAAATAAACTACATTCATTTAATGTCTAACAACCCAATAAAGTAATAAGAATTTTCCCAAGTAGAACCACTGTCATCTTCTAAATAGCATGATTGCTTCCCCACAAGTGTACGGGATCGGGAAGTAATACCTTATGTGAAGACACGAGGATCGTATGACATGGGGCTAAGGATCTCCTATTACTCCTTCTCGAACTATTATCTAGCCTAAGATCTTAAGTGATGGAATCTACTCTACTAGATGCAATTAAAATTAAAAGAAGATTACCAAAAAATTAGAGAGAACAAGCAATGAGCAAGCAAGAAAATCAATGTAATGCAGAGGCCTATGGATGTGGATACCCTTAAGGGGTTATCATGAAACATGGATGATGATTAAAAGATGCAAGGGTAAATTGGACCAAGAGATTTCTAGATTAGAACAACCCCAATTTCTCGACGATTGAATCCTAATCCCATACAAACATCGATAGGAATTTCTTCCAAATCCATGTTCCTATGATTGCATTAAATACAAAGAAATCTCAAATAGGAGTAAACCTACTCTTCCTCGGCTCAAATCTAACATGGAGGGCTACCAACACCCAATTTCTCACCGTGATGATACAAGTATCCCCTTCTAATCCATTCATGATCTAACACATGTGAGCAAGGCACATCTACATGCATCACTCATAAAAGAGCCACAGATTTGTCCTTTGTGTAGCGCTTAGCATGAAAACAATTGATTAAATCTCAAAATAACCTAAGCATGGAATTAACAAGTAATCATCCAAAACACATGATAAAACCCCCCAAGGTTCACCAACACCGGGTGGCGTTGGGGGTCTAGTGTGTCATCATCCCACAACAAGCAACACAATCAAGTAAAATACAAAACAAAAGCATAAATGACACTCCCTAGATGAAATGGTGAAGGAGAAGGTAGAGAATGTGCCGAATGACGCTTCATCCAGCCGTGGGTCTCCTTCCTTCAAATCGTGGTTGATCTCACCTTTGAATGATGTTGCCTTCTCACCTTGAGATCCCTTGACCTTGGCCTTTGATGATCTCCTTGTTTCCTTGCCCTTCTTCTTCTTCCCAAGGTCACTCAAAGCCTCCCAAGTAGCCTCTCTAAAATTTGTCCAAAAAGTCCCTTGTTCTGCCCTAAAAGTCAGCTTTTATACCCCTCATGGCATACGGGTTGTATAGGGGTCGTATGGGGTTCATCTACCACTGAAATAATCTAGATTCGTGCTCCATACGGGGTGTATATGGGGTCCATACGGCCCCCATATGGCCCCCATACTGGGTGGTATAAGGGTGGTGTGAAAATCTCGACAGACAGCTTCAATTTCATCCCGCTGCTATAGTGCATACGGCCCCCCATACTGTGTGGTATAGGAGTGGTTTGAAATTGCAGTTTTCTTCTCTTTTCACCTAAATGATATCTTTTTGTTCTCCATGGCTCTCTTATGCCCTACAAAGTAAATAGTAGATGATTAAGCGCAAAACGTGCATCAAACCTCACAAAATACATGCAAAGTGAATACGATATATATATGAAAACACCTACATTTAGACACTTATCACGACATCACATACAAGAACCATTTAAAATAAATTACAATTAATAAGATGTATGCAACAATAAAACACTAATATAAAAACTTAAAATAATAAGCTGAATAATATAAAAAAAACTATAACTAAAAATAATATACAACATGGCATGCTTATTTATCATTTGGAGACAATAAGAGCTTACTTGATGCATTTGGATTTTCTTGATAATAAAATAGAAGTTAAAATTGTTTACACAACAATAGCTAAAAGGACTTGCAAGCTAGTAATAACTTATAAAAATTAAAAACAATGATAAATATCAAAGACCATTAAAAAATTACTAGCAATACCATCAAAATCCTACAACAAACCAAAATAAAATAATTAAATATGCAACCATCAAAACAAAAAATGAACAAAACTTGTATGTGACAATA
>NC_052472.1:7873321-7957431 GCF_009730915.1 Dioscorea cayenensis subsp. rotundata | reverse complement strand
AAAACTGTTAAAACCCAAATATAAATGTAACTAGTATAATATTGATCTTACCGTGGTCATATACCATACCCAAATATAAATATAATATTATAGTACTTATATATAAATTTGTTTAAAAGTTGTAATTTACTGGTATTTATTAATTTAGTGTTTAGCTAGTTGAGTTAATCGCTAATTATGTAGATATGATAAGCGGTTTTACACATAAACCATGTTTTTAAATGGATATATATTTTTATATTTTTGAAATATTAATTATTATAATCTCAGAGTTTGAATTAATAGAAGTATTTAATATTTATTTAAAATTTAAATTCGAGAAACCCACTTAATTTTTAGTTCATCTCTAGCCATCGCTAAAATCGATCTGGGATCTTGTCGTCAACAATATAAAATATAATAATATATTAATGCCATGCCAAATCACTGAGTGTCAAAAATATAAATATAATAATATATATAATACTGGTTGTTTATATAGAATAGTTTCTAATTCTATTAGGAATTTATTGTCATATTTCTAATTAAAATTGAGAGAGATCGATAAGAAAGAAGAGGTTATTAATTATCCTATTCCGAATATTAGTAGGAAGTAAATAATAATAATAATAATAATAATAATAATAATAATAATAATAATAATAATAATAATAATAATAATAATAATAATAATAATAATAAAAGAATGAAAAATGATTAAAAGGAAAATATATATATATATATATATAAAGAAAGAATCTATATATATATATATATATATATATATATATATATATATATATATATATATATATATATATATATATATATATATATATATATTGGTTTAAAAATAAATTTTAAAAAGAGAGAAAAAAAGGGTTTTGATAGGTTGTCCTGCTTCCTCTTCCTTCATTGCATCTTCCACTCCCATATTAATAGCCGACCTTTTCATGTCAACATATTTCCTAAGTGAGTCTCTAGCTTGACAAGTTTCTTCATCGACTACGAATTGACCTCGATGAATGGGACATCCACCAACTCAACTTCATCATCATTACTGTCTTCTATACCATTGTCACTATCACCATCAGATCCAGAATTAGATAACAGAGTTTCTGGCAACCTCTTCCCACGCATTGTTTCTGAGCTGTCGACATAAATGTCTGCTGTCTTATGTAACATCACCATGTCAGTCAGCCCCATCATAGACTGGTCATCAATAAGCATTCTTAATACTCCCTCACCATCCACAAATGATAGCCTAACATCCTTCTTAATGTCATATCCCAGTTCTTTCACATCTCCCAGTAAAACTCGATTGGCACAATTTATCGGGAGTTCAACGGAAAATGTACTCATTTTGCCATTAACATATGAAATCGTCCTTCGAGTCACTAATTTCCCCATGATGATATTTAACACTATATTCATAGTGTACGCCATCCTATTGGGAAGAAATTTAATTGCAATAAATACAAGTAACATAAAAGTTAATGTCATAAAACACACTATCCTGATGGAATATGACAAAAGATATAAACTCCATAAACTCACACTATTAACATTACTCTTGAATCAAACACAAATAAAAGAAACATCATAAGAAATACTCAAAATCAATAAGCTTGGAATAAAACCCAAAGAACATAAACAACAAAAGATAAATATACATAAAGAACTCAAAATAAAACACGCAAATAACAAGAAACATCAATAGAAACACTCAAAATCAACAAGAGTGAAATAAAACACAAAAAATAGAAAACAACATGAGATAAATTTATATTATGAAGGTAAATATATATTATGCTAGCATTCATTCAAGAAAAATCAAAAATCACGGAAGAATTGGTCACCTTTACCGACTTGTGGACCTAATTTCTCTGTGGATCGAAAGGTGATGGTGATCGGGCACTCGATTAGAGTAGGACCACCAACCAAGGGACCCGATCGTAGCAAGATTCTGCAAGGGAATTGAATGGTCCCGATCGAGTAGGGACCAACAACCGAGACTCAGAACGCTGTGGGAAAAAGCGAGGGACAAGAAAAAGTAAAAGATAATTCGGATAAGAAGATGTACTTTTGGTTAAAAGATTATTTCGGATCTGAATGAAAGAGGGATCCGGATCCGAGAAAGGGCATTGAAAAGAAAGAATATTTTATCCATATTTTTATTATTTTATTAATATTATATTCATAGAAGCTCCACGTCAGACACAAACAAACAGAGGAGGCAACGTCATTCTCGGTGTGGACCAGATTGACCCAAAATTTTAAGTAAAGGGACTAAAAAGACAAAATTCAAGTAGAGGGACTGAAAGGGCAGAGTGAGAAAAGTAGATGGGACTGTTTAGGGTATTTGACCTCTCTTTGTGTGTTATGCACTATAAGCAAAGCATTTGAAACCTAGTGAGGTGCTGAATTTGCATAGCTTTGAGCACCGAGCCAAATAGTTCCTGATGACATATAAAACTTTGATGTTAGCTAACCTCATCTCCCTTACATGAATGGGGAACTTGTTTTATGGGTGTTCATGTTGTCTAGTCATTTTAATATTGTCATTAAGTTGCATTTGCACATTTTTGTATCATGTTGACAAACTTATCACTGTTGAGGACCATTGTATCTGATTTGGTTCTCACTATCAATCTAATGCAAGTAACGGCTTAGTTGAAAAAAAGAAAAACAAAACAAAGTGGAAGATGAAACCATCTCGTTCTTGTGTATATCTTTCCTCTATTCCTTTGTGATGAGCAGAGGGGACTAAGACTGAAAAGTTAATAAAAAAAAAAGAAAAAAACAAGTTTTGTAAATGCCGCGGCATGTTTAAATTAGGAAGAAGTTTTGACACCTGTACACTATACTTGGGAGTTCCAAATGGAGGGCAATGGTGTTGTTGTTTATAATTTATATGTTTGGTGTTTGACTGTTTCTAGCCATATCATTCTTACTATTGTAGGGGATGCTGTTATTATTGTTATTACTAACTTGGTGATGTTTTGAGTTTCTTAGGAATCGATGCCAGAGGCTTCATATTTGGATCACCCATTGCACTAGCTATTGGTGCAAAGTTTGTCCCATATGATGATTTTTTTCTTTTCAAAATGTTCAGTTCTGCTTGGTGATTTCTCTTTTTATGTACAATGATTGTCAAGGTTGACTTGGGTTTTAATGATCTATTTTATGGAAGATAAATATTCAGGCATGCACTGTTTGATATGGGCTATTTGAAAAGCTTACATTAGTAGAACTTGAGTTAGAATTGCACAAGTATAGACTAGGTTGCTTGCTTCATGGGTTTGCAGAATCGTTTTTCCTATATCTTGTGTTTGATTTATCTTTTTATTTTTTTAATGAAGCTCTTGTTAGAGCAAGATTATTCTTTACATCCATTAGCTTATAAGTTTGTATTATTTTTCAAGTTTGAATCCAGATCTGCTGCAGTCTATCACCTTTTGAAGCTTATGTAAGATGTTTGCTCTATTTAATTTTGCCATCTCTCAAGTTGTATACAATAATATATCCTGCATGAAGTTAAAGTTGAGTTTGTGCTTAATTAGTTTCTAATCAAAAGCCTACAGATATTGTAGAAGTTATGGAGTCTAGTATTTAGAGCTGCTCATCTGCCGATCTCCGACTATATTGGGTTTTTGGTCACTTTAATTGCTTGTTTTAAAGTTTATCTTGGTAAACTCATCTTCCGGCCTTGAATGTTTTAATATCTTTATTGGTGTGTGTGTGTGTGGAATTTTTTAAATATCAACATGGGAATAACTTGCATCTGATTGTGTAATTATCATGCTAAAGGTCAATTTTGGCTAATAGAATTTTTGTATGAAGTATGCTAATTGATTGAAGCTAGCTTCTACTGAAAAATGGTTTACATTAATTTAGGCTCACAATTTAAATACCTGATGTATATGGGATTGGGCATTAAGACTATATATTGGCTATCATAACCAATATTTGTGCTATTATGTAATGGTATATAAAACACCTGATTAAAATAAGTTCTGTATGTTTGCTGTTGGAGTATTATTGTTAACTTGATGTCACTTTACCATTCTTGACCTTTATGTTTGATTAGGATTTGAAAATTAAAATTGCAGTCATGTAAAGAGAGCAATGGGACCATCTCCAGGTTCTGTTAGTTAAACACAGTAGTGTTTCAAGAATTTAATTTAACACCAGAGTTTCTTATTAGCAGATTGAAAACTTCCTCCGTACATACCATACAACTGAATAGCCCCACTGTTGTCTTGATTGTTGAAGTCAAGTCATTCACCTGTCGAAAAGCTACGGAAATATGCTGTAGCTCTGCCTGGTAAATCAACATGAAGGGACACATCATGCACATATATATATATATATATATATATAAGATTACCAATATATCAATCTAACACATAAGCAAGCAGTCCTAGCAAGATTAATTAGAGTACTTGTAAGTATAGTGTGGTACCTTGGCTCCTACTATAGGTAACCTGCATACCACTAATTGTAAGCTGTCCCTAGTGGTGGACAGTGCCCCGACATATTATCTCTTGCTATCATTCCATTTGTCCAGTAACTTGTTTGCATTCTGGAAACTAGAAAGTATCAAATGGTATTTCAATATTGCATTTCTTCCATTGATGTTGATACGGTTGGTTATAATACATCCAATTTCTCTAATTTTGTTGTTATTTGATCTTCTTTTTCTAATTTTATTCTTTTCATTGATACATATCAAGCTTTAATTTTCAGCCCCATGTTATATATTGCTTCTGGTACTGCAAATTAATTCAGAAATCATATTCTACTTGACCTGTCTTAAAAGAATACCTTCTTTCAAGACATCTTTAACACTAGAATTTGTTCTTTTGTTAATTATTCTGAATTAGTTTCAATTTAAAGATTCCACAGATAGCTTTTTTTTTCTACAGACACAGAATGTTTATCAGAATGTATAAATATTGCACAGATAGCTCTCCTTATTCCAGTCATTGTATCTAATGGAACATTACTCAGTCCCGAGAAAGAAGTAGTGTTAATGGCAACAAATATGCAGCAGAAATTCAGAAATTGTTTGTTCTTCATGGGGATTTAAACTCAAATAAGTTCACAGGAAGGTTTCCTGCATCATTAGGCTAGCTTGCTGATCTCTCCTGGCTTGACATTGTGGAGAATAAGTTAACTGGACCAATCTCGGTCTCGAGGAACAAGGCCCCTAGTTTGGACTTGCGTCTCAAGATAAACAACTTGTAAGTGAACCATATATATATATATATATATAAGAAAATAAAAAAACATGATTTGGTGCGCATTACTTTAAATTAAAAGGGGCATTGTACATTAGAGGAAGGTTTGTAGTATTGTGGGATAACCACAATGCAAGTGATGAAAGAAAGTGGAAGTAAATCATCAGATGCAAAAATGAGATTTTGTCGGTTTGTGGGGTATGCATGACCACAGAAAAAGACATTGATTAATAAATGAATAAATAAAAGAAGATATATAGTGTGGTAGTACTTGAGAAGTATTAAAGAGTTGGTAATGCTTTTACTACTACTTACCATGCATGGATTAAAAGTTGCTGCCTTATTTGAACAAAGTTGAATCTAGTTCCACAAGATTGTGAAACTTCATAGTGAGTTTGGCGTTTGGAAATCTTGAAAAAGTGTGCTGATAAGATTGTGCTCGAAACAGATCACCTGTGGTGACTGTTAGAATTGATTAAAGAATGAACAAATTTAAGAAGAGATTGCAGTGAAGAAGCAGTGAAGCTGCAGTTTAATTGTCCTGGTGTAATTAGTTAAGAAATAGAGGGTAGTTGTGCCATTTCCTGTGTTTGAATGTACGCTAAGTTGGTTGAGAAATCGGAGGGAAGGAGTTGGATGGCCAGGATTTGAAGATCAAGAGAACACATAGTTTGAGGCAGGAAGAACAACCCCAGCATCAGGGTTAGGCCAGTGATCGTGTGGTCCAGATTTCATCCATCAAAAGATAAGGGTTTAAGTTCGAGGCAATGGAGAAGACTTGGATTGTGTTTGTTTTGGATGGCTGAGATTTGTTGATCAAGAGTTTTGTAATAAGTTCGAGGCATGGAAGCTGGTTAAATGGTGCAGCTGAGGAGAACCTGACGCGTGTGGTGTGACTAAGTTGGCTCATGTCGTTTCAGTGACTAAACTTTTATAGGGATATATTGTGTGTTTTCTCATTAGAATGTTAATGTTTTTTTTTCTTCCTGGTTTTTACATTCAGTGTGAACTTGTGTGAATTTTCAAGGAAAATAGAGTGGGTTTTAAGTTTTTCTTTGAATACAAAAGTTGTTTCTCTTGATCTTTAGTTTCCATATAGTGAGTATCAGTGGTATCAAATCTGTATGGTGTGAGTTCTGGGTATTTGTTTGTAGTTGTTGTTCTTTGTCTTTGTGTGAGGTGTTGGAGAGTTTGAAGATGTTGTTTGTTGTTGAATTTTGTTTGTAGTTGGTGTTTTTATTTTTGTTGGCTTGTGTGATCGTGTGAGGGTGGTTTAAGGAGGCTTGATGAGCAAAAGAGGAAGTGAAGACTACTCAATCAATGGCTTCAAGTTCATCTTCTGCACCAACACCTGATATATCTCACACACTCTTTCCTATTTTTCAAAGGAGATGGGTATGAGCATTGGAGCTACAGAATGAAGACCTTCTTTAGATCCCAAAGGCTATGGAAGGTGATTGAGGGAAGGCATTAGTTCAAAGGAACCAACGGACAAAGAAGTTGAAGATGATGCCAAGGCTCTTTTTCCTATTACAACAAGCAGTAGATGAGACAATCTTGCACAGAATTGTAAACTTTGATTCTGCAAAGAAGGCCTGGGATCATATAAAAAAATGAGAATCAAGGGACTTCAAGGATGGTGTCAGTTAGGTAGCAAACCTTGAGGCAAAGATTTGATCTTTTGTAGATGAAGGAAGATAAAACAGTTCAACATTATATTACAAGAGTATTGGTTGTGGTAAACTAGATTAGAGGTATGGGAAGTGAATTGTAGGATTCTAAAGTGGGTTTGAAGGTGATGAGACACTTATCATCAAGGTTTGTACATGCTGTGACTTCAATTGAAGAAGCAAGGGATATGTCAAAGGTGACTCTTGATGAATTGAGTGGCTCTCTTCAAGCTCATGAGGCCAGATTTAATCAATTTACTGAAAGGCCTGAGAGACATGAAGCTTTTGTGATGCAGGGAGGTTCAAGGGGTGGTGGAACTAATTGGAGAGGAAGAGATAGATTTGGAGGGTTTAGAGATAGAGGAAAAGCTCGTGATAATTCTAGACATGGTGATCAGAGAGCAAATATGCAAGCACAGCATAATTCAGGAGAATATAGTAGAGGTGGTTCAAGGGCTTTTGGCAAATTTGGAAGAGGTCAAAGGAAATTTGGAAGAGGATTCAGTAGAGGAGGACTACAAAATATTCAATGTTTTAAATGCAAGAAATATGGCCATTATCAGTCACATTGTTGGTCTGGACAGGATAGAAATACTAGTGAAGCATGAAGCTTATCTAATGTAGCAAATTCAGGTGATTATGGACATTTGTTCATGGTTCATGATGGGCAAGGCATGGAGAATTCATCCATATGGTTGTTGGATAGTGGAACATCTAGTCACATGACTAGAAGAAGGGAGTTATTTCATAGTTTGAATGAAACACTACAACACAAGGTCAGACTAGGTGATAATAAAGAATTGAATGTGTGTGGCAAAGGTTCAGCTACAATCAGAATGTTTGATGGGAAATTGAGATTGATTGATGGTGTGCAATATGTTCCTTTATTGGCACATAATTTATTGAGTGTAGGATAGCTCAATGAAGGAGGTTATGATATTAATTTCAGTAAAGAATATGGATGTATGATTAGAGATGGAAGTATTGGGAGAATTCTATTCAAAATTCAGAAGAATAACAACAATCTATTTCCTGTGGAGTTTGCAAGTCAAGAGCATGTCAATTTAGCAAATAATCAGGAATTGGCAATGTTGTGGCATAAGAGGTATAGACACTTGAATTTTCAGGGATTGAAATTGCTTGCACAGCAGGAGATGGCTTTGGGTTTACCTGAGGTTGAAAAGAAAAATTATTGTGAAGAGTTTATATTTGGAAAGCTAACAAGATGTTCATTTTAGTCTGGCAAGTCTTGGAGGGCCTAGAGAAGACTTTATCTTGTCCATGCTGATGTATGTGGTCCTATGCAGACAGAATCCAATGGTGGAGGTAAATATTTTTTGCTTTTCAATAATGACTTCTCAAGGATGTGTTAGGTGTATATTCTAAAATTTAAATATGAAGTATTCAGTTATTTCAAAAAATTTGTGGCTATGGTGGAAAGGCAATCTGGGAATCAGCTAAGAATTCTCAGGACTGATAAGGTGGTGAATTCATGTTAAAAGAGTTTCAAGATTTCTATGATCAGAAGGGCATAAAACATGAATTAACAGCTCCTTATTCTCTTCAGCAGAATGGTGTAGCTGAAAGGAAGAATAGAACATTGGTTGAGAAGGCAAGAACCATGCTCAAGACTAGTAATTTGCCAAAACGTTTCTGGGCTGAGCAATTGTAACAACAGTATACTTGTCTAATGTATCTCCAACTTTTGCAGTGTGGGGAAGAACACCTCATGAAGCTTGGTTTGAATTGAAACCCAAAGTTTCTCATTTAAGAGTCTTTGGTTGTGTGGCTTTGGTGCATATGCCTATACAAAAATTACAGAAGTTGGATGACAGAGCAGTGAAAGGGATTTTCATTGGTTATTGTTTAGATACAAATGCCTACAGAATCTATTTACGAAATGCAGGGAAAGTGTTGATCAGTAGAGATGTGAGGTTTGTGGAATCAGAATTTTGGCAGTGGACAGTAATGAATGATCAGACATCTAAGGTGATTGTGTTACAAGGAAGGAAATCAGATTCAATTGCAGGAATTTCAAGAAACTAGGAATCAAGCTGAATCAAGTTCAGGAGTTGATAGTAGCAGTGGGAATGATAATTCTGCAGTTTAGAAGGATTCAAAATCTGATTCTAGTATTGATGAGTCTCCAACTCAGAAGGTTAGAGCACTGAAAGATTTGTATGAGAGTTGTTCATTTGCATTGAATGTAACCGATCCAAGCTATTATGAAGAAGCTGAAAAATCAGATTATTGGAGACAAGCAATGTCTGTTGAAATTGAGGCAATTCAGAGAAATAATACTTGGAAATTTTGTGAATTACCTGCAGGAAAGAAGGCAATTGGAGTTAAATGAATATATAAGACTAAATTGAAGCCAAATGGTGAGATTGATAAGTATAAAGCCAGGCTTGTTGCTAAGGGCTATGCTCAAGAATTTGGAATTGATTATGAAGAAGTTTTTGCACCTGTGGCAAGAATGGAGACAGTGAGGATGGTGTTGGCACTTGGAGCTCAAAAAGGAAAAAGAAGATCAAGTGTACAGATTGTTTAAAGCCTTGTATGGTTTGAAACAGTCTCCAAGGGTTTGGTATGCAAGGTTAGATGGGTGGTTTGAGTCACAGAATTTTAGTAAAAGTGAAACAGAACACACTTTGTATAAAATGACAAAGAATGAAGGGGAGATGCTGTTGATATGTGTATATGTTAATGATCTTATCTGTTTAGGATCATCAATGGAGATGGTGGAGGAATTTAAGGCGACTATGAAACAGGAATTTGAAATGTCAGATTTAGGTCTGATCGAGTATTTTCTGGGACTTGAAATACATCAAAGCAATCAAGGTGTACATGTATCATAGAAGAGGTATGCAAAGGAAATGTTGAAGCAGTTCAATATGCAGGGATGTAAAGCAGTGAATGTGCCAATGAATCAGTGTACTAAATTGCAACTCACTCAAGAAGCAGAAGGGACAGATGCAACTATCTATAGAAGATTAATTGGCAAATTGCTATACTTGACACATACTAAACCTGATTTGGTATTTGCTGTAACTTAGTTATCCAGATACATACAAAATCCTACAAGGATTCACTTGGGAACTGCTAAACAAGTGTTATGGTATGTTGCTTGTTCTCTTAATTATGGAATTCAATATAACAGTAGAGTAGAGTGTGTGCTTGAAGGTTACTGTGACAGTGATTGGTGTGGTGATAAAGAAGATAGAAAGAGTATCTCGGGTTATGTCTTTAACATAGGCTCAGGCACTGTTTGCTGGGGATTAAAGAAGGAGGAAATTGTGGCTTTATCATCCACTAAACTGAATATATTTCACTAAGTTCAACTTGTTGTCAAAGCTTATGGATGGAGAAAATTTTGAGTGATTGTGGATGGAACTGTGAATCATCTACTCAGATATGGTGTGACAACAAGTCTTGCATTGCTATTGCAAAGAATACAACTCTCCACGGTAAAACAAAGCACATGGATGTTAAATTTCATCATGTTAGAGAGCTTATAGCAAGGAAGAAAATTCAGTTGAATTATTGTTCAACTGATGTACAAGTTGCCGATATATTTACCAAATGTCTTAGTGTTCAAAAGCACAAGCAGTTCAGAGGTGAGATGGGTGTTTGTCATCTTCAATCGAGGGAAGATATTATTAGAATTGATTGAAGAATGAATGAATTTCAGAAGAGATTGCAGTGAAGAAGCAGTGAAGCTGCAGTTTAATTGTCCTGGTGTAATTAGTTAAGAAATAGAGGGTAGTTGTGTCATTTCCTGTGTTTGAATGTCCGTTAAGTTGGTTGAGAAATCGGAGGGAAGGAGTTGGATGGCCAGGATTTGAAGATCAAGAGAACACATAGTTTGAGGCAGAAAGAACAACCCCAGCATCGGGGTTAGGCTAGTGATCGTGTGGTCCAGATTTCATCCATCAAAAGATAGGGGTTTAAGTTCGAGGCAATGGAGAAGACTTGGATTGTGTTTGTTTTGGATGACTGAGATTTGTTGATCAAGAGTTTTGTAATAAGTTCGAGGCATGGAAGCTGGTTAAGCGGTGCAGCTGAGGACAACCTGACACGTGTGGTGTGACAAAGTTGGCTTGTATCATTTCAGTGACTAAACTTTTACAGGGATATATTGTGTGTTTTCTCATTAGAATGTTAATGTTTTTTTTTCTTCCTGGTTTTTACATTCAGTGTGAGCTTATGTGAATTTTCAAGGAAAATAGAGTGGGTTTTAAGTTTTTCTTTGAATACAAAAGTTGTTTCTCTTGATCTCTAGTTTCCATATAGTGAGTATCAGTGACACTTGGTTTCCTTGCCTGTAAACCAATTTTTAATGGTTTTACTGATTAGAAAACATGAAATTTGAAAGTAGAGTGTTGCTAGGCTTGACTTTTTATTTTTTATCCAAATAAATGCCTTTAAGACTAATGGGTACCATAATTTACTTGAAGTTAAGAGTTTGGCACGATATGTCAAATCACATTCTTTTCCTTGGACTTGGAAATAGACATCTCTTTATTTCACTGCTGCTCTACATGATCCTTTTTTTTTTTGGGGCATGAGATTTATCTAGATAAAGTTCTAGATAAAGTTTATGAGTACAGTTAATTGAAGATGGTGTTGATAATGATCATGGCTCTTGCAATAGCAAGAGTTTTGCATCATATGATAAATTTGGCACAAATTGATGAATCTGCATTGTGTGTGCATGAAAGCCACTTATTCTTAAATATATGCAAGCGTGATACACACAAATGTCAAGTAGTTCAACAAGATGACTTAGGTCAATGTTGCCATAAGCTTGATAAAATTTAGAAATATGTTTTCTTTTTGGAATTTGGACATCCTAATTGAACTGGATCACTCATTTACCATGTTATGTCTTTATACTTGAAACAATCTCTTATGTATTTCTATTTTCAAAATTTTCTACATAACCTAACTTGAAACCATAAACAAGTTTAATTTGCAATCTATACACTTGTTGCTATATCAGTTGGCATTGCAGATGGCATTAAATTTTTTGTCTAGTGTTAATCTCTCTCAACATCCTTGGTTACCTCAATATGACTTTTGCATGTACATGCTGTTAGTGATCGATATTGGTAGCCATATATCTTGTTTATAACTTGTCATCAAAACAATGTGACCAATGCTTCATCTTTCTTGTAGCTCTTGATCAGCTTATACAGAATTGTGGTACACATCTAGATAAGAACGAGGATGAAGGTATTGATAAAGTCCAAGAGTTGGTCAAGATCTTAAGTAGATTGCTCAGATAATGTTTTACATTTCTACTGCAAATGCAATAAAACAGTAAAAGTTCTTAATGTGATTACTAATGCAATTCTTTTTCGTGTTATGTTAAGCTGGAATAGTATTTCTGCAGAAATAAATCAGTTTACATTTTTATTGTTTCTCTCCAGTTTTAAGCTGGAATAATATTTTTGTGCGATGTGCCACCAAATAGTAAAATAGAAGATAAGAAAGAGTGGCTGCATAATTCTTTTCTTTAAGAATGATTGGTTGTCTCTTATTCTTTTTTATGATTCTGTATATTTGGTATTGTGTAGGCTGAAGAGAAAATGCTAGTACTTCTTGACAGATACTGCAAGGGCTGAAAATGTCTTGACAAAACAGGCGTCGAAGCTCAAAAGGTTGATTCTACTAAAAAAACCTATAAGAAAGTTATCAGCTAGGATAGGAGTAGCAATCCAGGTTGTTCCAAGATTTCAGTGTCTGGAAAGTATAAAATGCCCTTTTGTTCTTGTCAAGCCTAAATTATTTGGTATTGAGATATAGCATCCATGTTGTAGTTCATAAATGATGACTTGGGTGTGTGTCATTCGACATACTTGGTTTTTGTTTATCCTGCTCAAATTATTTACCAATTCCTTGATAGGTTATATTTCCTTATTGTTTGCTAGTCAGAAGCTGTTGAAGAAGTTGGCTAAAGGAATGTATATGTATTGTTAATTTAATAAAATGAATTTTGTTTAACAATTCATTGGATTGGTGTGATTAAATAAAAGTTAAATAAAATTAATTTCATATAAATTATTATTTTCATAGAATAAACAAAAGCATGCCGAAAGCAATAACAAATTTTTTTTTTGCCAAAAACAGTGCTGAATATCCTGAAAAAATGTAGTATCTAAAGCATGCCAAAAAACTGTGCCAAATGCTGAACCAATAAAACCGTGCCAACCATGTGGAAAATATGGAACCAAAGTCCATGCCAATAATCAATGTTAATGTTTGGCACAATAATAAAAAACCGTGACAAATATGGTGCCAAAATTTATTTGTGACCATTCTATAGGCACGGTTATTTTTCGGTGTCAAATATGGTGCCAAAGTCAATTTGGCATAATTTTTAAACTCATTTCCGTGACAATACTACCGTGCCGAGTTAGGCCTTTTTCTTGTAGTGATCATGCCAGACTTGGGCAACTTATGACTAATTAGGACATAGTGTAGATTGCTCCTTTACCACCAAGGACAAAGCAAAGGTGTGACTACTCTTAAACCCTTTAATCACAAATGGAGAAGATTCATCCGACGGCAATATAAACAAGTGCAAGTAAGTGGTTGCAATCATGTAACATGAAACAAAGTAATATGATCCAAGAGATGCCCATTCCTATTATCACTTTCATCATCCAAAACCTTGTAGGAATGGGAGGTTGACTTTGGTGCTTTACCATGAGAATATTTTGATGGAATTTGATTGATGGGAAAGTAATTTTTGAGAAAATAATATTCCTTTGTTTGGTATATATTGGAAAGTTTGATTAAATTGATGTGAAAATAATATTTCTGTGTATTTTATTGGAAAATATTCTTGGGTACCTGTTGGCATAATGACAAAAATGCCCTTATGTTATTTTACTTATCCACAACTTGTTAATCAATTGTTGATATTAAAATAATGCTACATGGATAACTGGTTTAGTAAGTGAAAAAACTTTATAATAAATGATTTATTCTTTTAAAGTGATGTTAACCCCGGCTCCGGGGTTAGCAACCCAAACCCCGGAGTTAGCTCTATAATAATAATGATAATAATAATAATAATATGTTTTTAAATATATAAAATGAATTTAATATTAAATATTTAAATAAAACATTTAAATAATAAATAATAATAAGTTTTGGATATGAAAATAATAATAAAATGTTTAAATAAAAATATTAAAATAATAATAATAATAATGAATAGTATTTTATATAATAATAATAATAAAATAGTATTTTATAAAGTAGTTCAGTCATTTTTTAAAAATGGTTGAGGGTATTTTGATCCAAAAAAATTTGTTAACTTTCCATTCCCATGGAAAACAAACTTTCTCACCAAAACATGAGGGAATGACTTTCTATCAAATTGATAGATTTTGGTTCCCATGGTAAAGCTATTTTCCAACAAAAACACTATCAACCATGGTAGAGTTATTCCCATGTGTTACTTACCCGAAAAAGTACCCAACTTTCCCATGTACCAAATGTTTACTACCTTGTGAAAATTTTTTCCTAAGGGACAAAAGATGAATTTCATTCTAACAGGAAAACTCCAAAGATGGTGAGGTGCAGGGCAAGGTTATTAAAAGAAATAAGATAAGTTGGAGAACAATGTGAAAGAGAGTAAAACATACCTTAAGAAAAAAACAAGAAAAAAAAAAGGAAGAAACAACAAACAAACATTCGATAAAAATAGAATTAGAAGTGGTAATTTACTCCCCTTGTATGTTGACTTCTAAACTTAATTTTTTTAATGTAAATAGTAAACTGAATCCCTCTTCCTAAACCTAATCCATGTCATTCTTTCATTTTTTTTAATATAAAACTTAATTTTTCTTTATTATATAAATCTTAATGTAAATAGTAAACTGAATCCCTCTTCCTAAACTCTAAATTATAAATCACAAACCAAGATTTAGGGTTTATGTTTTTTAAATTTTGGGTATAAGATTTATAATATTGGGGTTTAAAATTTAAGGATATTAGAGTTTAGAGTTTAGAGTTTCATATAAATCAGTACTCGGCCAGAACACTCCCAATTCCACACTCTTCATCGAAGCAACATAAACGGCCATACGTTTATGCCGTAGATCACACATCTTCTTCAATCAAAAGCTTCATTAGCATAGATCTTGTTATCAATGCACGAGTCAGGATATGCAAATGTGACTGCCTTTGTGCCCTTCCAATCCATTGTAGTGATTTGAATTCATGAAGATTGGAACACATTCATGTATCTTGGAGTCCCACTTGTGTCTTCGCGTTTGTTCCTTCCAAGATTCCACCAAACAATGCAATTACGATCTACTTTTGGCCTCTTTTCTCAATATTTAGCTTCACAACCCTATATGCATGAAAGTAACACAAATGCAAAAGTATTGGCGCTAAAACCTGATAAAAGTAATGCTCATCATAAAGAAAGAACACTTCGCATTCTTATCACACAAGCAAATATCAGGTACCTTGTACAATATTTAAAACCAACAGATAAGATTCAAAAAGAGAATAAGAAAAGGAAATGAACCCAAAGAAATGAATATATATGTACAACAAAAATAAACAAAAACAAAACAAGCGAATAGAAAGAAACAATGGCTAAATCAACAAGCTCTAAGTTCTTTGAGTATTCCTCATGGTTCCTTGGAAACGGCACCAAAAATTTAATTGAGACACCCGCAAGTACACTGGTCGTCAAGTAATACCTCTCGGGCAAGCACAAGAGGGTTGTATTCCAAGGGCCACATAAGCTACTTTTACTTCCTCTTGGCGTGTTGTCTAGCCTACAGGTTTGAGTGATGTATTCTAAACTACAAGGAAATAGAAAGAACTCTAAATAAGTGTCTACAGTCCAGGCAAACGGGGTAGAAGTCAATGGGTGAAGCTGGTCATGGATGTGATTCCCCTGTAGCTACTAAAGTGAGAAGGATGCTACCACTATCATGCAATTGATGGTTTGGACCAAGAAAATCCTAAGATAGGTCAACCAGATGGTCACAGCGTTTGACCTATAATCCGGTATGAGTATTAATAAGTTCTTGAGTAGACATATTTTTCTATATGTTTTACATGCATTGAGAATTATTTTTACCATGGTTTATGTCTCATATAGTGTATTTGGTGTTCTTTTATGCAATTAGGTTATGAATGCCTTGAAGGAAAAAAGAAGCAAAGATAGGTTATAAAGACAGATTTTAGGAGTTCTTGTGCAACCTCAAGATTAAGACACAAGAGGAGATCATGTACATGGAAGTATGTGCCAACTTGCAAGAGGATTCAATCCAATTTTCTAGTTGGAAGGACACAGAGGTAGTCACATCTCCATGTCCCTACTCTATATGAAAAATACTAGACCTTCCAAATGAGGATTCGACAAAGAAAAGTCTTATGACCTACCACATGGACTTGTGCCCAATCATGTGGCCTCAAGAGAAGAGAATGTGAGCTACGTTTTTATAGAGAGTACTGTAGCAGTACTGTAGCAAAACAATGTTCATGAAAATTCCACGTTGGTGCGTGGGAATTTTCGCAGCCCACGCAGGCATGTGAAATCTGACGCGGGCTGGTGGAGGCATTTGACAGTCATGGTTTAGGCTTATAAATAGCCTTTTTGCCCTATTCTTTGAAGACTTTTTGCTAGCGTTCAAGGAGTCAAGCGGCTAAGGTTTCAAGAGGAGGTCTTTGCTGAATTTGGGGGGCATTCTTCACCATCTTTGGTAGATCTTTAATCCATCATAGCATCAAGGGGTTGATAATCGTCTAAATGTACATATTTTAGTACACATATTCTATACACTTAGCATGTATTTTATAGGAATGGATGCTCGTTTTATGCTTAATCATGTATAATTTGCATTATAGGGCATGAAGGAGCCATGGAGAACAAGAGGATATGATTAGGGTGAAAAAAAGGAAGAAAACCAAGTCTCGCTATACCGTAGCGTACTTACTGTAGGTCAAGTATTGTAGCATATTTACTGTAGTTGGATTAATGTAGCAGAGGTACTAAAGTAAAAATATTGTAGCAGATGTTGGAGCACCTAGAGAATTTTCAGGACAGAAAGTTTTGTCTAAGTCATACGGCCTCAATGCAGCCTAGTATTGACCCCGGTATACATTGATTTGTGGGATTATAAAAAGCTTCTTTGAGGGCAAAACATGGTGATTTCTTCTTGGCTTTTTGGGCAGCTACCACTACACTTCCTTGATCTCTTCCAGCTATCTTTTGCCAATGATCCTTATGGAAAACGAGCACACATCATCACTAAGAGGGAGAGGAGCAAAGGAGAAGGAGTTGTAGTCAAGTTCTAAGCCACCATTGCATCACCATTCAATGCTTCATCAATTCAAGGAGATCACGACCTAGAGGGGGTTTTCATTACTTCTTTAATGTTTTTGTCTTCCTTGTATATTGTATAAGTCTCCCTTATCATGAGTGATTAACTTATTTTAGTGTTTGGATGTGGATGAACCCTAGGGTTTATTCTTGTGTACGAACTTGGGATGTTGTTAGTCATTTAATTTGATGGTTGTTTGAGATTCAATCTTTCATGCTTTCATGTCTAGAATTACATTTGTGGAGAAATCCGTAATTCTTGTAAGAGTTGTATACATAGATGTGACCTACTCACGTGTACTAGATCTAGGAGAGATTGAAAGGGGATACTTGTGAATACACTCCGAGAGACCAGGTGTTGGTAGCCCTCCAATGCAAGGTTTAAGCCGAAGGTTAGTAGGTTTACTCCTATTAGAGATTTCCTTCAACTCTTTGCAATTGTATGTGGGTTAATTCGGAAGAGATTCCGATTAACACTCGTATGGGATTAGGGGTTAGCCGCCGAAAAATTGGGGTTAACCTATCTATGAGATCTCTATGCCTTAAATGCCATTGATACACTTTAAACCATCCTAGTTTGGACAATAATGACAACCCTAAGGGGATACCTTATCCTAACACCGCCTTCTCTTGCTTGACACTCCCTTGTTTATTTATTTATGTGTGTTAATAACCCAGCCATAGATTAGTTAGTTTATTTTATTTTGTTTGCTCTACTTATCAAGAATTATAGGCTAGATAATAAATGAAGTGTGAGTAGTAATACTTCCATGGCCCCGTGGAATACGACAGCTATGTTATACACAGGGTATTACTTGGTGACACTGACATGACCGAATGTGTGAAGTGCATGGGTTTGTCGAAGTAATAATACACCGGTGAGTGGGTAGTCAAATCCACGGGGAATAGTGATTAGAAACACAAAGATTGCTATTTAACTAAAACAAAAAATGAATTAATAGTGATGTGAATAAGAATCAATCCAAATAGAAATAAGAAAAGGAGGCACAAATAAAAGATAGGAGAGGCAATCAGCAATAAATGGGGCACCCGGACATTGCTCACCCTAGGACTATTGTATCAAGTGCAAAACAAATCAATATGTTTCCTAACTAATGTATAATGAGTCATGGAGATCCTTAAACACACCGTCCCAAAACTTAAGGTCAACCGTGACTAACCCTACACTATGCCCTTGTGGAGAAATCTCTCAGTCTCGACACCTCACACTGTGCTAGGTTGCTTTAGGCTCTAGGGATTCCAAGTGATAAACCCTATTCCCTAAAATAGATCTAAGCCTTTGGTCAAGGCGAAAGACCCCTAGTCACAATTAAGCCCAGATACTAAGGATTACTTCAATGCTTTATTATGTTGCATGCGTAACTAAGCCTCAGCGGAGTTCGTCTCTTAGCACTTAACTCTATTGTGACCGCAAAGAACTCTTGGAACGTGGAGGTAGGATAAACCACACCAGAGGGGAAAGGGGACGTTCCGCTATCTCTCGACTCACCCTCTTAACCCTCTCCAATCTAGCATTGTCTAACCCTCATGGTGTGTCACTCATCCACAAAGATTACCAAAATGGATTGTCAACCCTAGTGTCATTCTAAGGGAAAATCAACTTAACAAGCATTCAAGATTGGAACTTAATTAAAACATCAAATTAATGAATGCATAATAAGAGGTCAAAGAAGCAATATCATCCTAGGGTTTACAAGCCCAAGTACCCACTAGGGGTTTAGCTCTCCATGGAGCAAAATACAATCAATAATGAAATCAAAAGTAAAAATATGCAATACATGAATAAAATGTCCTTGGTGTTCGTGTCGATGGTCTTGTGGAGTGGTTGTGTCTTCTGCAAAGATCCCCTCGTTAAGCCTAGGGCACACCTCGCCCGATCGGTGCCGATGAAAGCTCCCCCAATAACTCTCTTCCGAATGAAATGCGGTATAGAAGGCCATAAAACTCTCTAAAAGCCTAGCCAAAGCCTCTCCAAACTCTAGCCACGGGTGCCTCCAAAGGTGAGAAGTGATAGTCCAAAGGATGGAAAGAAGGATCCCTAAATCGGGCTAAAATTGTGACTTAAATTGGGCTGGAATCGGGGCATCCACATAGGCGTTTGGAATTTTCAAAGCGCCCATGTGAATCTGCATAAATTCATTTTTCAGCGGCCTGTGGACAGTAATTACTATAGTAAATTGCTACAGTATTGCCAAAAATACTCCCCAATCCACACTTTTCATTGAGGCAACATAAACAAGCACACGTCTATGCTGCAGATTGCATTGCATCTTCAAATAAAACCACATTTGATGACAATCTTGCTAGCATTGCACAAGTCGGAACACATGAGTGTGACTGCCTTTGAGCAAAACGGAGGTTGGCACACACTCGCATGTCTTTGAGCATAACTTGTGTCTTCACATTTGTTCACTCCAAGATTCCATCAACAAAGTGCAAACGCAATCTACTTTGGCTTCTTTCTTCCATACTTGTCTCCACAACCCTACATGCAGAAAAGAATACAAATACACATGTATTAGCCATAAAATGTGAGAAAAGAAATGCTCATCATAAGAAAAGAATACTTCGTATTACTAATACACAAGCACTTATCAAACTCCCCCACACTTAAGCTTTTGCTTGTCCTCAAGCAAAAATAAAACATTGAAGCATAGAAGAAGGAAATATTGAAAATTCTTGGCCTTTGGTTCACCAAAGCATGAAAGGGAATCATTCTACAAGTAAGGGGAATTTCAACATTAAATACGAAACAAATCAATGCTCTAGCTAAAAACTCGAATCAAAAAGGACAACAAACCCGAAATTGTGTAAGTGTGTGTAGACTCACTTAAGTCAACCTAACGTATACTCCTCAAAGTTTTAAGCATAAGGGACTTATTTATATACAAAACAAAGCAAAGAAACGGTAGTAGCTTCACACATCCTCAAAGGTAGCCCTTTCCGAAGCGGCCCCTAAGGTGGCTTTCACACTTTCGAGGTGGTAGCTCTTTCTACCGGAGTAGTAGCTTTCACTCATCCCATGAGATAGATCTTTCTCTCATTAGGGCATAACTAGTATCCGACTTATGAAAGTAGATTCATACTTCATAGGTGGTAGCTCTTTCCACCCCCAATGCACAACCAAAACAAACATTTTTCTTTCTTTTTTAAATTTTTTTTAGCAAAAAAAAAACATTAACACAAGAAACAAAACTAACTAGTCCCTTAAACATTGAACCTGAGTTTCTACAAATTTTCACGAGCGAGTTGTGCAACAAGTGTCAATCAGGCCAAAATTCCGAGAAATTCAAGTAAAAGCTAGAGCATGAGGACATTAAATGTTAAAAATTCTCCTAATTTATGAATACAACAATTATAACTAAGGTGAACCGCCATTGGGTATGTGAGCATGTAATTTTAGTCAAAACTTGTGTAATGTACATGTGTAATGCGAACTCCCCCCCCACACACACACACACACATTTGAGAAGTGGTCGTGAAGTTGAGAGTAGGCAACCTCATGAGAAGACAAATGTTGAGTCACCCGAGGTCGTGGAGGTTGAGGAGAAAGCCAAAATGAAGGAGGTGGCACCCCCACCTTACATGACAACAATCCCTTATCCTTCAAGATTAAAGAACGACCAAAATGATGAGCAATACATGAAGTTCTTGGGTCTATTCAAGCAGTTGCACATCAACATCCCATTTGTGGAGGCATTGTCTTAAATGCCTTGATACACAAAGTGTCTCAAGGACTTCTTGACAAACAAGAGGAAATTGGAGGAGAGTGCATCTATGATTCTAGATGCTTCATGTTTGGCGATGTTGCAAAAGAATATGCCGGAGAAGAAGAAATACCCATAAGATTTATCATTCCATGTCATATTCATAACTTGGGTGAAAAGAAGGCATTGGCAGATTAAGGGGCTAGCATCAATGTCATGCCATATAAATTCTTTCAGAAGTTAGGCTTAGGAGAGCCTAGGCCCACTCGGATGACACTTCAATTGGCCGATCGATCAGTTAGACAACCAAGGAGCATCATTGAAGATGTACTTGTGAAAGTTGACAAGTACATATTTCCTATAGACTTCGTGGTGTTGGATGTTGATGAGGATGTAAAGGTTCCAATGATACCTGGGAGGCCATTATTGCACACTTCCAAGGCTCTCATTAACATGGATGGTGGGGAGTTGACATTAAGAGTTGGTGATGACAAGTTGACATACTGCCTCGCCGAAGCTATGCGACATTCTCTTGGCTTTGATGATACTTTGTATTTTCTTGACACTACTAATGAGTTAATTGATGAATAGATGAAGGAAATGATGTGTCCGGACCCATTTGAGAGGTTGCTAGATCTAGAAGTGGAGAATGAAGAAGTCTTATCACTTGGTCTAGAGGATAAGTTGCAACCTACCCCGGGGATCATGAAGAGGATGGTTCAAAAGATGAAAGAGAAATGATACGTCACAAGAAGTGCCCCAATGCTAATGGGGATGTGTATTCACGGAGTAAGGGTGATGAACACTTGTGTGGTAACAAACTCGACAACTCTCCCTCTATCTTGAAACAATTGTGTTAATCATGCTTTCAGGTTGTAGGTAAGAGGGACAACTTTCATTTATGAACCCCCATTAGGTAAGGACCGGTACGTCAAGCTTAGTGACGTTAAACAAGTGCTTCTTGGGAGGCAACCCATGTCTTTACTATTTTTCTAGTTCTTAGTTTTAGTGATAAGTGCTTGTGTAATAGTAATATGAAGTATTCTTTTCTTATGATGAGCATTACTTTTCTCTACTTTTATTGCTAATACATGTGTATTTATGTTCTTTTGTGCATGTAGGGTTGTGGAGACAAATATAGAAGAAAGAAGCAAAAGTAGATTGCATTTGCACTTTAGTTGATGGAATCTTGGAGTGAACAAATAAAAAGACACAAGTTATGCTCAAAGACGTGTGGGTGTGTGCCAACCTCCGTTGTGTTCAAGGAAATATGCAAATTGGAGGGGCACAAAGGCAATCATGCTAATGTTTTCCGACTTGTACAAAGCTAGCAAGATTGTCATTAAATGTGCTTTTATTTGAAGATGCAACACAATCTACAATGTAGACGTGTGCCCATTTATGTTGCCTCGATGAAAAGTGTGGATTCGAGAGTATTTTGGTGGAGTATTGTAGCAAATCACTGTAGAAATTTATTATAGCAGTTATTGTTCACAGGCCGCAGAAAATCAATTTCCAGATGTTTACATGGGCGTGTGGAAATTCCACACACCCGTGTGGATGCCCGATTCCAGCCCTATTTAAGTCACGATTTCAGACCGATTTTAGGATCTTTCTTTCCATCTATTAGCTATATTTTCTCCACCTTTGCCAGCGCTCACAGCTAGGGTTTGGAGAGCCTTTGGCTATGTTTTTGGATTGTTTTATGGCCTTTGACATCGTATTTCCTTCGGAAGAAAGTTATTGGGGCAGCTTTCGTCGGCACCGATCCAGCGAGGTGTATCCTAGGTTTGACGAAGGGACCTTTGGAGGAGACGTGACCACTCCAGAAGACCATCGACATGAATACCAAGGGTTTTTATTCATGGATTGCATATTTCTACTTTTGATTTCATTATTGATTGTATTTTGCTCCATGGAGAGCTAAACCCATAATGGCTACTTGGACTTGTAAACCCTAGGATGATGTTATTTCTTTGACCTTTTATTATGCTTTTTTTAATTGATGTTTTAATTGGGTTCCAATCATGAATGATTGTTGAGTTAATTTTCCCTTAGAGTGACACTAGTATTGAGAATCCATTTTAGTAATCCTTGTGGATGAGTGACACACAATAAGGGTTAGACAATGCAAAATTGGAGAGGGTTAAGAAGGTGAGTCGAGAGGTAGCGGAATGTCCCCTTTCCCATCTGGTGTGATTTATCCTACCTCCACTTTTCCAAGAGTTCTTTGGGGTCATAATAGAGTGAAGTGCTAAGCGATGAACTCCGCTGGGGCTTAATTGCGCAAGCGACAAAATAAAGCGTTGACGTAATCCTTAGTATCTGGGCTTAATTGTGACTAGGGGTCTTTCGCTTGAACCAAAGTATCAGATCTATTTTAGTAGATATGGTTTATCACTTGGAATCCCTAGAGCCTAAAGCAACCTAACGCAGTGTGAGGTGTCGAGACTGAGAGATTTCTCAACCGGGCATATTATAGGGTTAGTCACGGTTGACCTAAAGTTTTGGGACCGTGTGTTTAAGGATCTCCATGACTCATTATACATTAGTTAGGAAGCATAATGATTGGTATTGAACTTGAAACAATAGTCCTAGGATGAGCAATGTCCAGGTGCCCCATTTATCATCGATTGCCTCTCCTAGCTTTTATTTGCGCCTCCTTCTTATTTTCTTATTTCTATTTGAATTGATTCTTATTCACGTCACTATTAATTCATCCTTGTTCTAGTTAAATAGCAATCTTTGTGTTTCTGATCAATATTCTCTGTGGATTCGACTACCCACTCACCGGGGTATTATTACTTCGACAAACCCGTGCACTTGCGGTACACACGCAAAAGGGCGGTGTCATTTAGTTTTGCATGAATAAGGGCTTTAGTGTTGGTGTCTTGATTTTTGCATGCTATTGCTATGTTTTGCTCATGGATTGTTAGTGTATTAGTGTGCTTACATGTGATTGGTGAAGTTTTGAGTCATTTGAGCATGTTTTCCATGATTCTCCGGTTAGTTCTTCATGTTATATGCAGTCTCAGTGTTTGTATAAGTGTGCAAAAATTTTCTGCAGAGTCTATAATTTTTCTAAGTCATTTAGAGAAAACACATGGCCGTGTAGAATTTCCACACGGGCGTGTGTCTCCGTTTAGAGCTCATCCCGGGAGGACACAAGGACGTGTGAGTACCCCTGTAAATGGCCTTGTGACGGTCACACACCCATGGATAATTTCAAAATGGGCATGTGGATCTCTACAGAGTGTTCAGACTCCATCCCGAGAAGACACATGGGCGTGTGTATGCCCCTGTGGATTACCCTGTAGATGACACACGGGCGTTAGTAATTTCCACAAGCCCGTGTAGATTTCTGCAGAGTCTTTTTCTCCATCCCAAGAGCACATAGGGGAGTGTTTCAGCACCTATGAGTACCCCTGTGAACATCCACAAGCCCGTGTGGAATTTCCACAGGGCGTGTGGAACACTTAACCAAATTCTCGGGAGGACAGAGAAGCCACAGGGTCATGTGGGTACCCCTTTGGGTCGAGCACACTAGCATGGGTAATTTCCACAGGCCTGTGTGGATACAGTCAGAGACAGTTAGAGGCTATCCCTAGAGCAGACAGGGCCATGTGTTCACCTCTGTGAGTGACCCTGTGGGAGTCACACTGGCGTGGGTAATTTCCACATGCCCGTGTTCACGCACAGAACGTCAAAAGATGCGATTTTTCTTTAAAACCTACTCATGCCCCTTCATTCTATAACTCCCAAATGCTCAGAGAATGCCTCACTTCATCTTCCTGACCATTGACCTTCTATTTATAGAGATTTGAGTGAGTTTTCCGGCTACATTAGAAAGTTTTTTTCATTCTCATTTCATCGGTAAGCTTCCCTCTTCTCTTTTCTTCGCCAAATCTTTATTTCTTTTGATTATTTTGCTGATTTTGCATGTATTTTGTCTTTAAATGGTTGGTGAATACATTTAAAGTGATTTTAGAATGGATTTTTGATGTATTTTTGAGATTTTTACAACCTGGCCATGCGGCTTTCACACCCAAATGATCCATAAGGGCGTGTGGAATTTTCGCACGATCGTGTGGATTCTTGTAGAACAAACTTTTAATGTTTGATTGGATTATGTCTTTTTGATTCTTCCAAGTATGGCCCCCATATCAAAGAAAGTAGCCAGCAAGCATCCTAGGGAGACTTCTTGAGAGCTGGAGCACATGGAGTTCGCGATTCCCAAGCAATAAGCTCGTTTTGTGAGATTGTTGAAGTTGAAGTTCGGCCAATCTCGTGTCCTAGATTTGAGTGCTTTGAGAGAGATCCAACTGGGAGACGAGATGGCCGATGAAGTCGAGGAGTTGCTCACCGTAGGCAGTTGGTGCCAATTATTGTTTATTCATGAGCTTACTATTTGTATGCTGATATTAGAAATGTTAGCATCGTTCGAGTTTGACCATAGTATGAGCATCACTCAGTTCTCCATCTCACTTGGGCTATATGATGAGGCTTTTACTGATATTGAGCAGTATGATCAGTTACTGACTGACTATTCGGGCAGTTTAAATACTCAGCATGCTTATTGTGCATTATGTGGCCAGGGTGACACACCCCTTGTGTGTTTGTGTACCGCAAGTACATGAGTTGTCATTGTAATAAAGAACCCTGGTGAGTGGGTAGTCGTATCCACAGTAGATAGTATTTGAAAATACAAGTATTGCTATTTAACTATAGTAAAAATGATTAAGAATTTGTGTGAACAATATTAATGCAAATGAAAACAAAGAAAAGAAGAAAGAGACACAATAGAAATAAGGAGAGGCAATCAATTGAAAATGGGGCACCCGGACAATGCTCACCCTAGGACTATTGTTTCAAGTGCAAGGTTCATCATTATGCCTCCTAACTGATGTCTAATAAGTAGTGGACATCCAAAGATACACGGTCACAAATCTAAGATCAACCGTGACTAACCCTACACTATGCCCCGGCGGAAAGGGATAATCTCGACACCACACACTGTGTGGGTTACATGAAGCTCTAGGGATTCCAAGTTATAAACCCTATTCCTTAGTATAGATCTAACCCTTTGGTCTAGGCGAAATACCCCTAGTCACGATTAAGCCCAGATACTAAGGATTACATCAATGCTTCACTCTGTCGCTTGCGCAACTAGGCCCTAGCGGAGTTCGTCTCTTAGCACTTTACTCTATTGTGACCGTAAAGAACTCTTGGAATGTGGAGGTAGGATAAATAACAACGGATAGGAAAGGGGACGTTCCACTACCTCTCGACTCACCCTCTCAATCTTTTCCAATCTAGCATTGTCTAACCCTCATGGTGTGTCACTTATCCATAATAATTAAGGTACTTTATTAGAACATTAGATCATCATATCATCCCATTGATCATTAGGCTAGATAGTAGAGAAGAATTTAGTACTAGTAAGCCTGTTCACTGTGGATTTGACTACCCGATAATTGGGTACTTTATTATTTTGACACCCATACACTTGCGGTACACACACAAGCGGTATGTCAAGTTTTTAGTGTCGTTGTCAAGGAACAGGATACTAGGAACACTAGTACTTTAATGCTTTAGCCATTCATCTTTTTTATTATTTTTGTCTATTTTATACTCTCTTTTTCTTCCATCATACTCATTTGTTTTAATTGGTCATGTGTAACTTTTTCTTGCAAGGTACTTAAATGATGATTGATCCATTTGCAGTTCTGTCTATTCAAATTGAAGCTATCAATGGACAGATTGATAGAATTTTTTTTTGGACAACAACAAAGCAATATATTTTGCAACACGTATCATCTAAATCAAGGGAGCTACCCAAACCTCTTATGGAATATGGATGTATAGCAATGGGGAGCACCTCAAGAAGAATTTCAGATGGATGAGAACCTTTGAGAGAATGTACTTCGGTTGGAAAGAGTGTTAGCCAAATTCATTGAAACATTCAATGCGTGTTTCCAAAATATTTATTCCACATTGAGATGTCAAGAAATCTCCATAAAAAACCTTTAGCATTAAGTAGGAGATATTTGGATATACTTGCTAACGAACAAGAAGAATTTGAACAAGTAAGACAAGTTTCTTCCAGACATGATGTGGCCATAAATGACATTGATGAAATAAGGTAAAATGAGTTTGTTGCTGCAAAAATTAAAGAGATGTAAGAAGAACCTTGCTTTCAAAGTGAAGATTGCTTGAATGGGCAGTATGCTTGTGAGCTGGAAATGATACAAGAAGGTTTGTTGAAGACCTTTGCTTTCAAGTTGAAAAGAAAGAAGAAGCAAACCCGAAGGTAATGGAACAAGAATCTCTCTTTGGGATTGATCAACTCATAAAATGCAAGAAAAAGATTTTAGGAAGGGAAAAAGATGTGGGTAGGAGATTTAAACCATCCAATGACCCACCTATGCTAAGCTTGGGCAATTCCCAACCTAAATTGTTTCCTTGGAGACCAAAGTTAAGATGGTTTGACTCTCCAACAAATACTCCACCCTGGCAACTAGATTTTTGGTTTAAAGGAAGTAGCTATGAAATTTCTAGTCAGGAGTAGCACATTCTCTTCAAGCCTCTATAAGGTAAGAAAGAGGTAGGTTAAGATTAGTGACGTAAAACAAGCATTTCTTGGGATGCAACCCAAGCTTTACATGTTTTCTAGTTTAGTTTTGAATTTCTACAATAATAAATGTTCATGAGTGGTGACCTTTGTTAATTTCATTTGGTATTGAAATTTTCATGTAAATTTTTGGTGATTTAAATTGTTTTTCATGTGTGTGGCATGGTTTAGATTGTAATCCATGATTATAGTTGAGGAATTGGTTTTAATTTGGAGATTTCATGATTGTGTGGGCTATCTGTAGTAATTCTGCATTGCATGCGGGCACGTGGAATTTTCACATGCCCATGTATAGTACCCACACGGGGATGTGGAAATTCCACACCCTCGTGTATAGTACCCACACTCCCATGTGAGTTCTCACACCCCCATGTGTGGTAAATTGATGAAGAAGGCCACTATTAACTATTTTCATTCACACAACCCTTCATCTTTCTCACACATCCACACTCCCAACCATTTTTCCTTACTATTAAAAGTTTATATAGATTTTGCAAGACATTTCATCAAGCTTTCTTCTCCGATTTGCACCGGTAAGCTCTCATCATTCTAGCTATTACCATGGCTTTAATTTTCAAGATCTATTTCAATTTCTTGGTTCTTAGGCATTGTTCTTAATGAAAATTACTTGTAAATTTCTTGGTATATTGGTATAAGCATATTGGTGTGCTGTTGAGGTCCGGCTAGGGCATTTTTGCCATGGTTGGGTTCCTACGCGCCTGACAAGGTCCCCTTGCGTATATCCCGCAAGTGCACGGGTTTGTCGAAGTAATAATCCCGGGTGAGCAGGGTCGAATCCACAGGGAGTTGGGAGTAAAAACACTTAATTTGATTCTTAGCTATGTGAAAGATCAATGATAAGGAGTGTGATAATGATTCAATTCTCAGCAATAAAAGTAACAAGAAAGAAAGCAAAAGTAAAGAAGGGGGGTAAGGCAATTGATAGAGATGGGGTACCCGGATAATGCTCCGCCTAGGATAAATGTTTCAAGTGCAAGAACCCTCTATTATGTTTCTAATCAATGCAATTGTGAGTCGTGGAAATCCTCAATTACATAGTCCCAAATCTAAGGTCAACTATGCCTAACTCTATACATGTCCCGGAGGAGAAATCGAACAATCTCAACACCTCTCACTCGCATAGAGTTGCAATGAGTTCTAGGGATTCCAAGTGATAAATCTCTTCTTTAATATAGACCTAACCCTTTGGTCCAGGTGGAAGGTCCCTAACCACAATTAAGCCCTAGATACTAAGATCATCTTAATGCTTCACTCCTTTGCACGTGAAACTAAGCCCCAGGGGAACTTCATCCCTTAGACCATTCACTCTATTATGACCGCAAAAGAACTCGAGAAACGGAGGTAGAATCTATCACGCCAGAGGGAAAAGGGGACGCTCCTGTACCTCTCGACTCACCTACTCAATCCTCTCCAACCTAGCTTTGTCTAACGCTCGTGGTGTGTCACTCACTCACAAGGTTACCAACAAGAACTCTCAACCCTAGTGTCATTCTAGGGGAAACGTTTATACAATCAAGCATTCAAGGTTGGAACTCACAATAAACATCAATTTATTGAAAACATAATAAAGAGGCTCAAAGAAACAAATACATCCTAGGGTTCACAATACCCGAGTACCCACTAGGGGTTTAGCTCTCCATGGAGCTAAGTACAATCAAAGAAATAGAATGTAAAAGCAATGAATCCATAAAGAAACCCCCTCGATGGTCGTGTCAATGGTCTTGTGGAGAGTCCTCTACTCGTCGCAAGGGATCCTTTGTCCGGCCTAGGATACACCTCGCCTGGATCGGTGCCGATGAAAGCTCTCCCAATAACCTTCTTCCAAACAACGCACGATGTCGGAGGAGTAGAACCTCTCCAAAAACCTAGCCAATACCCCTCAAAACCCTAGCCAAAACCCTCTCGCAAGTTGGGGAAAATATGGAGAAAAGAATACAAAAATCGGGGCTGATTCGGCTTTTAATAGGGCTGGAATCGGGCGACTACACGGGCGTGGATGCTTCACGTGCCCCTGCAGAATTTCCACACGGGCGTGGGTAATTTCCGCACGCCCGTGTGGATTCTCTCGAAACTCGCTCATTTTTTTCGCCGGCTCGTGAACAGAATCGCTATAAACGATGTTCGCTACGATGATCCGCTCATGCTGCTACGATCTATGCCAAAAAAATACTCCCGAATCTACTTTTCATCGAGGTAACATAAACGGGCACACGCTTTATGCCGTGGATCGCTTTGCTTCTTCAATGACGGATAAGTTGATGGAGATCTTGTTCTATGTGCATAAGTCGGAATGCTTGAGTGTGACTCGCCCTTGTGCCCCTCCAAAATGGTTGTACAAACTCAAATACGGGGAGGTTGGCACACACTCTAGCATCTCGCACCCGACTTATATCTTCGTGTTTGAACCTTAGCAAGATTTCCTCCAAAATCGGTGCATTGTGATCCACATTGGCTTCTTTCGTTCATAATTGGTTTCACAACCCTACCTGCATAAAAGTAACATAAAAACACACATATTAATGTAAAAACCCGAGAAAAGTAATGCTCAACATAAGGAAAGAATGCTTCGCATTCATATCACACAAGCACTTATCAACGCCCGCGTGGGCTAAAAGGAATTCTAGCCCTTTCACGTTGGTACGTGGGGTGCCCACGCACCCACGTGGGCTTGAAAAACATTCCATCCCATCCACATGGGCATGTGGTTTGCACACACGCCCGCGTGGATTCCTGCACTTTGCCATATCATGTAAATTTACATTTCTTTGGCAATTTTCTTGCAAGTATGACACCAAGGACCAAAAAGCTTGCCCAAAAATGCCTTGGTCATATATAGCTGACTTTAGATGAGGATATTGCTTCTGATGCACCAGCAGCACAAGCATATGATGCCGATGCTTGAAGTATCCCACTCATAAGACTTTAGTTTTCTTTACTTTTCTTTCCATTTCTAGTTTTCTTATTTTATCTTTTGGTCTTTAGTTATCTTTATACTTTGTTCTAATTATTGAAACACCCATAAGTGCACAGGTATCGAAGTAATAAAGTACCCAAAGGGTGGGTAATCGAATCCATAGGGAATAGACTCTAGAAACATGTAGTATTGCAAATTAGCTAAAGTGATAATCAAATGGTGATTGTGTTAAAAATGTTAATTAAATAAAATGAAAAGAAAATAAGCAAAGGGTAAAAATAAGAGGCAATCAATGATAAAGTAGGGTACTCAGAAAATGCTCTCCCTAGGACTATTGTTTCAAGTGAAAAACTAACATTATGCTTCTCTAATTTAGTTTCAAAGAGTCGTCAAAATAAAAAAACACAATCCCAAATCTAAGGTCAACTATGACTAACCCTCTATGTATAGCCCATCGAAAAGGAAGACTCTCAACACCTCACATTGCATGGGGCTGCATAGGCTTCTAGGGAGTTCTAAGTGATAAATCCTATTTTCAAATCTCAATCAAACCCTTTGGTTCAGGTAAAAGATCCCTAATCACAACTAAGCCACAATGGAAAGGATCTCTCAACACTTCACTTTATTGTGCCTGCACAACTAAGCCCCAGCAGATAGGATCTATCAATACTTCACTCTGTTGTTATTGCAAAGAACTCTTGGAATGTGGAGATAGGATAAATCATATAAGAAGGGAAATGGGATGCTCCGCTACCTCTCGACTCACTCTCTCAACCCTTTTCAATCTTGCTAAGTCTAACCCTAATAGTAATGGTGACTCATTGAAGGGTGACTAGATGGATTCTCAACACTAAGTTTGATGAAAAAAAGCAAAAAGTAGATCATGGATCCATTTGTTGATGAAGTTCTTAGATTGGACAAATATGAAGACACGAGTCGTGCTCAAAGACATGTGGGTGTGTGAAAACCTCCATTGTGTTCAAGTGAATACGCATAGTGGAGGGGCAAAATGGCAGTTATACTCATGTGTTTTGACTTGTGCAATGCTAGCAAGATCTTCGTCAATATGGTTTCTGATAAGTGCTTGTGCGATAAGAATGCGAAGTGTTCTTTCCTAATGATGAGCATTACTTTTATCAGGTTTTAACGCTAATATGTGTGTATTTATGTTACTTTTATGCAGATAGGGTTGTGAGGCCGAATATTATAGAAAGAAGCCAATGTGGATCATAAATGCAACATTGTGAGGAAATCTTGAGAAGGTTCAAACGTGAAGACATAAGTCAGGTTCAAAATGCGGGAATGTGTGCTAACCTCCTCGTATTCAAGTTAACACAACGATTTGGAGGGGAACAAGGGTAGTCACATTCAAGCATCCCGGCTTGTACAAGTATAGCAAGATCTCCACCAACATGTTCGTTATTGAAGAAGCAAAGCGATCTACGACGTAAACTTGTGCCCGTTTACATTACCTCGATGTAAGTATGGATTTGGGAGTGTTTTGGGACGGTACTGTAGCAGGCCAATGTAGCAAGACACTGTAGCAGGTACTTTTTACAGTCGCCTGAGAAGGATGAAAACAGAGAATCCACACAGGCATGTGGAAATTCCACACGCCCGTGCCAAAATCCACAAGGGCGCCCAAATGGGCGTGTGGATTCCCGATTCTAGCCCTATTTATTTCCGATTTCAGCTCTGATTTCAGAACTCTTTTCTTTATCTTTTCCCCAACTTGAGAGAGGGTTGTGGCTAGGGTTTGGAGAGGTATTGGCTAGAGATTTGGAGAGGTTCTATGGATCTAACATCGTGCTACGTTTGGAAGAAGGTTAGTGGGAGAGCTTTCATCGGCACCGATTCAGCGAGGTGTATCCTAGGCCCGACAAAGGGGCCCTTGGATGAGTAGAGAACTCTCCACAAGATGATCGCCATGACTATCAAGGGGGTTTTCTATGGATTATTTGTTTTTACACTTGATTTCATTGATTGTAATTAGCTCTATGGAGAGCTAAACCCCCTAGTGGGTACTTGGGTATTTGTGAACCCTAGGATGTATTCGTTTCATTGAACCTCTTTATTATGGTTTCAATTAATTGATGTTTTATTTGAGTTCCAATCTTGAATGCTTGATTGTATGAATACTCCCTTAGTGTGACACTAGGGTTGAGAGTTCTTGTTGGTAACCCTTGTATTTGAGTGACACACCACGAGAGTTAGACAAAGCTAGATTGGAGAGGGTTGAGAGGTTGCGAAGCATCCTCTTTCCCCTCCGGTGTTATTTATTCTACCTCCATTTCCTCAAGTTCTTTGCGGTCATAGTAGATTGAATGGGATAAAGGATGACCTTCCGCTAGGGCTTAGTTGCGGGTGCAACGGAGTGAAGCGTTGAAGTGATTTTAGCACCTAGGGTTTCATTGTGGCTAGGGACCTTCCACCTGGACCAAAAGATTAGGTCTACATCTAGGAAGAGGATTTATCACTTGGAATCTCTAAAACTCATTGCAATTCTATATGAGTGAGAGGTTGAGAGGTTATTCAATTTCTCCTCCGGGACATGTATAGAGTTAGGCATGGTTAACCTTAGATTTGGGATCATGTATTGAAGGATCTCCACGACTCATTAATGCATTGTTAGAAAGCATATTAGAGGGTTTTTACACTTGAAATGATTGTCCTAGGCGGAACAATATCCGGGCACCCCATTTATATCGATTGCCTTACCTTCTCCTTTACTTGTGCTCTCTTTCTTGTTCTTTTACTTTTGTTATTTCACATCTTGTCACACATATCACTATTCATCTTTCACTTAGTTAAGAAACAATTTAAGTATTTTTATTCCTACTCCCTGTGGATATGATACCCCACTCATCTATGATTTTATTACTTCGACAAACCCGTGCACTTGCGGGATATACGCAAGGGGCGTTGTCAAGTTTTTGGCGCCGTTCGGGGAGTAGGCGTTTAGAGATACTTTGCACTTTGCTTCTTAGCTATTTATCATTCATTCTATTTCACACTTTCTTATTCTTCCATCATTCTCATTTGTTTTCTTTTTTCATGTCTTACTCTTTCTTGCAAGGAGCTTAAATGATGATTGATTCGCTCATTGTTCTATATTCTCAAGTTGAAGCTCTGAGTAAAAAAGTTGATAGAATTGGTACTTCATAACACCAAAGTAATCCATGTTACATCACATATCATCCAATTGAAGTGGGCTACCCAAACCCATTATTAAATAAAGATAGACAATATTGGTAAGTCCCTCAAGGTGAAATTCAAAAGGGTGAACTACTTGGAGAGGATGCGCTTCAGTTGCAAAAAGTATTAGCTAATTTTATTGAAGCGACCGATGTCCGTGTCCGAAATATTGAGACCACATTTAGATGTCGTGAAGCCTCCTTTAAAAACATTGAGCATCAATTAGGAGAAATACTTGACACACTCTCCAAGGAACAACAAGTATTTGAGCAAGCAATTCAAGTTCCTTGTAGCAATGATGTGGTAGTAAACGACAATGACAGAAATTGGGAAAATTAAGTACATTGGTGCAGATAATGAAAAGAAATGAGTTGAATACCATTTTGAGATTTTGGATTGTGTAAATGAAGATTGTGCAGTGAGCGAGAAAATTTCCAAGGGGATTTGCTAGTGTCATGTTCCTTTCAAGCTGAAAATACACAAGAAGAAGTCAATCCTATGGTAATAGAACAAGCACCTATCTTTGGGATTAATCAACTCATAAATTGCAAGAAAGAGATTTTGGGTTTGGAAGAAGATGCGAGTAGGAGATTGAAGCCATCCAATGACCCACCTGTACTAAGCTTGGACAATTCCCAACCCAAATTGTTTCCTTGGAGGCCAAAGGTAAGATGGTTGGACTCCCCAACAAATATTCCACCCCCGACAAGTAGATATTTGGTTTAAAGGAAGTAGTCATGCAATGTCTAGTTGGGAGGAACATACTCTTTTCAAGCCTCCATAAGGTAAAGAAGAGGTATGTCAAGCATAGTGACGTAAAACAAGCGCTTCTTGCGAGGAAACACAAGTCTTTACTGTTTTCTAGTGTCTAGATTAGTGTTTGCATGAATAAGAGCTTGAGTGTTCATGTTTTGATTCTTATATGCCATTGCTATGTTTTCTTGTGAACCGTTGGTCTTATCTTGTGCTTTCATGTGTTTTGGCGAAGTTTTTGGTCGTGCGAGCTAGTTTCTTATGTTTTCTCTGGTTAAAATTGCATTATCAGGCAGGCTCTGAGTGTATATCTGTGTTCAGGAATTTTCTGCAGAGCCTGCAAAGTTTTCTTAGTATCCAGAGAAAACACACGCCCGTGTGGAATTTCTGCACGGGCATGTATTTTCATTCAGAGCTCATCTAGGGATGCCACAGGGGTGTGGACTTGCCCCTGTGAGCGACCTTGTGATGGTCCACGCACATGTGGAATTTTTGCACGGGCGTGTGTTACCCTGCAGAGACTTAGAAATTTTTCCGAAGAAGACACAGGGGTGTGGACTCGCCCTTGTGGATGATTCTATCAACAAACGCATGGGTGTGGGTAATTTCCGCACGCCCGTGTGGTTCTCTGTAGAGAATTTCTCCTTCATCCCGAGAAGACATGGGCCATACGTCTGCCCCTATGGGTCTCTCATGGGGAGTCACACGGGCGTGGGTAATTTCCACATGCCCGTGTGGTTGTATAGAACTCAAAAGGCTGTGTTTTCTTTTTGTAAATTTATTTTGCCTTTTCATCTTTTTACTCCCAAACATTCTGAGAACGTATCCTTGCACTCTCCCGACTTCTCACCGTCATTTTAGAGGGTTGTTACTTGAGTTTTCCGGCCGTTTTCTATCCTTTCATTCTCATTTTGTCGGCAAGCTTCTCTTTCTCTTTCTTCGTCCAATCCTCATTTAATTTGCAGCACCAGCATCATCTTCACCGGCAGCGGCAACAAATGTACCAACAATTTACACTGACACTTGAAGTGTCTTTACCTTCTTTGTTCTTATTTTTAGTATTTTATTTTTGCTTTTTATTTTGAACTTGTATACTCGGAAAGGACTTTCCTTCTGAGTTTATTTTCATTTTGTTGTCATGAGTTGTATTCACTGCTTTATCTTTTATATATTCAAGTTGTTTTTGCTTTATTGAGCTTCACTGAACCCCCTCGTGTATGTGTGCAGCTGGTCTTGTCATCATGGGATTTGAGACTTTGTCATGGGCACGGCCAATGGTGCTTCGACACTTGGCCGTGCGTGCTTCACAACCCATTAGAACATCACTCCCAAGGATTTAGCTCCATCAAATGCAACACTAGGAGTCAGGGGAGTATTGCTTTGATTGCTTCTTCCACATTTGTTCTTAATTGATATACATTATGAGTGAGCTTGCATGTGTATATTGGGGATAATGTACAACTTAAGTTTGGGGGAGTTTTCATAGTGCAAACATCTATTTTATATTAATTTTGATTGATATACATGCTCACATAGCCAATGGCGGTTCATCTTAGTTGCAATGATTGTATTCTTGAGTTTAGGAGAATTTTTAACATTGAATGTCTTCATGCTCTAGTTTTTGCT
The DNA here is from genome assembly GCF_009730915.1 of Dioscorea cayenensis subsp. rotundata. Lineage (NCBI taxonomy): Eukaryota > Viridiplantae > Streptophyta > Magnoliopsida > Dioscoreales > Dioscoreaceae > Dioscorea > Dioscorea cayenensis. The sequence continues at coordinate 7,921,314 of NC_052472.1, read as the reverse complement.
TGAATTTGTAGGAATTTTTGCCAGATTGATACTTGTTGCACTACTCACTCTTTAAACTCTTTTGGAAACTCATGTTCGATGTTAAAGGGACTAGTTATTGTTGTTTCTTTTGTTATTTAAGAAAAAAAGGGAAAATGAAAAGAAAGAACAAAAATAGTTTGATTGTTTAGTTGTGCTTGTTTGGTTGAAAGAGCTACCACCTATGAAGTATGAAGCTACTCTCATAAATCAGATACTAGTTATGCCCTAATGAGAGAAAGAGCTATCTCATAGGATGAGTGAAAGCTACCACTCCGGTAGAAAGAGCTACCACCTCGAAAGTGTGAAAGCCACTTTAGCGGCCACTTTGGAAAGGGCTACCTTAGAGGATGTGTGAAGCTACTACCATCTTTGAAATTTTGTTATTGTTTGTAGATAAATAAGTCCCTTGTACTTAGAACTTTGAGGAGTCTACTTTGGTTTGTTTTGAGTGAGTTCACACACTTACACGATTTCGGGTTTGTTGTCATTTTTTATTCAAGTTTTTAGCTAGAGCATTGATTTTTCGTATTTAGTGTTGAAATTTCTCTTACATTTAGAATGCTCTCTTTGTATGCTTTGGTGAACCTAAGGCCAAGCACTTCCAATATTTCCTTCGTATATACTTAAATGTTTTAATTTTTGCTTGAGGACAAGCAAAATCTTAAGTGAGGGGGAGTTTGATAAGTGCTTGTGTGATAAGAATGTGAAGTGTTCTTTCCTTATGATGAGCATTACTTTTATTGGGGTTTAATGCTAATATGTGTGTATTTATGTTACTTTCATGCAGATAGGATTGTGAGGCCGAATATTAGAGAAAGAAGCCAATGTGGATCATAAATGCATCATTTGGAGAAAATCTTAAGAAGGTTCAAATGCAAAGACATAAGTCAGTTCGAAATGCGGGAATGTGTGCCAACCTCCTCGTATTCAAGTTAACACAACGATTTGGAGGGGCACAAGGGTAGTCACATTCAAGCATTCCGGCTTGTGCAAGTATAGCAAGATCTCTAAGAACATGTCCGTTATTGAAGAAGCAAAGCGATCTACGATGTAAATGCGTGTCCATTTACATTACCTAGATGAAAACATGGATTCGGGAGTGATTCGGGCCGGTAATATAGCAGGCCAATGTAGCAAACACTGTAACAGGTAATGTTCACAGCCGTCCGACGAAGGAGTAAAACAGAGAATCCACACGGGCGTGTGGAAAATCCACACGCCCTTGCAAAAAATCAACAGGGGCGCCCACATGGGCGTGTGAATTTCCGATTACGGCCCTATTTAAAACTGATTTCAGCCCCGATTTCAGAACTCTTTTCTCCATCTTTTCCCCAACTTAATAGGGGGCTGCGGCTAGGGTTTGGAGAGGTATTGGTTAGGGATTTGGAGAGGTTCTATGGCTCTGACGTCTCCCTTTGTTTGGAAGAAGGTTAGTTGGATAGCTTTCGTCGGCACCGATCCCGTGAGTTGTATCCTAGGCCGGACAAAAGGACCCTTGGACGAGTAGAGGACTCTCCATAAGACCATTGTCATAATTATCGAGGGGGTTTTCTATGGATTCTTTGCTTTTATACTTGATTTTATTGATTGTAATTAGTTCCATGGAGAGCTAAACCCCCTAGTGGGTAATTGGGTATTTGTGAACCCTAGGATGTGTTCGTTTCATTGAACCTCTTTGTTATACTTTTAATTAATTGATGTTTTATTTGAGTTCCAATCTTGAATGGTTGATTGTATGAATACTCCCTAAGTGTGATACTAGGGTTGAGAGTTCTTGTTGGTAACCCTTGTATTTGAGTGACACACCACGAGAGTTAGACAAAGATAGATTAGAGAGGGTTGAGAGGGATGAGTCGAGAGGCTACGGAGCATCCCCTTTCCCCTCTGGTATTATTTATTCTACCTCCATTTCCTCAAGTTCTTTGTGGTCATAGTAGAATGAATGGGCTAAAGGATGACCTTCCGCTGGGGCTTAGTTGCGGGTGCAACAGAGTGAAGCGTTGAAGTGATTTTAGCACCTAGGGCTTAATTTTGGCTAGGGACCTTCCACCTGGACCAAAAGATTAGGTTTACATCTAGGAAAGAGAATTTATCACTTGGAATCTCTAGAACTTATTGTAATTCTATACGAGTGAGAGGTTGAGAGGTTATTCAATTTCTCCTCCGGGACATGTATAGAGTTAGGCATGGTTGACCTTAGATTTGGGATCTTGTATTGAAGGATCTCCACGACTCATTAATGCATTGTTAGAAAGCATATTAGAGGGTTTTGCACTTGAAATGATTGTCCTAGATGGAACAATATCTGAGCACCCCATTTATATCGATTGCCTTACCTTCTCCTTTACTTGTGCTCTCTTTCTTGTTCTTTTACTTTTGTTATTTCACATCTTGTCACACATATCACTATTCATCTTTCACTTAGTCTAGAAACAATTTAAGTGTTTTTATTCCTTACTCCCTGTTTATACGATACCCCACTCATCTGCGATTTTATTACTTCGACAAACCCGTGCACTTGCGGGACATACACAAGGGGCGTTGTCAAGGATTTATCACTTGGAATCCCTAGAACTCGTTGCAATTCTATACAAGTGCGAAGTTGAGAGGTTATTCAATTTCTCCTTCGGGACATGTATAGAGTTAGGCATGGTTGACCTTAGATATGGGACCATGAATTTAAGGATCTTCACGACTCATTATTGCATCAGTTAGGAAGTATAATATAGGGTTCTTGCACTTGAAATGATAGTCCTAGGCGGAACAATATCCGGGTACCTAATTTATATCAATTGCCTTACTTTCTCCTTTACTTGTGCTCTCTTTCTTGTTCTTTTACTTTTGTTATTTCACATCTTATCACACATATCAATATTCATCTTTCACTTAGTTAAGAAACAATTTAAGTGTTTTTATTCTCTATTCCCTGTGGATACGATACCCCACTATCTGGGATTTTATTACTTTGACAAACCCATGCACTTGCGTGACATATGCAAGGGTCATTGTCAGTTTCAATGAAGATGCAACACGACCTACATTATGGATGTGTGCCCATTCTTGTGGCCTCGATGAAAGTGTGGATTCGTGAGCATTTTCGTGAAGTACTGCAACACTTTACTGTAACTCAATCACTGTAGCAGTTACTGTTGACCGTTAGGATGAACCCAAATTCTAGAAATCCAAACGGCCATGTGGAAATTCCACAAGCCCTTGTGGATGCCCAATTCCATCCCCTATAAATACTATGACTTGAGATATTTTGAGGCATTTTTCTCCTATCTTGTTCCCATCTTTTTCCCACCTTTAGAGGCACTCACGGGTAGGGTTTTGGAGAGGCTTTGCCTAGGTTTTTGGAGCAGTTCTATGGCCTTCAACATCGTATTCTTTTGGAGGAGAGTTATTGGGGGGGGGAGGCTTTCGTCGGCACTGATTCCGTGAGGTGTGCCCTAGGCTTGATAAGGGAACCTTTGGAGAAGACGAGGGTGGCTCCACAAGACCATTGATATAGACTACAAGGGGATTTTATCTATAGATTGCATGTTTTCACCATTGATTTCATTGTTGATTGTGTATTGCTCCATTGAGAGCTAAACCCCAAGTGGGTGCTTGGACTTGTAAACCCTAGGATTATTTTGTTGCATTGACCTTTATTATGCTTCTTTAATTAATGTTTTAATTGAGTTCCATCCTTGAATGCTGTTGTATTGATTTCCCCTTGGAGTGACACTAGGGTTGAGAAACCATCTTGGTAATCCTTGTGGATGAGTGACACTCCATTAGGATTTGATAAAGCAAGGTTAGAAAGGGTCGAGAGGGTGAGTCGAGAAATAGCGAAATGTCCCCTTTCCCTTCCGATGTGGTTTATCCTACCTCCACATTCCAAGAGTTCTTTGCGGTCATGATAGAGTGAAAATACTAAGAGATAAACTCCACTGGGGTTTAGTTGTGCAAGAAACAGAGTGAAGTGTTGAAATAATCCTTAGTGCTGGGGGCTTAAATGTGACTAGGGGTCTTTCGCCTGGACCAAAGGTTTAGATCAATTTTAGGGAATAGGGTTTATCACTTGGAGTCCCTAAAGCTTTATACAACCCCACACAGTATGAGGCGTCGAGAGTATCCCTTTCCCCGAGGCATAGTGTAGGATTAGTCACGGTTGACCTTAGGTTTGGGACCGTGTGTCTTTGGATTTCCATGACTCATTAAATGTCGCTTAGGAGGTATAATGATTAGTCTTACACTTGAAAGAATAGTCCTAGGGTGAGCAATGTTCGGGTGCCCCATCTTTGTATCGATTGCCTTTCCTTATTCCTACTGCACTCTGTTTTCTTTTCTTTATTTTCATTTGCATTAACATTGTTTACACACTCCTCAATCGTTTCCATTATAGTTAAATAATAATTATTGTGTTTCCAAACACTATTCCCTATGGATATGACTACCCACTCACCGAGGTACTTTATTTGTTCGATAACCCATGCACTTGCAGTGCACACACGGAAGGGGTTTGTTAAGTTTTTGGCGCCATTACCAGGGATTAAGCATTTTGGAAGCTTTTTGCAATTTGCTATTTTAGCTATTCATCAATTGTTCTATTTCACATTTTCTTATTCTTCCATCATTCTGATTTGTTTTTCTTTACAGCTCCAGGTTTTAACAGAAGGAAACCCTTTGACATTGGTTAAAGGTAATCTGGAAACTGGAATAAGAACTCATAGACGGGGAAAGGAACTTGTGTATGAATAGTCAAATCAAGCTGAGATAGAAGGTGAAGGGCTTGCTAATATAGCAGAACAACACGAGCAACAGAGGGCAATCTCAGATTATGCCAGACCCAAGAGAACATGTGAAGGTGATCACTTTGATAAGTGGTCATGAAATTAAGAGTAGGCTCCCTTGTGAGAAGAAAAATGTTAAGTCATGACAACGCAACTTGCGTATGTCCCACAAGTGCACGAGTTTGTTGAAGTAATAAATCTCAGATGAGTGGGTATCATATCCAAATGGAGTAGGGAATAAAAATACTTGAATTGTTTCTTAACTAAGCAAAAAGTGAATAATTGTTGTGTAACAAGATGTAATGTAAACAAAAGTAAAAGAGACAAGAGAGAAAGCACAAGTAAAGGGGGAGGTAAGGCAATCGATATAAATGGGGTACCCGGATATTGTTCCGCCTAGGACAATTGTTTCAAATACAAAAAAACTCTAATATGCTTCTTAACTAATGTATTAATGAGTCGTGGAGATCCTTCAATACATGATCCCAATTCTAAGGTCAACCATGCCTAACTCTATACATGTCCCGGAGGAAAATTGAACAATCTCTCAACCTCGCACTCGTATAGAATTGCAATAAGTTCTAGGGATTCCAAGTGATAAATCCTCTTCCTAGATGTAGACCTAACCCTTTGGTCCAAGTGAAAGGTCCCTAGTCACAATTAAGCCTTAGGTGCTAAAATCACTTCAACACTTTACTACATTGCCTCTGTAACTAAGCCCTAGTGGAGGGTCACCTCTTAGCCCATTCACTCTACTATGATCACAAAGAACTTGAGAAAATGGAGGTAGGATGAATCACACCAAAGGGAAAGGGGACGCTCCGCTACCTCTCGACTCACCCTCTCAACCCTCTCCAATCTAGCTTTATCTAACTCTCGTGGTGTGTCACTCACTCACAAGGGTTGCCAAAAATAACTCTCAACCCATAGTATCACTCTAAGGGAGTATTCAAACAATCAAGCATACAAGATTGGAACTCAATTAACACATCAATTAATGAAAGCAATATAACAAAGTTTAATGAAACAAATATATCCTAGGGTTCACAAATCCGAGTACCCACTAGGGGGTTTAGCTCTCCATGGAGCTAGTTACAATCAATTAAATTGAATGTAAAAACAAGCAATCCATAGAAAATCACCTCGGTAGTCATGACGATGGTCTTGTGAAGAAGCCTCTACTCGTCCAAGGGTCCCTTTGTTCGGCCTAGGATATAACTCGCCGGATGAGTGCCGATGAAAGCTCTCCCACTAACCTTCTTCCAAATGGAGCGTGATGTCAGAGCCATAGAACCTCTCTTAATCCCTAGCCAATACCTCTTGAAACCCTAGCCGACGTCCTCTCTAAAGTTGGGGAAATGATGGAGAAAAGAATGTTGAAATCGGGGCTAAAATCGGCCTTTAAATAGAGCTGGAATTGGGCATCGACACGCCTATGTGGATTCTCCACACTGCCCGGGTGGAATTTCCACATGGGCGTGGATAATTTCCACACGCCCGTGTGGATTCTCTAGAATTCTCTTTTTGGTCCGGTTGTGAACAATACCTGCTACAAACATATTAGCGCTAAAACCTGATAAAAATAATGCTCATCGTAAGGAAAAAATACTTCGCATTCTTATCACACAAGCACTTATCAAACTCCCCCACACTTAAGCTTTTGCTTGTCCTCAAGAAAAATTAAAACATTAAGAGCATGGATGAAGGAAATAGTGAAAGTGCTTGGCCTTAGGTTCACCAAAGCATACAAAGAAATCATTCTACAAGTAAGGGAAGTTTTAACATTAAACACGAAAAATCAATGCTCTAGCCAAGTTCTTCAACCCGTCTCTCTAGCCTACGGAAGGATTCTTGGACATCTCTTAAGATAGTGCTCAATTCATTAAATTGTCCTTCAGGCTGGGTGTTTATATTAACCAAGCAAGTGTTTGTGACCTTGGGATGAGTCCAGAGCTTGATGTCCTTAAGTGAAAACTGGGCCTCAGGGCTTTGCATGAATGTGGTAAAAACATCCTCAGGTTTAAATTTCTTTCCTTGTAGTTGCTCACACCAAGAACTTGACCGATTGTAAGCCCCATGCATTTGGCAAGAAAATTATACCGTGCACAAAAGAGGATATATATAAAGAACAAAGTTAAATAAAATAAGAAAAATATGCACAAAGATTAATATGTACAAGTAAATTAAAAATAACTAGAGTAATAATCTTAAAGTTTCCTAGAATTCCTTGAAGTCCCCGGCAACGGTGCCAAAAACTTGATTGCTTCCCCGCAAGTGTACGGGATCACCAAGTAATTTCTCGTGTGAAGACACGAGGATCGCATTCCACGGTGCTAAGGATCTCCTATTACTCCTTCTCAAGCTATTATCTAGCCTAAGATCTCATGTTAGGGAATTTACTCTACTAGGTGCAATTAAAACTAAAACAAGATTATCAACAAATTAGAGAGAACAAGCAATAAGCAAGCAAGAAACTCAATGTAATGCAAAGGCCTATGGACGCGGATCCCCTTGAGGGGTTATCATGAAACATGGATGATGAATAAAAGATGCAAGGGTAAAATGGACCATGAGATTCCAAGATTAGAACAACCCCAACTTCTCGGCGATTGAACCCTAATCCCATACAAACATAGATAGGAATTCCTTCCAAATTCACATTCCTACGATTGCGTTAAGTACGAGGAAATCTCACTTAGGAGTAAGCCTACTCTTCTTCGGCTTAAACCTACATGGAGGGCTACCAAACACCCGATTTCTCAGCGTGATGATACAAGTATCCCCTTCTAATCCATTCATGATCTAATACATGCGAGCAAGTCACATCTACATGCATCACTCATAAAAGAGCAACGGATTTGTCCTTAGTGTAGCACTTAGCATGAAAACAATGGATTAAATCTCAAAATTACCCAAGCATGGAATTAACAAGTAATCATTCAAAATACATGATAAAACCCCCAAGGTTCACCAACACCCGGTGGCCTTGGGGGTCTAGTGTGTCATCATCCCACAACAAGCAATACAATCAAGTGAAACACAAAAGAAAAGCATAAGTGACACTCCATAGATGAAATGGTGGAGGAGGATGTAGAATATATGCCGAATAACACTTCCCCACCAAAGGAATGCCGAATGACGCTTCCTCTAGCCGCGGGTGAACTGCTACAGTGAATTGCTACATTGATTTACAACAGTAGCTTACTACAGTGCTCCGCCAAAAACATTCCCGAATCCACTTTTCATCGAGGCAACATAAACGGGCACACATTTATGCCGTAGATCGCGTTGCTTCTTCAATAAACGGGTTCATTGGTGAAGATCTTGCTATCAATGCATAAGTCAGGATACGCAAATGTGAATGCCCTTATGCCCCTCCAAATCATTGTAATTGCTTAAATACATGGAGGTTGGCACACATTCATGTATCTTTGAGCCCAACTTGTGTCTTCGCATTTGTTCCTTCCAAGATTTCATCAAATAGTGCATTCGCGATCTACTTTTGGCTTCTTTTCTTAAAACATAGCTTCACAACCCTACCTGTGCAAAAGAACACAAATGCACATGTATTAGTGCTTAAACCTAATAAAAGTAATGCTCATTGTAAGGAAATAACACTTCACATTCTTAACACACAAGCACTTATTAAACTCCCCCACACTTAAGCTTTTGCTTATCCTCAAGCAAAAATTAAAACATTGTATGCATAGATGAAGGAAATATTGGAAGTGCTTGCTTTAGGTTCACCAAAGCATGCAAAGAGAGCATTCTACAAGTAAGGAAAATTTCAACACTAAATACGAAAAATCAATGCTCTAGCTAAAAAACTTGAATAAAAAAGGACAACAAACCCGAAATCGTGTAAGTGTGTGAAATCACTCAAGTCAACCCAAAGTATACTCCTCAAAGTTCTACGTATAAGGGACTTATTTATATACAAAAGGTAACAAAAATTCAAAAAGGGTAGTAGCTTAACACATCCTCTAAGGCAGCCCTTTCCAAAGCGGGCGCTAAGGTGGCTTTCACACTTTCAAGGTGGTAGCTCTTTCTACCAGGATGGTAGCTTTCACACATCCCATGAGATAGCTCTTTCTCTCATTAGGGCATAACTAGTATCCGACTTATGAGAGTAGCTTCATGCATCATAGGTGGTAGCTCTTTCCACCCACCAAGCACAACTAAACAACAAAACTATTTTGTTCTTTCTTTTCATTTTTCCATTTTTTTCAGCAAAATACCATAAGAAACAAAACTACAACTAGTCCCTTTAACATCAAACTTGAGTTTCCAAAAGTGTTTAAAGAGTGAGTAGTGCACAAGTGTCAATCGGGCAAAAATTCCTAGAAATTCAAGCAAGAACTAGAGCATGAAAACATTCAATGTTAAAACTTCTCCTAAGCTCAAGAATACAATCATTGCAACTAAAGTGAACCGCCATTGGCTATATGAGCATGTATGTCAATCAAAACTTGTGTAAAAGACATGTGCAATGTGAACCCCCCCACACACACACACACACACAACTTAAGATGTACATTGCCCTCAATGTACACATGCAAGCACAATAAAAGTAAAACAATTTAGAACACATGTGGGAGTGGGCAATTGAAACAATACTCCCTAGACTCCTAGTGGTGTGTTTGATGGAGCTAAATCCTTGGGAGTTAAATTCCAATGGGTTGTGAAGCACACACGGCCAAGTGTAAAACACATTGACCGTGCCTATGACTAATCCTCAATTTCCATACTGACAAGTCCATCTGCACACATACACAAGGGGGTTCAGTGAAGCTCAATAAAAAAAAACAACTCGAGTATATAAAAAAATAAAGCAATGAAATACAACTCGAGACAAAACTAAAAGATAAACTCAGAAGGAAGATCCTTTCTGAGCATACAAGTCCAAAATAAAATGCAAAAAATAAGAACAGCGAAGGTAAAGACGCCTCAAGTGTAGGTGTCAATTGTTGGTGCATCTATTGTCGCTGCTGGTGAAGATGACGCTGATACTGCAAAATAAATAAAGATTAGGCGAAGAAAAGAGAAAGAGAAGCTTACCAACGAAATGAGAATGAGAGACTAGAAAATAGCCGGAAACCTCAAGTAACAACACTTTAAAATGATGTTGAAAGGTTAGGAGAGTACAAGGGTGTTCTTTGAGTGGTTAGGAGTGTAAAGATGAAGAAAACCGAAAAGATTTTAAAGAAAACCAGTGGCTCTTGAGTTTTTGTGCATCCACATAGGCGTGGACCATCACAAGGTCGCTCACAGGGGCTAGTCCACGCCCCTGTACCGTCTCTAGATGAGCTCTAAACAAAAATGCACGCCCGTGCAAAAATTCCACACGGGCGTGTGTTTTCTTTGGACACTTAGAAAACTTTACAGGCTCTGCAGAAAATTCTTGAACACAAACATACAATCAGAGTCTGCCTAACAATGCAATTTTAACCAGAAAAAACACAAAAAACACGCTCAAACAACCAAGATTCTTCGCCACACACGATTAGGCACATGATAACACCACAATGTCCATAAGAAAATCACAGCGAAAGCATCTAAGAATCAAGACATCAACACTCAAGGCCTTATTCATGCAAATACTAACTAAAAACTAGAAAAACATTAAAAACTTGGGTTGCCTCCCAAGAAGCGCTTGTTTTACATCACTTAGCTTGACGTACCTCTTCCTTACCTTATGAGAGCTTGAAAAGAGTATATTCTTCCCAACTAGACATTGCATAGCTACTTCCTTTAAACCAAAAGTCTACTTGGCGGGGTGGAATATTTGTTGGAGAGTCCAACCATCTTACCTTTGGCCTCCAAGGAAACAATTTGGGTTGGGAATTGTCCAAGCTTAGCATAGGTGGGTCATTGGATGGCTTCAATCTCCTACCAACGTCTTCTTCCAAACCCAAAATCTCTTTCTTGTAATTTGTTAATTGATCAATCCCAAAGTGAGGTGGTTGTTCCATTACCTTAGGATTTACTTCTTCTTGTGTATTTTCAGCTTGAAAGGGACATTACACTAGCAAATTCTCTTGAAAATTTTCTCGCTCACAAGCACAATCTTCATTCACACACTCCAAAATCTCAAAATGGTATTCATCTTCTTCCTTTTCATTTTCTTCACCAATGTACTCAATTTTCCCAACTTTTTTTCATTGTCGTTCACTACCACATCATTTCTATAAGGAACTTGAATTGCTTGTTCAAATACTTGTTGTTCATTGGAGAGTGTGTCAAGTATCTCTCCTAATTGATGCTCAAGGTTTTTGAAGGAGGCTTCATGACATCTTAGTGTGGTCTCAATATTTTGGACACGTACATCGATTGCTTCAATAAAATTAGCTAATACTTTTTGCAATTGAAGTGCATCCTCTCCGAGTATCTCACCCTTTTGGCATTCACCTTGAGGTGCTTCCCAATGTTGTCCATCATTATTCCATAATAGGTTTGGGTAGCCCACTTCAATTGGATGATATGTGTTGTTTCATGGATTGCTCTGTTGTTGTATCACCATCTTCTAGTCAACATTTAAAGGGAGTCTCTTTGCTTTTGTTTGTGTTTCATTTGTATCTTGAGATCTTTCTTTTATTCATGTTGAACTAGACTCCCAAGCTCACCGGGCATCCAGTGAAACTTGGGATAAACTTGCTTGTATAGATGTTTTGATTTACATTTATGATATTTGGTTTGGTTTGAGTTTTAAGCTTTGTGTTCTTTGATGTATCAAATTTCATGAGAACTCTGTGGTTTGATTTCTAGGTTGTACTTGGTTGCGTGACCATCGCCCTTGTACTAGGCACATTTGCCATAGAAGGAATTCATGTATGAATACACCGTGACCATCGGGTATTTCATACCCCTCAAACCATTAGGGATGAACCCAGATATTGAGTTTAACCCTAATTAGGGATTTCCCTAGGCGTAATGCAATCATAGGAGGATTTGACCTGAAGCAATTCTGACCCAATACTTGTATGGGATTAGGGGTTATCACCGTAACCATCGGGGTAACCTACTTTAGGATGTCTCTTGGCCCAAAACCATCATTGCCTGTATAATTCTTTCAATGTTACTTACATCCTTAATGTGCTTATGTGGTGACCCATAGTCCATTTGTTCATAGTTTTCTCATTTGTTATTTTCTCACTTTGTTTCAAACCTACCTTTATTAAACTAGACAGTGTCATGTAAGGGAAATTAATAGTAGCTCTTGAGACCCCAGGGAATATGACCATCTCGTGCGTGTGCGAGAGGTATTACTTGAGGACCGGTACACTTGCGGACTCAATCAACATGGTGTTAGGACGTTGTGCTATGTCTCTCCTCTTTCCCAAGTTTTTATTAGGTCAGATTAATTATCATGTTTGTACATATTAGTTGGATTCAGTAGTATGTAATAAATTCTTATAGTCTGTTAATCCCAGCTTATTGATGTTATATTATTTTAAAATTACATTTTATGTGAGTTTTGCATATGTATTTAGTTGTCATGAAAGTTGGATGATGTTTTAGCCTTACGGTGTTCTAGGGTAAGGTGAGTGTTTATGTCGCCTATTTTGAGATATTGTGGCGATTATCAAGTGCTCAGCTGTGGGTAAGGTGTGATATTTTTTTGTTCAAATTATACACTTGCGAGATGGACACATGGGCATGTCAGACTATAAAGAATTGACAAATCTTAAGGAAACTTAGAGATAGGATGGGCAGGCAAAAGGCGGTGTACCCTCCTATATGAATCCAAAACCATCAAACACACACTGTTTGATAAATTCTTGATTGTATGTATTTTTCATGTCAAGTTTTTTAGAATTAATGAGTGTACAATAGTCTAATATTTCATATCATTTTGTACACTCATTAGGCATGTATTAGGAGCATATTATGAATTCGTTATTAAACATAGCATGTTTTGCATTCTCAGGTTTCCGATAGCACTTAAAGATCAGAGAGAACCGAAAGAAGTATCCCAAGCCCAAAATAAACAAGATGGAGCTCTCTTGGCATCAATTAAATAGGGACAAAGCAAATAGGATGACTTAAGGGCAGCTTACGACCTTAAGCAACTTTTAGAGAACCTTCGGGCATTCTTATGCTCGTAAGGGGGGGTTTAGAGCCAAACCAAAGGATCTTACAAGTAGGGTTTATGCCTGTAAGGACCATCGAGAGGAGTTTATAACCAGAACTTATGCCCGTAAGGAAAGTTGCAAGGGCATCACAGTAAACCTTATGGTCCAGCACTTACGGTCATATGTTGGACCGTAACATAGATAGAAGACCTTAGGGATGAGACTTATCGCCATAAGTGTTACCATAAGGCTCACCACCAATCTTCTCCGGATCTTTACGACCACATCCTTACACCCATAAGCAGCCCGTATATAGCTAAGTATAAATAGACCTGATGAGGATATTTAGGGTAATCTTTGATTCTTGATGGGTCACCTGCAAGTGTACGAGATTATCAAGTAATACCCTATACATGACATAGGGTTCATATTCCATGGGGCTAGGGAGCTACTATTACTTCTCTTTCATCTATTTCCTAACCTAACACTCTGAGTAATAAACAGTACTAGTAAAGGAAACAACTAACTAAAATAAACCCCGGACTACTACTACACACAATTGGCATTCAAGGGAACATCAAACAAGAGAAGGAGTGATTTGGACAAAGAATGCCCCTAGGGTTGTAATTAAGGTTTAAACTAAGGATGATGTACTTTGTGATTGTGGTTTGGACCAAGGGATTCCTAAAGTAGGTTAATCTCGAATCTCTCGGTGATTAACCCATAATCCCATATGAGAATTGATAGAAATCTCTTTTGGTTAACTCCCCCTATGATTGCACTACGCTTAGGGAATTTCTAATTAGGGCCAAATTCAATATCTAGGTCCGATCCTAATGGTTGAAGGGATACAAAATATCATAATCCCTCGGTGCATTTGTATATGGATCCCTTTTGAGCTATGTGAGACTAATACAAAGGCACTTCCCGCACCCCTAGTACAACCTAGAAATTAAACTAAAGATTTCTCATGCAATCCAAATCAATTAAGTATACAAATAATGAATCACAGACCATAAGATTCTATAAAAGAAATCAAGCATCCAACATTACATCAATGAAGATGATCACCAAAGTATAAATAGCAAACATAGGGTTTATCATATCCAAACCACAAAAAAAGTTAGTTCCTCATGAAAGAGGAACACTTATACAATATCAAGGAAGATAAATACAACAAAAAAAGTGTAAAATACTCCCTCAAGTTCAGATCTCCTTGAATGGGTGAGGATCTTGAAAGTTCTTCGATGATGCCTTGGAGATCTCTCCTTAAACGGCTCTTTGATGCCTTGGATCTTTACGCTATCTCCTCCTCCAATGTTTGCCTTCCTCCTGGTGAAGAAAAGCATGGTAGATTGCTGAAAAATTGCCCAAGAAGGATGGGGCAGTGGACAAAGAGGCTAAAGGACAAAAGCCCCCTCAAAGATGCCCTAATGTGCTTCTAAAACCTTTCCTCCCGAGGGCCTTTACTGGCTCCATGTAGCTGCATGAATGCCCGTGAGGATCCCAGCCTTTGTTAAAAAAAAAAATCATCCAGGCACTATAGTGGCCACTACAATAAACCTCATGAAATTCTCCTGTAAGCCTCACAAGCAAATATGCGGGCGGATGGTAGCCTGTAAGGTTTTCACCCAAGTCTTTTCAGTTATGAATAGTGATTCTGCTATAGTGTTGATTACAATGACCGAGACCCCAAAACACTATTTTTAATGTGGATTTCTTCCCGAATGCGTTCTTGGGTTCACCTTGGCTTCTTCAAGACCTATAACACAAATAAAACCAATTTAACCACAAAAAGGACATCAATTCAATAAGAATGCATGCAAACTGTACAAAAAATATATGTATGAATATGTATATTTAGACACTTATCAATTCTTTTCTTGGAGGCGAGGTTAGGGAAAAAAAGAAGATCAATCTCCAGTGCTTTCATAGGTTACTTTTGGAGGAGATTTGGATCCAACATCAAGGGGAAGGAGATTGTAGCCATCAAGCTCACCTTGCCGGTGTTTGCGACATGTTTCTTGGAGTTTTTTGGTGATCTATCTTTGGCGTGATTGCGAAGGGGGTTTCTATGTTTACCTTCATTCTAATTGTGTCTTATATTTTAGATGCTTGACCTCCATTAATGGAGGGCTAATTTCCTAGATGTTTGGGCATAGTTAAACTCTAGGGTTTTGTCTTTTGACATTGGTTGTGGATTTATTCGATTTACTTGTTTTCTTTATTGCAATCCATTCCGTTTGAATCTAATTGTGTGTTTGAATGCTTGATTGTTAATGTGGTGAAAGCCATAGTAATCATACATGATGTGCTTTGTGATGAGTAGAAATACCTACCTAGCACAAGCATATTGTGATTAGAGGGAATTAATTGTGAGTAAACCTAGAAATAGGGTACTTTGGAGACCTCGCCTCCCTTAATTCTTCCAAGTGTGTTAATGAGAATTTCCATGCTCTTTGCAATCATGTGGAATAGATTTTAGGAGAAATAGCATCTCTATTCTATATTCAGATTACGGGTAATTTCCCTTCATAAGGGAAATTACCTACTTAAGAAATTCTTGTTAAGTCACATTAATGTTTCACCTGGTGTTATTGCGATTGTGTGAGGACTACATCAACACTGCACCGACTCAATTACTCTTCACCCTTGAAAGAGGGGTTTAGTATAATATAGGAAATCTCTCAGTTTAAATAGGATTGAATGCTTAGACAACCTTAGTCCTACACTTTATAAAACTCTAGAAGGATGTATGCCTCGACATCGTTCCTTCCCTTAATTTCTCTACTCTTTTATTTCATACTTCTTAAGTTTACTTTCCTTTGTTTACATGTCACTCTTTCGGTCAGGCTAATTTTTAGAACCAGGTTTACTACTAGTAATCTCATTCTTCCTTGTAGACTAACATCCCACTCTTTAGCACTTTATTACACAACCAAGATGTAAACTTGCATCCCTATCAAGTATTTCTCCTGTTCTTGGAATGAAATTTGTAGAATTTAGTACTTAATTCATTTAGTCTTTATGATTAAGTGTTAAATTCCATATGGAAGCTTGTCGAAGTCATTTTGTGTCATATCGAGTGCTATTCAATGCAAAATTAAACAATTAAAGAAACCAAACAAGATTGTGACCTAAACACCAAATGGCTTTCTAGAAAGATGCACAAAACTTAAATCAATAGCGGACAAACCATAACCATGCTTCCGATAATAGAGGGTTGTTCTTAGTTAAATAGGTGGTTGTGGCTAGTTATTGAAATCTTGAAAACTATGGCCATTATCAGCTGTATAAAGGGTGTTCGTTCCTTCTATGTGAGGTTGTTACTAGCTTTCTAATGAAGTTTTCAAGATAATTTTTATTGAAAACTATGGCCATGACTATGGTTGTGTTTGAGGCTATGAGTAGGTTCATAATTGACGCCTATAAATACTAAATCAGTTATTTTGAAAGGAGAGTTTTTAGGATGTTTAGATAATATTTGAAGACCTTTCGAGAACATTAATTTTGAACTACCTTAGGAGCATCCTTGAAAGTGAAGCTCTAATTCCTTAGACAAGGAGCCATCACACCACTCCATCCATGAAGATTCAAGGGAGTTTTCCATGAATTCTATGTTTTCTTGTAGTCTTCCGAATCTTGTATGATTTTTGGAAACATGAGTTTCTAAGCATTAACTGTGTGCTTTGATCTTGATGAATTTAAATTTTAATTAAATTCTCAACTTCTTTATTATTAAATTTATCTAATTTTATATTGTGATTCAACTATGGGAGTGTGAACTTCTAGGCCTAGATTGTAAGAGCCTAGCTATATAAATATAGATCTAAGTTACGAGAGCCCCAAATTTATAATCATTGATAACTAATGATAGGAATATCATATTATGATAGATATACCATAATTGAAAGAGATTTGCCTTATTCCTCAAAGGTAGGATGATGAGTGTACACTCATTAGGCATGTATTAGAGTTATATCTTGGAATTTGAAGCAAAACATAGTGTGTTTTGATTCTCTTGCTTTGGGTAGCACTAAAGACGAGAGAGAACCAAATGAAGTGTTCTAGGCTCAAAACAAAGAAAATGGAGATCTCTCGATGCGAATCATATAAGGACAAGGTAAACAGGATAGCTTATAGGCAGGTTACAGTCGTAAGCCTCTTTAAGAGAATCTGATGGGCATGCTTATTCATATAAGAAGGAGTATAATGCCAAACCAAAGGACCTTACATGCAGGAGTTATGCATATATGTGTGACCATAATGACCATCCAAAGGAGTTTACGAACAGATCTTACACTCGTAAGGGTGGTTAGAAGGATAACACAGACAAGCTTATGGTCCATCATTTACAGTCATAAGCTAGACTGTAACACCAGATGGAAGATCTTACAGACAAAAATTATAGTCGTAAGTGATCTTGTAAGGCTTACAACCCATCATCCAAAGCTCCTTATGGTCATGTCCTTATACCCATAAGTAGCTCGTAAGTAGTACAGTATAAATAGATCGAATGAGAATTTTTAGGGCATCATTGGTTTTATTTTGAAGGCGAAGCTAAAGAAAGACGGGGAGCGAATCTCCAGGACTTTGAAGGTGATTTAAGGAGGAGATTCCACAACACCAATGAGGAAAGGAAAATCATCGTCATCAAGATTAGCTATGTGGCATTTACAGAAGGTCTTTGGGCGTTCTCTGGTAATCAACCTCCAGTACAATTGAGAAGGGAGTTTTAATGCTTTATTTTATTCTCTCCATGTCTTGTAATTTGAATGCTTGCCTCCATTAATAGAGGGTTAATTTTGTAGATGTTTGGGCATAGCTAAACTCTAGGGTTTTATCTTTAGACATTAGTTGTGGATCCTTATGATTTAGTTGTTTCTTAATTGCAATCCATGTTATTTGAATCTAATTGACTATTTGTATTGCTTGATTATTATCATGGCAAAAGGCCTAGTTATCATCTTTGATATGCTTTCTGATGAGTAGAAGTACCCAACTAGCACAGACATCCAGCCATTATAGGGGATTGTGAGTAACCTGGCAATGGGGTACTTTGGAGAATTCTTCTCCCTCAATCCTCCTAAGTGTCTTAACAATTTATTTTTGTGGCCTTTCCAATCATATGGAATAGATTTTAGGATAAATCGTATCTCTATTCTGTTAGGATTAGGGGTAATCTCTTTTCAAGAAGGATTACCTTTTTAAGAAATTCTGGTTAACTTACATTGAGATTTCATAGAGTGTAAGGTGATTGTGTGGTGACTGTATAAGTACTGTACTAAATTAGTTACTATTCATCCTTGTAAGATGGGTTTAGTATAATTTAGGAAATCTTTCGTTTCAGAAAAGGATTTTATGATTAAACAACTTTTGTCCTGAACTTAACAAAATCATAGAGGGATGCTATGCCTAGACATCGCTTATTTTTCTGATTTCTCTACTCCTTTTCACTTTCATATTTCTTAATTTTTGCTTTCTAGTTCTTTTACATAGCATCATAACTCTGATTAGCCTAACATTCAAGATTGGTGTTAGTGCTAGTAGTGTCAATCTTCCTTGTGGACTGATACCTTGCTTTCACGCACACTTTACTAATTGATTGGTGCATACACTTGCATTCCTATCATAGGATAATAAGATTTCTTCAGATTAGGTTGACCTAATAGAGGGTTTTACAAAATATAATGCAATCATAGAAAATATACACAATACCTGCCGTTTCTATAATAGGTGTTAGTCACTTAAAAATAAGGGCTAGCAACGTTAGTATCTAGTACTCATATCCTCATGGGATCAACTTTGCTATTAAAGCACACTTTATTACTTATACCATCATTATAGTTGCTAGCACACACTCTTTCAATAACATGTATTGCTATGTGAAGCCCCAGTTATTCTAGATTCCTATCACCGTTCGGTAATTGATAAGTGCTTTATTTGTTATTAGTTTTATAGCATTTCACTTTACATTTTTATTTTTATTAAAGTATTTTATTTAAATTTGATGCTTATTTCTGTTAACTTTTATAGTTAGGGTCATTTTATATGTTCTAAAACAATAGAACATAATTTTGAGTTAGTTTTAAGGAATATAGATAAAGAAAACAAAGAATTAAAGGCAAACATAATCGTGTATTATCACGCAAGGCTATGTTCCTTTAAAGCATGGTTGTGGTTGTGCTCTGTTGATGAGTGTTTGAGACCATGTATTTTCTTAACAAATGTCATTTCAAGAATGTTAATGGCCTAACATACCCACTAAACACACCTGTGTTTGGTTTTACAGAAGATCCTATTAATAAATGTTTAAGAAATTCTTAGGGACTTTATCCAGAACTTTGGAGCAACTTTTTAGAGCTTGAAGGAGGTTTTCATAGCAACTTTCAAGGGCAAATTAGAGAAGGAAATCTGAGATCAAGCAAGCATTGGAAAGAGAGTGCCAAGCTTAAAACTAGGAGTTATCTTGTATTTCAAACCATTGAATTCGAGAGAAATTCATGAAGTCTTTAGTTCTTGCATTTTGATCATGAGTTACATGATATTTTCAATTATGAGTACCTAATATTCTCTTTGGTACTTGGATTTAATGATACTTGGTAGATGATATGGACACAAGCGTACGTGTCAATTGTGTAATAGAGTGCTAAAAAGTATGATGTTGGTCCACAAGGAAGAATGAGAATGCTAGTAATAACCCAAGTTCTGAAAAATTAGTCTAAACAGTCAAATGGTGTGTGCGAGTAAAAGAAAGTAAAAGCAAGAAATATGAAATAAAGTGGAAGAGAAATCCCATTTAAAACAGAGGTTTTCAAAATCATACTAAAACCTCCTTTCAAAGGTGAAGAGTAACTGAATTGGTGCAGTGCTGATATAGTCATCCACATAATCACATTAACACTCTATAAAATCTTGATGTGAGCTAATGAGAATCTCTTAAGTAGGTAACCTCTCTTATGAGAAGAGATTACCCCTAATCCGAATACAAAATAGAAATGTGATTTCTCCAAAAATATATTCTACATGATTGCAAAGAGCACGGAGATATTCATCAATTCACTCGGGAGAATTGAGGCAGATGGGGTCTCTAAATTAACCTATTTCTATGTTTACTCACAATTCCCTCTAATGGCGGTATGCCTATGCTAGGTGGGTATTTGAACTCGTCACAAAGCACATTGAGTATGATAACTAGGGTTTTCACCACAATAATGATCACGTATTCAAACACACAATTAGATTCAAATAGAATGGATTAATAAAGAAAACAAGTAAATCACATGAATCCAACAACCAATGTCAAAAGATAAACCCTAGAGTTCAACTATGCTTAAACATCTAGCAAATTAGCCCTCCATTAATTGAGGGCAACCATTCAAATAACAAGACACAATGAGAAACATTGAAAACATAAAACCCACTTCTCGATTGCACTGGAGATAGATCACTAAAAAACTCAAAAAAAACCTTCGGTGATCGGCGATAATCGATAAGCTTGCTAGCTATGATCTCTTTCTCCTTAAATGTGGATCCAAATCTCCTCCTAGAATACACCTTGAGCCCTGGAGATTCACCTCCTCTCTCCCTTACCTTCACCTCCAAGAAAAGAATCCAATAATGCCTAAAAATCCTCATCATATCTATTTATACTTAGCTGCTTACTGACTACTTACATGCGTAAGGATGTGGTCGTAAGGAGCTAGATAAGATGGGTTGCAAGCCTTATGGGAGTATTTACGACCGTAAGTCCCATTCATAAGGTATTCTGTCAGTGTTAGGTCCAGCTTACGAACGTAAGTGCGGGACCTTAAGCTCCACTGTGCTGCTTTGCAACCCTTATGGGAGTAAACTCTGGTCGTAAACTCCTCTGGATTGTCCTTACGGGCATAAATAATGGCTATAAGGTCATAAGATTTTGCTCTTAACTCTCTCTTACCAACATAAAATTACCTTCAACGTTCTCTAAAAATTGAAATACAGCCGTAAGCTGCCCGTAAATCATTCTGTTTTCCTTGTTCTTATTCAATTGATATTGAGAGAGCTTGATGAATGCATTTCATATCATTATTTTATTTATCTACAAAGTACATTTTGCTTGTCTTTTAGCAGTCTTTGAATATATTTGATGCTATTATGGGTATTATGTGTTTATTGTACAGATTATTAAGGCTCGAGACAATAGAAGTGAAATTGGAAAAATAATTGGTAATGGAACATCATTCGGTAAGTGTTCAAGCTAATCATTGCCTAATCCCAGCGTGCTTCCTTGCAATGTTTATTTCTGATTTCAAGAGGTCTGAGTAACAATTGCAAGCACGGGTGTGCCCTCTCCCTGTGAATTTCTCTGGATTTCAAAGTTTGCTCTTATCAACTGAAGCATGATTTCTCTGCTCCTTTCATGGGCATGCTTCATCTGAGCACGGGCAGAGAAGAGTTTGTAGAAGGAGTTTGTAAAGCTCAATTGAGGAGTAAAGTTCAGCCATCCAAGGGAGTTTGAAGAGTTCAAATGAGAAAAGTTTGCTTGAAAGAGGGAGTCATGAGTTTTCATTATTTTTTATCTCTTTCTTCTTCTCATTTGTATGAACTCATGAGGGGCTAACAGTTCCATGGTAGCCCGGCCTTTTGAACCATGATACCTACTGTAGTTTGATTTACTTATTTTCAATAACTATCGAGTTTTATTGTGTCTTTATGTTAAATCTTGTGTCATATAACTTGATATGTTTGATTTGCATAGTTGTAGTTGTAAAACTTGACTTATGTTTATTGTTGTAGTTGCAATTGCCTTTTGTGATTGCAAAACTTAACATGTATGAGACCTATAGTTACATGTATGAGACCTGTAGTTGTAAAACTTTTCATCGAGGTGACATAAAGGGGAACACGTTTATACCGTAGATCGCATCGCCTCTTCAATAAATGGGTTCATTGGTGAAGATCTTGCTATCATTGCACAAGTTAGGATACGCAAATGTGACTGCCTTTGTACCCCTCCAACTCATCGTAATTGCTTGAATACATGAAGGTTGGCACACATTCACGTATCATTGAGCCCAACTTGTGTCTTCACATTTGTTCCTTCCAAGATTTCATCAAACAATGCGTTCATGACACATGGAGTGGAGATATAAAAGATCTGTCCTGCGAAGTGAGCCTGTACCATCTCCACATCTTGTCTCTGACCGACTAAGAATAGCATGAATATACCTATGTGCCAGTCATGTGAGCAAAGAGACATTGATTGACCTGGGATATAGAGATGGCCGCTGCATAAATCATGGAAACTTGGCCCGGAGTGAGATCATGGGGATAATCAGTGAGAAGCTCTATGTACTCGATAGTGTCAGCATAATCCTGATCGTACAACCCGAGATATATCGAGAATTGGGTCAGAGACATCCCATGCGGCTGACTGAAGGGTGAGAAATGAACGTTGTCCTTTGTGTCAAAGTTAGCATCGGCTGCGTCACGGTCAAAGGAAAATGAGGTAAGAACCTCCAAGGTGATATCTCACCTGATGGGCTCCTGAATAGAGAATTGGGGGTCCCAAACTCCCACACTAACAAGTGCTCTAACTTCCTCAGCAAGACCAATGTCCTCTAAAGCATTCCAGTCAATAAAGCGCGACTGTCCAATCTTGAGGTTCTGGAGACGCTCAAACCGTTGCTAATGAATGGGGTCAGAAAATTAGACTTTTGGTGGTGGGGTTGGCTCCCTGTCATGGTGAGGACGTCTCTAAGCCATACTCTTGGTCCATGGTGCCATATCTGCAAAGTAAACACTTTAAAACATTAGTTCAGCATGAATACAATGTAAACTAGGCACCACGTGTGCGAGAGTGGAGAGCTGGGGAAGAAACAGGGCTAGTTGGCCACCGTCCCATCCAACGCGGGTGCATGGGCCGTCCACGAGCCCATGTGGGCGCCTCTCTGGCTCGGCCATGCAGCCACACGACCGCATGGGCCAGCTACGAAGGGGCGTGGCTGGCCCGAGCACGCGGCCTACCAAGCCGCTCGCCCGCGCACCCTAGCCACGCGGTCGCGTAGCTGGGGCCGCTCTGGGCAGAGGATGCCACGTGCCCATGTGGCCCTGCCACGCAGCGCGCGGGCTAGCCAGGCGCCCGTGTGGGCACCCGACTCTGGTGACTTTGGACGGAGTCGGGATCCTACACCACACACAACCCCATTTCAAGCATAAACAAGATTCTAGCACAATCATTTATGAGAAATAGCACAAGAATATCATGAAAACTCCATGAAGATGGGAAGAAGACATAGAAGGGTTTGAGGGGAATGAGGGCTTACCGGAAGGCACATGGGGGTGTGGAAATTCCACACCATCGAATGGATACTGTACACAACCGCGTGGAAATTCCATGCGGCTGTGTAGGCTGTAGAATTTCTGCAAACAATCCACACAAGCCCTGAAACTCCAAATTAACACCAATTTCTCAACTATACACATTAAATTCACCCTAAACCATGTCATACACATGTAAAATAATTCAAATCACCGAAGAATTCCATCAAAACACCAGCAATCAACTAAAATTAATCAAGACGAACACTCATGAAATTATTACTGCAGAATTAAAATTCCAATACTAAAAACGAACTAAAAACTTGGGTTACCTCCCAAGAAGCGCTTGTTTAACGTCACTTAGCTTGACATACCTGTTCTTACCTCATAGAGGTTCATAAAGATGAAAAACCTCTTTTTTTAAGTTTGCGCGTCCCTGTCAAAGTAGAGTTTTAACCTATGCCCATTTACCTTGAATGTTCTTTTCTCTGGGTGAGTGATCTCTACAGTGCCGTGTGGGAATACTTGAGTGATCTCCTATGGACCTGACCATCTTGACTTTAATTTTTCTGGAAATAACTTCAAATGGGAGTTAAAAAGTAGTACTCGATCGCCTACTTTTAATTCCTTATGCAGTTTAATGTGTTTGTCATGCCATAGACGCATTCTTTCTTTGTAGATTCTTGCATTTTCATAGGTTCTCAATCTCCACTCATCTAACCCATTCAACTGAAGCATTTCTTTGGGCAACAACCAGCGCAAGACTGAAATTCATTGCCTTCATTGCCCAAAATGCCTTGTGTTCAAGTTCTACCGATAGATGGCACGTTTTTCCATGTACCAAATTATATGGTGTGGTTCCTACCGGAGTTTTGTATGTTGCTCGATATGCCCACAATGTATTATCCAGCCATTCCGACCAATCCTTTCCATTATGCTCTACCAACTTTGATAGAATTCTTTTCAATTCACAATTAGTCACCTCCACTTGCCCACTTGTTTGTGGATGATATGGAGTAGCAAGGCGATGGTTCATACCATATCTTTTAAGAATTTTCTCAAGTTGGGCATTAAAAAAAATGAGTCCCTTGATCACTTATGATGATCCTAGGAGTCCCGAATCGAGTGAACAATCTTTTGAAGAACTTGATCACTGTTCTCGCATCATTTGTAGGATGAGCATGAGCCTCAACCCACTTAGAATCATTAGTCCACTACAACTAAAATATAATGATTCCCATTGGAACTAGGAAATGGTTTCATGAAATCAATGCCCCACACATCAAAGACCTCGCAGAATTGCATTTGTTTTTGCGGCATCTCATCACGCCTAGATAGATTTCCCGCTCGTTGGCAACTATCACAACTTTGCAAAAATTATCTCACATCTTGAAATAATGTTGGCCAATAAAAACTCACTCCTAAGACCTTTTGGTTGTCCTCCCTAAAGCATAATGGCCACCAACCGGGCCCGAATGACAATGAGCTAAAATATCCCATCCTTCCTCTCGCGAGACACACCTTCGCACTATGTGATCTGGACACATTCTGAAAAGATAGGGATCCTCCCAATAAAAGTGCTTCAAGTCGGCAAAGAACTTCTTCTTTTGTTGAAAAGAAAGTCCTCTAGGAAGAACTCTCCCCGAAAGATAATTGGCGAAATTGGCGAAACATGGATTGTCAACTTTTGAAATTTCCTGCAAACTATACAAGTGTTCTTTAGGGAATGCATCATTAATTTTGGTTTTCCATGACCCTTCTTCCTCTAAACCCTCAAGGCGAGAGAGATGATTTAGAACCACATTTTTTGCCCCCTTCTTGTCCCTAATTTCGACATCAAATTCCTGCAATAGCAACACCCAACGAATCAACCTTGGCTTTGCATCGAACTTGTTCATTAGGTAACGTAGTGCCGAATGGTCCGTGAAGGCAACCACTTGTGAAAGAATGAGGTATGATCTGAATTTGTCAAATGTAAACACCACAGTCAGCAGTTCCTTTTCAGTAGTAATGTAATTCTCTTGGGCACTTGTCAAACTCTTGCTTGCATAATAAATTGGCTGAAAATGTTTATCTTTTCTCTACTCCAAAACAGCCCCCACAACATAATCACTAACATCACACATAAGTTCAAAAGGAAGACTCCAATCCTGTGAGATGAGGATCGGTGTTTGTATGAGTTTTTCTTTTAATAGGTTGAAGGCAAGCAAGCAATCTTCATTAAATTCAAATGAAGTGTCTTTCTCCAACAATTTGGTCAATGGTTGAGCTATCTTGGAGAAATCTTTGATGAATCGACGATAGAAACCCGTATGCCCCAAAGAAATTTCTAATTGCCTTGATGTTAGTTGGAGGAGGTAGTTTTTCGATGGTTTCAATTTTTGCCCGATCAACCTCAATTCCTTGGCTAGAAATTTTATGACCAAGTACAAACCCTCTTGGACCATGAAGTCACACTTCTCCCAATTTAACACCAAATTTGTTTCTTCACACCGCATAAGTACTTTCTCAAGATTCTTCAAGCATGTCTCAAAAGAAATCCCAAACACCGAAAAGTCATCCATAAATACCTCCATTATATCTTCTAACAAGTCATCAAAAATAGCCGTCATACATCTTTGGAAAGTAGCGAGTGAGTTGCAAAGTCTGAATGGCATTCGTCTATAAGTAAAAGTACCAAAGGGGCATGTAAAGCTTGTTTTCTCTTGATCTTCGAGGGTAATTGGGATTTGAAAAAACCCCAAAATTCCATCTAGAGAACAATAGAACTTGTGATGAGCTAGTCGTTTCAATATTTGATCAATAAATGGCAATGGAAAGTGATCATTTCTTGTGGCATCATTCAATCTTTGATACTCTATGCAAACACTCCATCCCGTGACTGTTCTTGTCAGAATTAATTCATTTTGCTCATTTTTCACCATTATCATGCCACCCTTTTTAGGTACCACTTGAGTTGGGCTCACCCAGGCACTATCCAAAATGGGGTAGATAATCCCTGCATCAAGGAGCTTCACCACCTCCGCTTTTACCACCTCTTTCATGTTTGGGTTCAGTCTTTGTTGAGATTGAATTACAGTTTTGTAATTGTCCTCCATCAAAATCTTGTGAGTGCAAAAGGAGGGGTTGATTCCCTAGATATTTGAAATTTTCCAAGCTATGACTGTTTTGTGCAACTTTAACATAGTGACCAGCTGCTCCTTTTGCACTAGAGAAAGACTTGAAGCAATGATCACTGACAATTTTGATCCCTCTGCTAGAAAAGCATACTCCGAGTGTTCCGGTAATGCTTTTAGCTCTAACTCGGGGGTTCTTCCATTGAAGGTCATAGCCTCTTTGCTTATTTCCGATCAATTTCTTCAAACCCTTTGGAGGTGTCTTCTATTTCTTCCTCGAGCACCTCATGCGCTAGCTTGCTTATGCCAAGGACATCCAAGCCATCTTCCTCATCCACTCAGTCATCCAAGCTACACACTTCAATTGACGAAATTGATTCAACACAAACAATGGCCTCATCTTCTTCATCTGATTCGGATTTACACCCAACAAACTCCGCTGCGAATTTCATTGAAAAAGTTGTGGTAATTTCTTCTGATTTATCTTCAGCCCCATTTCTAGGTGACATAAATGCATATTTTTCGAAGTATTCTAACAAGCTTGACAATTCAGCCCCTTGATATTGCATTCCATACCCTTCAGTTATCCCTTGCAGCTCTGCTGTCCTTAAACCCAAAACCTCATCATGTAGCTTGCTTGGGTCTAGGTATGCTACAACTTGTTCCATCTTCTTCTCATTAGATGCCATCTGTTCCTTTATTGTCTCCATTAGTAATGCTTCGTTAAACATAGTCCTGACATAGAAAGATAAACCAGGAATCACTGTTCACTTAATAAGGAAGAGGAAGCAAAGAAAGAAGAAATAAAGAGAATGGTGGAAGAGAGAAGTATGAAGTAGAGAAACAAATGAAAATGTGATTGACTAAAGTAACCAAGTCCTAGTGTTCCTAATATCCCATTCCCCAGCAACGGCACCAAAAATTTGACACTGACCAAATTGCGTGTAAACCACAAGTGCACAGATGTCAAAGTAATAATTACCCCAATGAGTGGGTAGTCGAATCCACAGGGAATGGAAGTATTAGTATTAACCACTTCTCGGTTATCTAGTCAAAATCGATGAATGTGATGGAGTGAACTAATTGCAAGAAAAGTTAACAAGCAAGCAAATGGGCAAGAAATAGAGTAAAGGAGTTCTCAATCACTAAAGATGAGGTACTTGGGCGATGCTCCCCCTAGGATCTTCCATGAAGCTCAATATTTTCTAAATGCTCCTTAACCAAGTGTAATGAGTCGAGGTAATAAAAAAATCAACTGGTCCTTGTCTCCAAGAAATCGGTATTAGTCCCCTACAGTGTCCCGGCAGAGAAATCACTCAATCTCAACACCTCACACCCCCTATGACAGCACTAAACTCTAGGGATACCTAAGATTGAAACTGATTCCTAAATATAGATCCAACCCTATTTCCCAGTAAAGGATCCCTAACCCCCTACAAGGTCCCCATGGAGAAATCGGACAATCTCAAGCTTCACACCAAATATGGTTGCATAGAGTATAGGAAATATGGAGATAGGAAATACTCAATCGGAGGGAAAAAGGGACACTCCACTATCTCATGACTCATCTTCTCAACCCTATTTAACCTTGACATTCTAACACTAATGGAGACCTCTCACATCAAAGTAATAGATTAAGCAATGTAAATCAATCACAAAGATCTACAACACATGCAAGCAATGAAATCACAAGGTTAAAACTCAAATCAACTCAGATTAACTAGGAACATAGAGCAAATCAATACAAAATCATAGATCCTAGGGTTTACATGCCCAACTACCTACTAGGGTTTAGCCCTCCATGGGCCTAATTACAAAACAATAATGCATACAATGAAAAAAGCAATGAAACCCATAGATAAAAACCCCCTCGAATTCACGCGGATTAGCCTTGATGGGTAGTTCAACGTCTTGAAGGGTTCCTCTACGAAGCTAGGTAGCCAATGGCTCCTCAAGTGTTATTACGGTGAAGGCACCTATCGAAGTTGGTGAAGAACTCCATCCAAATTGGCAAAGACCTTCTCCACAAACCCTAGCCGACTTGCACTCCAAGTACTCGCTCAAAGCTCCGCAAAAAGTCTCCCAAAAATAGGGTAAACGGCATATTTATATCTCAGATTTGCGTCTGTCACGTGCCCTCACGCACCCCTGTGGATTTTCTATGCGCCTGCGTGAGCTGCAAGAATTTTCACATGGGCGCGTGGGAACAGTAACTTTGCTATAATATTACTACAGTAAAATTGTTGTAGTGATTTTCACAAACGTGATCCAAACATTCTCCTCTTGAGGCCACATAATCGGGCACACGATCATGTGGTAGGCTATAAGACTTTTTCTTCATCGACGCGTCTTTGAAAGGACTTGCAATCTTCACAAAGAGAAGGCACGTGAAGATGTGACTGCCTTTGTGCCCTTCCAACTGGTGAATTGACTTAAATCTCCTTGGAAGTTGGCACACATCTCCCCATTCACGAACTCCTCTTGTGTCTTCGTCTTTAAATTGCACAAGAACTCTCAACATCATGCCTTAATAGCCTATCTTTGCTTCCTTTCGAATTTTCAATGCATTCACAATCTACATGCATAAAAGAACACCCAATACACGATATGAGACATAAACCATATATAAAATGATGCTCAATGCATGTAAAACACATATAAAAACATGTTTACTCAAGCACTTATCAATCAACATATAAAATTTTGGCTAAATAGAGCACCTAAGTTGAATTACAAAGCCCATCAAAATGCCTTACATGAAAAATTAATGGCATTAAATTTAGAATTTGTACATTATATTTAAATATTTATTTTCTATTTAATATAAGTAAATAATAAAATTAAGATTTCTATGGGGAAAGATTCAAATTTTGGGATTATGATTTTTATTATATTTTCTTATTTTACAAAATTGACCAAAAAATGACACATAATAGCATATGGATAATTAAGGTGAATTCTAGTTGACCTCAATTAATATTGGTATCTATGGTACATTATTTATGTTAATTAGTGTCCCTCTTGGTTATAAATAATAAATCTTACTTTTCTTAACCCATTTCTAATAAATCCTATACAATTAAGAGAGAATGATTGAATAAATTTTTATTTAATTATAATAAAAATAATAACAAACAATAATTTTCATAAATTATTGTATTCTAATTTGAGATTGATTGATAATTATACAGTTAACATGTCAAAAGTTACATTGAAACTAACTTCTATCATAAATGCAAAGCAAACCCTTCACAGTTATGCACCTCCTTGATTTCCATGTGAATGAATACATTAAACATATTTTTCTTATTTTTATTAATAAAACTCATGATTTAATTTGAATCTAAATTATATGATATTCATTTGTACTTCCCATGCACATAAATTAGTGTTACCTATAGAACCACATCATGCAATACAATTTAATAACATTAACAATAATGGAATGCAAAATTACGTTAACAATACCTTTGGCATAAATGCCAAACTAGTGACTTATGACAAAGAAAAGACTAGGATATAATGTTCATTTCACCTTTCTCTTTATGACTCAAATGTTCCTTTTAATGAAAAAAACAAGAGGAAATCTAAATTATAAATTTCATTGTATTTTTTAATTATTGTTAGTAAATTCTTAAACAAATGAAAGTTTGAAAAAAACATAGTATGAATTTTTATTTATTTTTAAAATAATACTAAATAATTTATTATTTTAAATAATAATATTCAATTTTTAAATTCATAAATAATTGCTTAGTTAATAGGACAAAGTTACATTGAAACTAACGTCTGTTGTAAATGGAAAACAAACTCATGCCAACCTTGTGTATCTTGGTTTTATTTTCAAAATATAACTAAACAAATTCTTTAATTTTTGAAATATCACAATTTCAAATTAAAAATAGATGCCATAAACTTGTATTTCCAATAAAGTAATCCCACTTAATACAACAATAATACGAACGGGTTAGCCCTAACTCTTTGCAGTCAAGAACAATAGAGATATGCTTAGTGTAACTAATGGTGTTGAGTGATCACACATAGAGGATTAGGGTTAAATCTATTAGTAGGATTCATGGAACCTTCTAATGCATTCATAGAACAACTGATATCATCATATGGGTTATGGTTTGATATCCTTGAGAGAAAGGTCACTCAAATTTAGCAGTGCCAACAGTCAAGGAACACTCAACACTTAGCCAATATAGGAAATTGTTTGCAAAGTAATCTCATCGGGATTTTTCTCATTTTGATTTTACCCTAAATAATAGAGGATTTAACAACTATTGTTAGCTAGATAATAGAGGAACATTTAGTACTAAGGGCACCGGTCCTCATGGGATCAACTACTCTACTTTAGGGCGTATCAATATACGTTGTCATAACTTGATATGAACTAATGTCATCTATGAAAAGGAAGTGCACATGCCAATCAAGTAATATAGCATGCTAAAAGCAGAGGTATTTATTCACCAGGAACTAGAGAGTATTAATACTAATTCACAACTCATCAATTAGCCTAACTAAAGTTGAAAATGTTAAATCCATAAGAAAAGAAAACTAGAAGCTGAAACAGACATGGAGTAAGGGCTAATCAAGCATGACAGAAAGGTGTTTAAGCATAGGTTTCCCCAAGGGGTTTACTAAGCTCTAGATAAGGTTGTATTAAATATTGTAAAACTGAACCGAGAGAATTTCTAAATCATATTGCTCCCTTTTCTCAAGGTGAATAATAACTAGTCTCATATGACACTAATACAGGCTACCCTATGATTGCAATGCACTTTATGAACTCTTTTTAGAGAAAACAGGAAGTTAGAGGAATAGACAATTCCCTTCTTGAACCAATTACCCCTAATCCCATACGAAATGAAAATCATAATCTCTTCCTAAGACTCACTCTCTACGATTGGATTACGCATGTAATCTCAATGTTAACTCACTCGGGAAGAACACAAGGAGAGGAATCTCAATCCCAAAGTGCCCTATTTCTAGGCAAACTCATGTTCCCCTTCAATCATGGTAAGCCTATACAAGGTGAATCTCTCCATTCATCACTCACATACATTTAATATAAAACTCTCGGCTCTCACTATGATAGATTTCAAGACAAGTTGAACACATGATTAAATTCAACAACATGATATTGAAAAAGAAAAATTGATACAAGATTGAAAGTTTACAACCAATGTTATAAACAAGTAAACCCCGGCTTCTACCTACATGCAAACACCATGAAGTTTAGTTCTCCATTAATGGAGAATAGTCATACAATCCAATCAAGAAAAGAAAGAAAATGAAAACATTAGAACTTCCTCTAAACTTTGTCGCCTCCGATTGCCAATGAGAACTCACCTCAATAGCTCCAATGATGCCCCGGACAATGGATGAAGCTCTCCAAGTGATTGGATTGCTGGAGAAAGGCTTGGAATTCTTTATCCTCTCCTTCCTTTGCTCAATCACCAAAAGTCCTACACAAAATCCTCAGTATAAATCTTCTATACCAAACCCCTTACCGGCACCTCACGGCGTAAGAACATGACCGTAAGGAGCTAGAAATGATGGATCATGTGCCATATGAACATCTTACATGAAATTATATCTTTAGTGATAACCAAAGTTGTTACCAAAAGAAGTAACAATTTAGAAATACGGCCACAGTTACATAAAAAATTTGTAGCCAAATTATTATAATTAAAATATTTAATATTTGTAATAAAACTATATGGCCACAAGTACTCAAACATTTTTGTCTAAATTGTTGATATGAAAACAGTAGTCACCTACTAAATGCAAGTGTATATGGTGATAGAGTAATTAAAGTGTGCTAAAAAGCAAAGGTTCTACAGTGAATTACAGAATACTAGTACTAAATCTAAATCCAACATTCAACCTAATCAAAAATGGTGAAGTGTGAAAGAAAACTAAAAGCAAGAATGGAAAGCACAAATAGAAAGTATGGCCAAATAAGCATGAAGGAGCATATCTGGTCATAGACTTCCCCTAGAGTTTGTTAGGTCCTCCGCAATAATTGTATAAATTCATGAACTAATTGAACCAAGAGAGTTTCTAAAACATAAAACCTATTTCTCAAGATGAATAGCAACTACTCCCATACAATACTGATATAGACAACCCTATGACCACAGTGCACTCTATGAACTCTGTCTAGAATAAGCAAGCATTAAAAATATATATACAATTTTTCTCTCAAAGAAAATTCCCCTAATCGCATATGAAGTAAAATCCGAATCTCTTCATGAAACTACTCCCTATAATTGCATTATGAATGAAATTCTGTGTTAATTTACTCGGAGGGATTATGGGAGGAGAAATCTCAACTCCAAAGAATCATATCTCTTTATGAATTCATAATCCCGTTCAATCGTACCACGATTTACGTGTGTATTACCGCAAATGCACAAGTCATCAAGTAATACCTCACGGGTGAGTACAAGCATCCTATTCCTCAAGGTTTGGTGAGAGGCTCCTATTGCTTCCTTTTTACTTAATCAA
Organism: Dioscorea cayenensis subsp. rotundata; assembly: GCF_009730915.1. NCBI lineage: Eukaryota > Viridiplantae > Streptophyta > Magnoliopsida > Dioscoreales > Dioscoreaceae > Dioscorea > Dioscorea cayenensis. The sequence goes on along the minus strand of NC_052472.1, from coordinate 7,888,509 downwards.
TAACCTAAAATTTAAGTTGGTTCTTAAATCTATTCCTACAAGATAATTACTAAAATACAATTGAGGATCATGAAGTGCAATTGGAAGAAGTTAGATAATCGTATGACAATTTCCTCAATAATCACTTGAGAAATAGCATTAAGAGGTGGCAAGTCGATCTAGTATTGGACCAAGGGAATTCAAGGGCCAACTAGTCCCAGTCTTTTGGTAACCAGATCTAAAACCCTAGGAACTTAAGATGGAATCTCTCCTATATCCACCTTAAGTTCAAGAACTCCACTAGAAGGGCTAATCTAACCATACTTCAAAAATCTCGCTATGCCTAATCTCTTAGCGCATGCATAGATCTTACAAAGCATGGGTGTTCTAATGTGTGGGAATCTCTTCTTCACCACATCAACAAAATAGCATCAAACAATTATGCAATGAATCCAAAATAACTAAAAAGGCTATATTAATGGCAATAAAGAATTCACAAGTAAGAGCTGACGTATATTGACATGCAATCCCCCTCATATTGGGATTCTCTAATGGATATACAAGTATGACTCAATGAATAATAACAATTCAAAGGAAAAAAAATAGTACAAGAATTCATAAACTAACTCCCTTCAATAGGTCACAAATGGTTGAGGTTGAGAAGATCCCAAGATCATTAAGAGAACAAGGAATCCGCTCAGTTGATGATAGAACTTGTCTCGAGCCGCACATGTCTCTAGAAATTCAGTCGTCTTTCCTATATTCTGCAAAAGAATTCCCTCCTTAACTAAAAAACCTAGTGGTATTTATAACAAGAGACGTCCACGGGCTCACCATACCCGTTGTGAAGGCTATGGTGTGTAAGTTTTATTGCTTAGGCCATAAGTTGCATCCTAGCATAGTCTGTCTTGGCGTTTTATGGATTGGTTGAAGGCGTTATTATTTACAACGGCCATTATGGAGACTGTTGTGAGTTTTGTGTTATTTTCTTTGACTCCACACAGGCATGGCTTGGTCACAGTCATGATAGAAGTAGACAATGGACATGGTAAGATGTCACCACGGCGGTTGTGAGCTATGATGGTGCTCTGGTTTAGCAAATTAATCTGTTTTGCTTCAAAACACCTCCATATTTTCTTCTTTAGCCCTAAGACAGAATAACCGACCACGGTGAACAAAAGAATAAAATTATGTACTAGTTTAGTGATAAACATGCAAAATTCCATGCTGAATATAATAGAGATGATATATAAAATACACATTTTCAGGCACTTATCACCCTTTCAGTTGTGGCTTGCGTATACTAGGTCGGTCTCTCGACTCGTCACACAAGCACTTCAAAAATAGATTTATGGCACTCGCTATAATAAAACCCAAGACAATAGAGACGCTCAATTAAATTCAACAATAAAAGATTGCAATGAATAAATCAATAATAGAGTATTCAAGATGCCACAACCAAAGTCAATCAAATTGTAAACCCTATAGTTTATTTATTCCCCAAACACATACAAATTTTCTCTTTAGAAGAAGAATAACCATATAATCCACTAGAGACAAGAGAAATTAATGAAGATATGAACCCCCCTCCCCCCTTTCCTTTTTCTTCTTACCCTTCAAATGCCATTGAGCTCCCCTCCTATCTTCCATGAACATCACCAAGGATGCTCCTTGATGGCTCCAATGGTGTGCTAGATAGTGGTGAGTCTCCTTCCCTCGATGGATTGCCCTAGAATAGCTAGAGTTGTTTTCCCTCTTTCTCCCTTTGCTTTATGCGTCAAAGATTGTCTCAAAAACCCTTAGCAGAATCTTTTATACCAAACCACTTATAGGCTTCTTATGGGCTTAATTATGAACAAGTTGTAAAGGGCTGGAGATAATAGATCACATACCTTACAGGCTTCTTAAGCCCGTAAGCTCCGCTTGTAAGTGTTATGCCCTTGAATAGTAATGAGGATACTTGTATTAGGGCATTTCATTTGTATTATACATTCGTATTATTAAAATTGGCATTTACTTTGATATTCTTATAAATCTTCTGATGACATTTTAATTAGTTTTGAACATCATAGTCCATGCGTATTAAGTTAAACCTTCTACACTTTGTGGGATAAAGAGAAGGACACTAGAAAGGTTTGGTACTTATACACTTAAATAGTTCACAAATCGGAGAATCTTTAATTGGTATTAAAGGTTTGTAAGGATTTGTATGACATATACTTTGATAAAGAGTGCTAGTTGAAAACTATGTAAAAGTGGGAACATATGTCGTAAATACATCACTGGGATTGGTGTATTCAAACATAACTCACAACAATTCAATCACATGGGTTTTACTCTTTGATAATCAATAATTGGGATTGTTAGTTATGATCAAATGAGTGGACCTTAGACATAAGGTATCATGATCACAATGTTCTTGTGATATCTAGTATGTTATTAGAGTTGTTAGGCTCAGTTTACTTGTTGATAGGGCTGACCTCAAAATGTGGCTATATCGGGCAAGTAGCAGTTGTGAGTGATCACCAAGAAAGAATCCATTATCTCAAAAGTAAACAGGTTAGTATCCTATGTGATTATAAGTATGTGAGATTGGAAGATATTAGCCAAGGCAGTCAAACTAATCATGTGGAACACTAAGGGTAGTTTGGTAATCTCACTCTATTATAGTTATTTGCATATGATCGAGTTCAGCGAGTTTGACAATTACAATGGCTCTCACTCGCTTGGGATACAAGAACGAAAGGTTTATACATATATGGTAATTATAATTATAAACGTTCGTAATGAGTGTTTAATTGGGTTACGACATGGGGCACGAGGCTGGCTAGGTGTCGCCCATGTCCTTTGGTATCCTCTCATTACCAATAGAAATGAACCTAGGGAGTCATGCTTAAAGGGATTAAGAATCAGTCTCATTTTGAATGTATGTGTAAATTGTCAATTTATAATTTTACTTTATGGGATAAGTAAAATTGTAAATTGGTCTAGGGTTTTGTCTTAAGTTTGAATTTTGATTAAAATTCCATGGAGTCAAATAATTAATCAAAATTATAAGGATTTAAAGATAAAAGTGGTTTTAGTTATATTAGGACTCATATTTCTATTAGAAGTTCAATGATAATATTTATCATCTTATGAAGGTTCATATTTTGAATAGGACTTTATAATTGAACAATGTTTATCATGTTTTATGAAGTCTCTATAAATATGACTCCTCTCTAACAAAAGAGATCATTAATTGATTATTTTGTGAGAAAATCCCCAATCTCTCTTCCTCTCTAACCTTAGCCGCTATTTGGAGAAGAAGAGGAGATTGTTTCTCAATTCTGGTGCGTGATCTAGAGGTGTGGGACTTTCGTTTAGGGTTAGAGGATCAACGATAATATGAGGGACAAATTCGGCACATTAAAATAAAGGTGTTCAAACATCCAGATTTGATTTGCCAACCTTTCAATTAAAATCGAGTGTTCAATAAAACAATTAGTTCATATCACAATTTTATTATTGCTTTTGCATGCCTCTGATGGTGTTATTTAATTTTGTGATATTTACAAACAATAAGGTCTTCTGTCTTGATGTTACGGTCCAGCTTACACCTAAAATTGCTGGACCATGAACTTCTCAAAATGGCGCTTGTGATCTCCTTTGCAACCATGTGTGTGTAAGATCCTTTGGACACCCCTTACGGTCTGGCTTACAGACATAAGCTTACTTGTAAGTCTCTCTGTCCAGTTAGTATGCTTCTCCTAATAGGCATATGCATGCCCGTAAGGTTCTCGTGATGAGGTTTACGCCCGTAAGTCCGACTGTAAGGTGTTTTATCTGGCCTGTTTTTCAACTGTTGATGTTGAAATAACTCTATCTTCTTCATTTTGGCTCCAAATTACTTCTTTTAGCTCTCTCTCCCCATTGAGTACTGCCCGCCAAATGAAAACATAATTTACACCATGTTTAACATCATCTTCAAATTAAGCGCCCTAATTAATGGCAAATAAGTGTATCAAACAATATTAAATGATATACAATTATACACTTATTAATTATTGTCACTAAAAAGTTGGTATTCGTGATAAAATTATATTGTTACAGAAATTTTATTATTTGTGAGAATTTTGTTCATATAAAAAATATGAAATAGTGATGAATAAAGTGCTCACAATAATTCATTTTATTATGGCATATTATTAACACCAAAATGACTTAAAATAGTAACAAATTTTTTTACCAATACTAATATTTTTTTGGTGACCAATACTTAGCCATTAATGTTGTTTAAAGATAGTGTCATGCATTTATTATTGTTACAAATAAAATTATTAATTTAACAATAATGTTGTCACTAATATAATAAGTTCTGCCAGGAATAAAATTATTTGCAATAAATATAAAGTTATAATATAGACAATTTTATCAAAAAACAAATTTTAATAGCAAAATATTGTCATACAAGCAAATAAAAGTATTTAGTATTATATAAAAATAGATAAATATACCAAAAAAGTACAACATTATAATTTTGAATATATAAAATTGGATATTTTAATATCTAAAATACAATTATAAAATTATTCTAAATTATTCTGCAATGTAAATTTAGAGGTGAAGTAATCCGCTATGCATTTGAATCTTCTTTTCTATTTTTTTACCTCAGTTTTTGCTAAATTTGACTCCTTTTTTAGATGTTAAATGTTATTCCTTTTCTTGAGTCCTTTCTTAAGAATATAATATATTTTTTTAATTACTTAACTAAGTAAATTAAAAAAAATTAAGCAATTGACCATGTTACCATTTTGCCTAATAATCCAAGAAAACGGTCATGCTTAACATTTTCTGGGCTTACTGTTTTCTACATTTAAAAAAAAAAAAAACCTGCCATGCATGCATGCCTAGATCCTCCAATGCATTCCTAGTTCGTAGAGCTTTGCCAGACTCCACATGCTCGATAGGAAAAAACAGTTTCCCCCCACGTTCCTCTGTGGGCGATGCTTGATGATCCAACAAACGACGTTGGTTTCAACGGCGCCCTCACCGGCAAAGGCTTCCTTCTTGATGACTCCACCCTTGCCGTGCTACAGAGATATCTTTCTTCCAACAACGGCTTCAGCGATGATGATGACATTGACGCGCCACCTGATATCTACTTGTGCGACAAGTTCCAGATATACAAGTTCAAGGTGCGCCGATGTGCTCACGGCCGATCCCACGACTGGACCTAGTGTCCCTACGCGCATCCCGGAGAGAAGGCTTATTGTCGTGATCCCTAGAAGTTGTTGTCAAACTTACCAAGAGATAATAGTTTTGTGGTGGATCATTTGTATTTCTCTCACACACAAAGGGATATAGAGAAGAAGATGATAAAGATAATAGAACCTCTTCACTTTCTTTCTCCTTTTCCTTTCATTATATCATACTTTTTTTTGTTACAAGACACACTTTAATACATTAATTAAACATTGGAAAGACTTTCAAGGAGCATTTATAATTCTCATTACCGAGACTAACAACTCACCCATCACTAGCCCACTACCTTTTCATATTCCAATACTCATAAATATATATTTTTCATATTCCAAAACTAAGTATATTTTCCAACAGAAGTACCGCTACTCAGGCACTATGTATTCGGAGTTCCACAAGAAGAGCTGTAAGTGTAGCGATGCTTGTGAGTACGTGCACGAGGTGTTCAAGTGCTGGATTCATCAGGTGAAATAACGGACTCAGCCACGCATGGATGGTACAGCTTGCCGACATCGTGTGTGCTTCTTCGTTCACAAGCCGGAATAACTCTGTATTCTCCCGCAGTCTCAAGAACCCAACCCCAAAACCCCCATTGATTCCTACGATGGATCTCCACTTCATCACCATGCTCTTGATGCTTACTTCCCTAAGAACATCTTCTCCTCGTCCTTAACCTTAACCCTAACCTCACTGCCTTTGTCTCTGCCGTCGGACTGCTCACCGATGTCTCTGAGCACCCCATTGCTGTGTCATGCTCCATTGGGTGGATCTGTGAATGAGGTACTAATATCCTTAAGACAGTTACAGCTCAATAAAGCAAAGTCATCACCGAACTCCTGGGGTTTCCCAGTTGGAGGTTGCTCATTCGGTTCTCCATTATAAGCAACGTCTACTCCAATGAGCTCAACCATAAACTATGCCGCCGGCTGGCTTGACCGATGGGAAGTCAACGATGACCAGCCCGTCGAGCGGGTGGAGTCTGGTAGAGCTCTACGAGCAGGGAGGAGACATGCATGCATGGCAGTGCTTATATTTTTTAATTTGTTTTTATTTCTTCGTAGAAAATGGTAAAATGCAAAGCCCAGAAAGCGGTAAGCATTTAATTGTTTTCTATGCAAAGCGCAGAAAATGGTAAGCATTTTACCATTTTATAGGCTTATTAGGCAAAACGGTAACATGGTTACTATTTTGCCTGATTAGGTAATTTTTTTAAATTTACTTATTTATCTAATTAATATATATATATATATATATATAATATTCTTAAAAAAACCTCTTTCTTGATGCTTATTTTGCATATTTTTTTAAATAAGAATTAAACAAAATAATATTAATTTTTTTAAAAGAATTCTAATTTAATCACAACTTTAATCCTATTATTTCTTCTCCATTGGAAAAAACCAAGTTCCATGTTACATTTGGCTTTTACTGTTTTAAATTGATATAAAAAATTATGAGAATAAAGAAAATCATACAATTAAAATCTAAACTACATATTTCTACTATGAACCTCGGATTCAAAGTGGCGAAAAAGAAAACACTAACAAACAACCATTATTGAAAAATTTCAATATACCTAACTTTGAAGATGAAGACGATAACGGAAAACAAAATTTATCGCTTATCCATTGTGTAAATTAAGCAAAAGAATTTAAGAAAATAAAAAGAAGCAAATCTTGTGATCATCAATAATATGCATCTCTACATCTTGAGTTAGTCGAGTCACATTGGTTTTCCAAATCGAATAAAGAATAACCATTGCCACCAATCTTAATAGACACATAGGTAAAGTTCAAATAGGCACATAGGTACACAATCACCATCTTCATTTATTCCTTTTATATGTAAAGTTCATTGAGGATATATATCTTTTCAAAATTTAATTTGTTTTTAAAAAATTTAAAACTATCTAGATTTTTTTTTTTTTGTGGAATTTGGTAAATATCTTTTTATTTTAATTTTAATTTTTGAAAATTTTCTCAAATATTATAAATCCTGGATATGATCTAAATTAAAGATCTATTTTTAAGCCTTATAATATAAATTTTGAGGATTAGGTAAAATTTAATTTTTAAAAAATAAATTTTATCTATAGTTACCTAAGGCAACTAATAAAATTTTTAATAATCTATACATAAATTTTGAGATTGTGTATGGAAAATAGACAATTTAATATTTTATTAAGAATATAAGTTTTTACATACATATATACTAATTTATAACAAAACTATATATGTTAATTTATATTGTTATGAGGACTATGTGTTTGAATTTTTCTTGTATTGAAAATTATCCACACAGAAGATAAGATGATAATTGTGATAGGTGCTAAATTATCACAATTGAAATTGTAATAGTGACAAATAATTAGACATCACAACAAATCCAAAGTATTCTGTCAGCAAACTTTTTTTATCATAAAAAAACCCCAATAATATGGTTAAAAATTTAATTTTTGTGACAATCTTTAGAAGACAATAAATGGTTTAATTTTTTGTAACAAAACTATTGTAAGAAACAATAGATGTTGAGTGACAGAGAACGCGTTCATCACAATTAATGGAAAATTATAGTAACAACAATATGTCTTGTCACAATTACACATCATTCTGATAAAAAAATTTTTGACACCAAATCTTATATACTTTTAGTGCAAACATAAGACACAAAATTTTTTTTACCACTATTTATATATTAACAGTGACGACTTAATTGTGACATATACTAAACTGTCATAATTATCATTGTAATACTGATATAAATAAGTTATCATAATTAATCTAAACAATAATGTAAGTTAATTTTTTTGACACAAAAAAGCTAATATTTGTGGCAAAATAACACTGCGAGAAAAGTTTAATTTAGAAATAGCCTTTTCCATTTCTAATCCGTTGCTAATTCACTTTAACAATGGATTAGAAATGGAATTTTTTCCATTTCTAAAAAGCTTGTTGCTAAATTAATTAGGAATCGAAAATAATAGTCCATTTCAAAATTTAGAAATGGATTAGAAACATAATTAAATCCATTTTAAAATTATAAAACAAATTTAATTTTGTTTCAAAACCGTTTCTAAATTTTCAAACTGATTTGAAACCGATTTGAAACAAAAAAAATATTTTTAAAATTATATTAAATAATTTTATTTATCATTCCTTTTTAAACATAAAAAATAAAAAAATATTTCAGATCATAGTTAATTTATTTATAGGAAAATAAAATTATTGTTTTATTTCATTAATTAAAAAAATAGCTTTTTCAAGAAATTTGTTTTAAACAAAATCTAAATTAATAATTTTCTTAATTCATATAAATTTACAATTACTCCAAAAAAAGATTTGTTTTACAAAACAAATGATGAAACAAATACATGAATGATGGTTGAGTGTCATAGTTACTCTTTTCTTATGTAACCTTTCCTTTCATTTACCCCTCCAAATATTAAACCTAGTCTAAGTATGAAAAGCGGATTTTAAATTTTCTTAGTTTTAATATATATAAATTACATATAAAGAATATATATTTAAAAAATAGAATAAATTAGTTACTTTATACATTAAATCCATTTTAATTTTAATAAATGATAATCCCATGGGTATATACATATAATATTTTTTAAGATAAATTATATATATCAGTAATTTATGAGTTTTTAAAGTACTTTTAAAACAAAAATTATATTTTTCACAAGATAAAAAATTGTAAACGGACTTAGAGCATGTTTCTAATCCTATTCTATTTAGAAATGGATTAGAAACAAACTTATTATCCATTTATAATTAGAAACTAATTAGAAATGAAGTCGAATTATGTTCATATGTTAGAAATGGAACTACATTCCATTTCTTATTTAGAAACGGATTTCGATTCCGTCTCTAATATGTTACAATTAGAAACCGAAAAAATTCTGTTTCAAAATTTTGGGTTGTAATCAATCAATTTCTTGTAGTGTAAGGTGGAGTCACAAAAAAGTTATTACTAAAGGTTTTAACTCTTGTAATGCAAGTTCTTGTGTGTAGGTGTTACGGTTTAGCTTACGGGCATAAGTGCTGGACTGTAAGCTCCTCTAAAAGATGCTTGCAACCTCCTTTATGAGCATGTGCCCTCCCCATAAAATCATCTATATGAACCTTATGATCATGTTTATGGATATAATTTCTACCCATAAGCCGCCTATGTCTGATAGTTATGCTCCTACTAGCATAAGCATGTAGGCAAGGTTCTCTGGATTAGGCATACGGGTGTCTAGTGGCTATAAGATGTTCTATTTGTCTTGTACTCTTGTTTTTGATGGCGAGAGAGCTCTTTCTTCCCCATTTTGATTCGAAGTTGCTTCTTTTAGCATCCTCCTACTCATTATGCATAATATGTGACTTAGAATCAATTTTACACCATGTCAAGCATCGCCTTATAAATAAATAGTAAAATCATGGCAATTAGTCACACTACAAGAGTTGAGACTTTTAGTGACAACTTTTTTGTGTCTCTATGTTATTTTGACACAAATAACATGTTTTCGTGTTAAAACAAGTTAAATGACACTATTATTTATATTAATTGTGATAACTTATGTTTTCATCACTATTACACTAATAATTGTGGTAATTTAGTATATGTCACAAATAAGTCATCACAATCAATGCATTAATAGTGTCAAAAATTCTTTTGTGAGTATTGTTTGTCACTAAATGCATATAAGATTTGATATTGAAAATTTTTAAATGACAATGACTTGTAATTGTGACCAAGTATATTGTTGTCACTACAAAAGTCATACTTTTAGTGACAATTTTTTGTCTCCCTATTATGTTGCCACAAATATTAGATTTTTTGTGCTAAAAAAAGGTTAAGTGGCACTATTATTTTTATTAGTTGTGATGACTTATTTTTTGTAACTATTACACTAATAATTGTGATAATTTAGTACGTGTCACAATTAAGTTATCACAGCATATTAAATAGTGTCAAGAATTCTTTTTTGTCTACTGGTTGTCACTAAATGCATACAATATTTGATATTGAAAATTTTTAGATGAGAATGATTTGGAATTGTGACCAAACAAAGTTAAATAACACTATTATGTAAATTAATTGTGATAACTTATGTTTTCATCACTATTACACTAGTTATTGTGAAGTTTTAGTAAGTGTCACAATTAAATTGTCACTTTTATGTATTAATTGTGTCAAAATTCTTTTGTCCCCATTGTTTGCCACTAAAATTTTTTGATGAGCTTGATGTGTAATTGTCACCAAACATATTGATGTTACCACAAGAGCCAAAATTTTGTTGAAAGTAAGTGTGATAACATAAGTTTTGGTCACTATTACACCAATAATTGTGACAATTTAGTATGTGTCACAATTAAATCACCACTCTTAACTATTAATAGTGTCAAAAATTTTTGTGTCCTTTGTTTCTCACTAAATTCAAATGAGATTTGATGTCAAACATTTTTTGATGAGAATGATATGTAATTATGAGTAAAAAATATTGTTGTCAACATAATAGTCAAGACTTTTATTAACAACTTTTTTATGTCTCTGTTATAATTTATGTTTTCATCACTATTACACTAGTAATTGTGACAATTAGTATAGGCCACAATTGAAACGTCCGGCTGTGTCACGGGACTCGCTTGTGTCCCCCATCCCTTTGCCTCCCTATGCTGTCCTCCCCTATCCAACACCTTCCCCTCCTCCTCCCCCGCATTTCTCCCTAGCTTCCACCCATGTTTGTCCCTTGCCCAAGTGCCCTTTAGTCACTATTTATCTACCACTCCACGGGGTCGCCTTGTATGGGAGGTGAGAGGTTTGGTTGGCATGGAAGGTTTATCTAGTTTTGAACAAATAATTGATTAAATTAATTTATTAAAAATATTATAAAAATAGAAGTTATATAGTTTTGATGATGATAGTATTAATTTTTTTGGATAGCCCGTGAATATAAAAGAAACGTGGGTGTTACATGTTAAATCCTAAAATTGGATGTATTTCATATATTACAAATTAATATATATTTAAAAAAATTAAAATGAAAATTTTATTTTATAAAACATTACAGAAAAAATCTTGTTTTAAAAAAAAATTAGGAGCTGATGATGCAGGGGATCCTGATAGTAAGACCTATAGGACTCCATATAACACTCAATAAAGAAGGTTGAATCATTGCCTTTAGAGTTCCTGGAATACCAAATATAGTTAGTTCATGAAGTGAAGTGTGAAAATTTTGTAGCTTTGTTTAATAAATGTGGTTATTTTTAAATTGTAATATGTATCAAATATTTGGTTAGGTGAGAATCATGAAGTGATTTCCAGACCAAACTCCAAAACTTAAACCCTTTGCCGAAAGATAGCATCCAAACCCGGTCCATTTCTTGACCCGGTTCTTAGCCTCAAAATGGGGAATTATTGGTTTTTTGTCGGAAAGAAATATATTTCTATTTTTATTCATGCTAAAAATCTAATTATTTGATTTGTTATAATAAAATCTGGTTCAATTAATAATTATTAGGTTTTTTTATTTTTGGAAAGAATTCAAAATTTTAATTTTATTCACACTAAATATGATAGACGGTTCAAATTTTATTTGGATGTAATTATTTGTGGTTTTTATATTTTTTAAAATAACTATACTTTTATTAAAAAAATCATCATAAATCACAAAAAAAAAAAAATCAATAAACTATTCAGAGTTTTTATTTATTTTTTTTAAATAGGGAAAGAATTAAGATTTGATTTTTATTCTATCTAAAAAATCTGACAGAATTTAAGAATCATTGAAGATATTTGATAGATTTTTTATTAATGGATAACTAATCATAACGAGATATTTTTGTTCTTGCTAAAAATCTAATTATTTGATTTGTTATAATAAAATTTGGTTTAATTAATAATTATTATGTTTTTTAATTTTTGGAACGAATTCAAATTTTTAACTTTAATCACACTAAATATGTTAAATGGTCCAGATTTTGTTTGGATATAATTATTTGTTTTATTTTATTTTTTTAAATAACTATAATTTTATTTTAAAAAAATCATCATTAATCAAAATTACCAAATAAATATCAATAAACTATTTAGAGTTTTTTTTATTTATTTATTTTTTTTAAGTTTAGAAAGAATTAAGATTTGATTTTTATTCTAGATAAAAAAATCTGACAGAATTTGACATCACTGGAAATTTTGATGGATTTTTTTATTAATGGATAATTAATCATAATGAGAATTATTTAAATTATAAAGATAATATTATTTCTGCCGTCAACGTTCCGTGCTCAATTTATAATGTCCAGAAGCAAAGAATAAAATTTTATAAATACTTTTTTCTGAAATTATAATTTTTTAAAAGTATAAATACTAATTTGCAAAATTTTAAAGGACCAAACAATAAATGTTCATAAATATTTTCCAAAGATATGACATCATTGTCATTGTCTAAAGTAGCTCCATGAAGTGTAAAGCCAAAATTTTCATTTTCTTGGCATGCCTCATCACCTATATTATCATCATGAAGATGAGTAAATTTTTTGAGAGGTTACTCAACTTTGCCTTTGTTTATTTTAGGTAACTGAACTTTAATTTGTTTCTAAAAGGTTACCATAGATTAATTGGAATTCACCGGCAGGTCACTTTGTCGATTTCAGGCGTTGGATGCTGATGTGGAGTCCCGGAATACACAGTCATCCACAGAGGTCACCAAACTTATGGCATGCTGGAGTGTCCACGTTGCAAACACCTTCCTCGTCAGCTAAGGCAGAATATGTGGTCATTCCACGTAGGCACAAAGGTCTTCTTCCTTTCTCCCCTGTTGGGCATTTTATTTGACAATCCTAGGGCAAAGAACGATGGCAACCGGCATAGGGAGGATGACGACTAGACTGGGAGAGCTGCTTTAGAAACAATGTGCCCTACTTCTCCACCACGTTTCCACCCACTGCCTTTCATCAAGCTCCACCAACGCCACTACCACCGCCACCACAATCGGCCATCTATCATCGTGGCAATGCAAGCCCGATTCCTTCTTCTATGCAAGAAGGTAACATCTAGCTGCCATTTTTATTAGCTCCTCAAGTTACAGCTGCAGTAGTGTGTGTCAACACTAACCAGCACCATCAGCAAGGTGGATTAGGATGGGTGGAGATTGAAAGGAAGGTTAATATTGGAAGGTCACTTGGTGGCACTAAAGTAGATTGTCTTTGGTCTTTCTAGAGTTTATTTATTTATTATGTTTATGATGTTTTGCTTGGTTTTTGTTTGTTTTTGTGCTTGAGATTAAAACTTTGATGTTATGTGTTTTTTGTGATTAATGAAATGAATGAATAAATGAGAATGGTGGTTTGGAAGTGTTGGGAGGTAGAGAATTATTTGTACTTGTATTTTTCTTGATAATTTAGAATGGCTGCACATTGATGTTGCCATGGTTGATGAGATGAAAACATTTGAAAATTGGATCAAGTGAACATGAAGAATTAAAAAATTTCACACAAATGCTATCATTCCTGCAAAAGTAAAAAATTCCTGCAGAATTTAAAAATTTGGATCAAGTAACCTTTTGGTAGGAACCAAATGCTATCATTCCTGCAGAAGTAAAAAATTCCAAACAACATATTCAATACAACTTACATAATCAGCCAAAACCTATTTAATTGGAACAAAACATTTTTAATACTATTATTATGATTAATCCCTTTCTCACATGTATTGTTTCCAGAACAGACCAAAACTGTATTCTCATTAATTTTTTTGCTTTCTCAAAGGTATTGAAATGAAATATGCATGCATCATCCTAGCATGAATATATAAAAGCTGCAGTTTTACAAAAACTGCAGTCTCTGAATTTGTATTTTTATAAAAGCTGCAGTCTCTACAAAAAACAAATTCATTGCAACAGCTGAAGTCTCTACAAATGTAGTCTCTACAAAAACAAAAGCAAATCATTGCAACAGCTATAGTTTGAATAAAATAAAAGATGCAATTTTACAGAAATAACAAAAACTACACATTTATAATAAATCTATAGAATGTTTATATAAATTTTGCAGATTTACAAAAGTTGCAGTTTTACAACAATACAACTTAACAGAGATCTTACAAAATAAATATGAACAAAAACTACAGAAATAACAAAAGCTGCAGATCTCTGAAGTTGTATTTTTTACTGTATTTTTACAAAATACATACTAAGTGATTCTAAAGGTTTGCATATTTGACACCTTGGAAAGCAATTTCTCAAGGTGCCTTCTTGTACATGTCACTTGCACCAGCAGAAGATCCACCTCCAGGTGGTAACCACACTTTTCTTCTTTTGTCAGGGAATATTGCTTTGTTGCTATCTCTTCCATCCTTTTGTTGTAACTGAGACCTTTTTCCAGCAGCAGTTGATGAAGGAACTACTAATTTAAAATAATTAAAAATAAAATATCCAAATAGAAAAATATCCAAACTATCTTCATCCAATGATGCAATTAAAAATCACACAAAGGAATCTAAAACTATCTTCATCCAAAGAAATAAAAATCTTAAACAATACAAGTGGTATTGATTGATCAACTGAAAACCCTCATCCATGAAGGAATCGAAACTCACATGAGAAGTACATAATTAAAAATCATACGATTACTTTTACAAATAGCATTGCAAATTAACATAAACAATTGCAAAATTAAATTCACATGAATAGAAACTATCTTCTAACTAAAAAAATCACAGTAACAATTGCGTAACTAAATTACGTAAAACAATGCCAAGAACTTGAAATTTACATGACAACCTCACTATTAAAAATCACAAACCAACCAAAAAGAGCGATTAAAAAAATAAAAACACTATATCAGTAGATTTGAACAACTCATAAAAATTAAATTAACCCCAATTAAATTAGCCAAAAAGAGTAAAAACCACCTACAAATAGATTTGAACAACTTTGATGCATGTTAAACCGGCATATTGCAGGAGCAGCATTT